>NW_027509195.1:15125000-15490000 GCF_051911475.1 Siphateles boraxobius
GTGATGTTCGCAATTTTGTATTGGCTTGCTCAGTTTGTGCCACAGGTAAGACTTCCAATCGATCTCCGGACGGGTTACTCCAACCGCTGCCGGTGCCTTCGAGACCCTGGTCCCATATCGCACTAGATTTTATTACCGCCCTCCCACCCTCCCAGGGTCACACGGTAGTTTTGACCGTGGTGGACCGGTTCTCGAAGGCGGCCCATTTCATTCCCTTGCCCAAATTACCCTCAGCCAAGGAGACAGCGGTCACTGTCGTTGACCACGTCTTTCGGATTCATGGCCTCCCGACAGACGTGGTTTCTGACAGAGGACCCCAATTTGTATCCAAATTTTGGAGAGAGTTTTGTAAACTTCTGGGGGCGACTGTGAGTCTGTCCTCTGGGTTCCATCCCCAGAGCAATGGTCAAACTGAGCGCGCCAACCAGGATTTGGAACGAATGTTGCGATGTTTAGTGTCCAAGAATCCTTCCTCGTGGAGTCAGCAACTTTCTATGGTGGAGTACGCCCACAATACGTTGCCAGTGTCATCCACGGGCCTATCACCATTTGAGTGTAGCGTAGGTTACCAGCCACCAATTTTTCCTAGTCTGGAATCCGAAGTCGCGGTCCCCTCCGCCCACGCCTTCGTCCAGAGGTGTCATCGCACTTGGACGAGAGCCCGTGAGACTCTACTCCAAGTGGGGGCGCGCACCAAGGCCAAAGCCGATCGCCACCGGCGGAAGCCTCCCGTATACGTCGTCGGTTCTAAAGTGTGGCTTTCTACCAAGGATATTCCTCTCCGTTCCGTTTCGAATAAACTTGCACCTAAATTCATTGGCCCGTTTGCTGTCACTAAAATCATTAGTCCGGTGACAGTCCGCCTGAATCTTTCTCCAGTGTACAGGAGAATCCATCCCGTCTTTCATGTTTCCAAAATTAAACCCGTCTTTTATGCTCGCATTAATCCGCCAGTCCTGGTTCCCCCCCCGCCGCGCCTCGTAGATGGGGAATCCACATATTCGGTTAATCGTATTCTGGACTCGAGACGGAGGGGACGCGGATTACAGTACTTGGTGGACTGGGAAGGTTACGGTCCGGAGGAGAGAAGTTGGGTGCCAGCTAGAGACATTCTGGATCACTCCCTTATCGATGATTACAATCGACAGGTAAGGGAGTCTGGGAACGCCAGGAGGCGTTCCTAGGGAAGGGGGTACTGTCACGGTTGGTAAATCCTATGTCTCATTCATGTCTCGTGTTTCTGTTGTTACATATGTGTGTGTGCTGATTAGAGGGGCGTGGCTGCTCATCAGAGCTCATTCAGTAATCACTCATCACCAGCTGCAGTCTATCATCCCGGTCTATTTAATCTCACCCATTTCTCATCTCCATTGTCAGATCGTTGTTTGTGATGTCCGGTGTTTGATCCCTCTTCGTTCCAGTATCCTTCGTTGTTCCTGTCTGTTCCCTGTGGATGTTCTGGATTCGTCTTGTTGATCGTCACCTCACTTCACCTGCACTGTATCCATCTGACCATCGAGTCCCTGCGCCACTTACCTGCCTGTCTGTGAACCACGTACTGAGTTTTCAACCTTGCCTGTCTGTGAACCACGTACTGAGTTTTCAATAAATATTGTTACTTGCAATTGCTTCCGTAGTAATTACGTTACAGGGACGTGGTTGCAATCTTCTTGCAGCCGGGTCTAACTGGGCCTGACAGTTTTCTTTTTCAGAACATGCACAGAGAGGTGCAGTATGAATGAGAGGCCTGTATACTGCCTGTCTTTCTCTTTACTGACCGGCCCCTTTAGAATTGGGAACTAGAACAGCTTCACCTGACAACAAACATGCCTCATCAAGTATTATCTTGCCTAAGTTGACATTTGTCTGCAGATTTGTGTTAGGGTTCGTGTAGAGTTTAAATCAACTTCTTCATAATGCTATAAAACATGAAGGAGGCTGTGTCAAGTTAAAGTTGTGTGGTTAATATGCCATGATTTGCTCTGTTGTAAAGACCAGTTTAACTCAACCCTGGCTGGCACTGTTTCAGCAAAGAAACATGTCAGATTCCTTCCTTCCTTCCTTCCTTCGTATTTACGAGTTGAACGCACATGAACGCCATCACAAAGTCGCAAATATGAGTGGGGAAATTAATTTTCTTCCACACCTGCCAATGGCCGGTGACTTAAGAAAATGTAAATACTGTTTAAAAACTGTTTTCACAACAAAAAAAAAAGTTAAAATTCACAATTCTCTATTCCAATTTCGATACGAGAGCTAAAATTACTAGACTTACTGATATAAATTTAAAACATTATTAAAGGGGTGGTTGATTATGATTTATCTTTTTTAACTTTAGTTAGTGTGTAATGTTGCTGACATACTATGTTTAAGCATAAACTTCATCTGCAAAGCTACAATGCTCAAAGTTCACAGCAAAGGGAGAGATTTGCTTTTAAAGAAATCCCTTTTTAAGGACTACAAAAAACGTGATAGGGACTGGCGGTATGGGGGAGCGTTAGGGGGCAATGCCCCCCCAAATGTCTTTTATGCCCCCCAAATTGAATTATGATATAATTTACAAAACAATATCAGTTTAATTTAATTCACATTTCAGTGAGAAATAATAAAAATATATGTCTACAAACTGCTCATCAGCTGAAAATATAATAAAGCCGACCTATAACCAGTGTGGCGCAGTGAGAAAACCCACCTGCCCCCCCCCCCCCCCCAATCAATTGCACGTTAATACATGAATGAAATTACTTTCAGTTGGCGCGAGATTCATGACTGCATTCAAAACAAAGCAAACAGATGAAAACTCATAAACCGTTTTGATAAAGGTAACTACATGATGCTATTTCAATAGTAGGCTACTGTAAACGATTATGTTAGAGCAAAGCAGAATAAAGATGTGTAGCTTTTTTTCTTTCTTCCGCCAGTGAGATAGCAGTTAAACTACTATCCTGTCAGTGAGAGACGGTGTGCATGTTCGTTAGCTTTGTTTATAATAAAGCTGTGGTCAGAGTCGGTCTTGCATTTTTTTGTATAGGCCTATTTAACCCTTATTTAATCAAATTTCTTAAGAGTTGCACGTCTTGCAACAATGTGTAATGGTTTATGTGTTTATTTTATGGGTTGCATCACTTCATGGTAATAACTAACAGAAAAGGCAGTAGCTATAATAAATATAGGATATCTGATATCCGAAAAAAAGTCCCCATACCTAGTGTCCACCCATTGAAAATAATTGCCCCCTGCTGAGCGCAGTCTGAAGCCGGCTCTGGTAGGCTTCCTCCTGGGTTAGTGACAATACAAACCATAACATATACATAAACACCACCCTCATGAACATTCAACAAAGAAGGGTGAGTCCATGTTGAGAAGTAAACAGTACTTTTCAGGCAGGTTTAACTGTAGTTTTCAGGAACTGAAATTCAATAAAGTATAAGTAAATGTAAAATACATGATGTAATAAATTAAACATCCTTATTAATTAATCCTTATTAAAGTTACAAATGTTTTTCAGTCAGGAGCAGTGAGAGATTTTTTCTTTGTCCTTCGTTATTTGATTAACATTAAAAACACAGAGAGCAGCAGGAATATTAGGCTGATGTCACTCTAAGAGCGAATGCACACATCTGACATACTGACACTGTACACATGTGTTTACTTTCTCAACTGTTAACATTCACATAAGACATAACCGACTATGTTTACTAGGATACTCGCTATTTTTTGACAATTTTGTGTGAATTTGTCCACTCAACTCAATTGCAAGAAAACATGAAAGAGAACTCAGTTTTTCAAAAAAAAAAAAAAAAAAAACAGAACAAAAAAAAAGAGAGAAAGAGAGCTTAGTTTAGTATTCACGCGCTGATACTTATAAAGACGTGGCTTTTTGGGTGCTCGCATTGGATGTTTGCTCACATCTTTCCACACAGTAACGAAATGAGGTCCCTTTGTGTCTTCTTTTCATAGCTTAAACTTTCATGTCGATGCAGCGCTGGCCCGTCCACTGTCCCGAGCGTCATTCACATTTGTTCACGTTCATGCATTTTTACAATTTATAAAAATTGTACCTGCAAAATGGCGAGTGACACATTTTCATGTACTCGCCAAAGCCTATAATTACTTGCAAATACAATCAGGATTCTATTCATACTTTACACAGGGGGTACACAGACAACAAATGTAGGTTACTCCGTTTCATAAATAAATAAATAAATAAAATGACTGAAGTGACAGATTGCATTTAATTTTGACAGCGATATTTCAGTGTGATGCCAAAGATGTCATCCCATGTTAGCATAATGATACACTATGAACTCTCGATTGCTAGTTGTCCAGCATGCATAATACTTGCTTTTCTGCTGACATCCTCAAGAGTGATTATGAAAACACCTCTTCCCTGAAATACCTATTTTCGGAGTTATCAAATAATATGTTTGCTGTTTCTTCAAGTGTCTATGAAAAGCTTCTCAGGCATACCTCTTTCAGTTGGTATGTATGATTTTGGGTAATTGGGAGAATGCATTTGTCCTCCACATGGTACATATAGTGGAGGTTTGATGTGGCTTTGTATTTTCAAAGCCTTTTAATGGTGATTCAATGAAAGCGGGCATATTTTATGAGTAAGAACATCAAGTCTATCCTGAAGCGTGTTTTTCCATTCCACTGCAGTACTTTTTTTTATTGTTTTTCAATGTAAACACTTGTTAGTTGGACGTTTTTCGTATCTTTTGCAGCATCTCGTGCATGACACTGAATTCTAAAATCGAGGCGCTCAAGTTAAAAAGTTAATCTTTTAAGACCTTGCACTTTTTTCATTTCACTGACCTGCGCCTTGCATTTTCAACAGCAAAAACATGTTCTGTGTGAACCGGCCCAGACATGCAGAAGAACAAAATCAATCAGAGTCAGACCTAAAATAGAAATGACCAACATGCACTCCAAATCAATCTGTACATCATAACATCTTGCCCATATATTCATGCTTATGGATTGGGATTCCTGACATTTTGGTGCTCTTTAAAAAGCAGCAGTGAGTGAGCAGCCTGGTCAGAGAGAAGTTATGAAGTGGTGGAAGACATTTATCCATATGTCTTGATGCTAAACTGCACCGGCCTATGCGTAAACACTCTCTCTGACTGCACGTGGACAGTTATTTTGTGCGATCAATGCCAGCTAGAGGCATTTTATAAATCATCGATAACAAACACACCTCCGTTCTCCTTCTTATTCCATTCTGTATCTGTCATGAGCAAATTTGCCCATTGCCTAAGCAGTGGAGACAGTGTTGCGTTATTGACCACTCTGTCTGCATTTATGCGTGTGTAAGTGACTGCCATCATGATGGAAGCTTTAATGGAAGTGCAGGGCTGTGACAAATGTTTTCCATTGACATGTTTACTAAATGTCCTTTTATGCAGCTGTAAATATTAAATGCACACTTTGGAAAGATAAATGTGACCGTCTGAGATTGCGTAATCATGTTTATGGATTCACTGGGATTCTGCTTGGTTATATTAGTCTGGGAGACCAGCTTGGAGACCAACTTAAACCATATTAGACTTTTTTTTTTAGGTTAGGAAACCTTTTTTTTTTTATCCCCCAGCATTGTTCCAGCCAAACTTAGCAAATTGCCCGTGGCAGATTATTTTCTAATATTTTCGCTTCCTCCAATGACTTGTTTTGCTAAATGTATTCAAGTCTTGGTAGCTATTGTGATCGCAAACACAGCAATATGTTGCAGAAGCTCGGCCCATTAGAAGGACTTTAATTCTCACTACAGAGGGCTCCTGATTCATGAGGCCTAGAGGAGTAATAACTCAGAGATTTATCCCTTGCTAACAGAGTTGCAAATGGGACAGCCAAGAGAAGCTGATGATGTACTGTTGCTGCCAGTTAGCCAACATTTTACCACCTAAACAAAGATGGATTTAGGAATAATATCATGTTAGCATCTATATTTCTACTATCTCGACCCAAGGGATTTATGCACATGAGGGACAAAATAAAAATTTGTCTCCTTAAAGAGAAGACAAAGACATTTTGGTTTGTTGAATATCTCTGGTGACCAAATAATATTACAAAATTATGTATTTATTTGTTTGTTTATTGTACACATACACTACTGTTAAAAAGTTTGGGGTCAGTAAGATGTAAAAATAATAATAATAATACTTTTATTCAGCAAGGACACATTAAACTAATCAAATTGACAGTAAAGACATGTATAAATTAATGTTACAAAAGATTTCTATTTCTAACAAATGCTGTTCTTTTGAAATTTCTAGTCATCATAGAATCCCCAAAAAAGGCAGGTTTTAGATCATGTAACTGAAGACTGTAGTAATAATGCTGAAAAGACTGCAGTAATAATGCTGAAAATTCATATTTGCTGTCACAGCAATAAATTACATTTTAAAGTATAGTACATTTTCACATTTTACTGTATTAAATAAATGCAGCCTATAGCTAAGCATAATATACTTATATCAAAAACATTAAAATCAAAAATGTTAACAATTTAGTTCAGGGTCCAATTCTCACTATTAACTAGTTGCTTATTAGCACGTATATTACTAGGCTATTGTCAGTTTATTAGTACTTATAAAGGACATATTAATGCCTTATTCTTCATGACCATATTCTACATCCCTTAATCGTTCCTACCTAAATTTAACAACTACCTTACTAAATTTAAATAAGCAACAATTAGGAGTTTATTGAGGCAAAAGTCATAGTAGTTAATTAATTGTGAGAATTGGACCCTAATCTAAAGTGAGACCAAAAATAAATTATCAACCTGGTTGGTACTTTTTTTTGTTGGTCTCCCCAACCTTTTGAGTGGTATACCTGGTTCCCATAATGATTAATTAACATTCTGTTAGGATCATGTTCTGTTCAATGTGTTTGTTTTGGTAATTCTAAGTTGACCTAGTTTCCTCTGTGTCAGTTTCATTCTGTTCACGTGCTGTTTGTTAATTATCTCATTAGTTCCATCGTTTAGTCTGATAAATATATTTTCTCTCTTTTGTTCAGTCCTTAGTCCTGTTTTGCGTTGTTTATGCTAGTGGCTATGTTATCCAATTATCCTCTGGTTATCTCAAAAGTGTTATATAAAGATGGTTGTTATTGTATTTCTATCGTCGTGCACTTCTTTCACCACAGCCACATGTGACACATTCATATATTTAAAACATTTCTCTCTAATTTCTTTGTACCTTTTGGATTAGAATGGTGACAGAAAATAAAGACTAAAGATCTAAAAGCTGCATTGTTGTGCAACATCTCATATATCAATGCAATACATAATTGATTTGTTACAGTTTTCGTACACATTTTTGGTAACTTTTAATTGTTACATTCATACACAGTTTAGGGTACGTTTACATGACAACAATGCTTAAAACTGAGAAGTTTTTACTTTGAGTTTTCTGCATATACAGACGACCTCATTATCAAAATGATCCCCATTCTCACGGATCAATTTTCAAAACCCATTTTCAAAGTTTGCGTTTTCAGCCACCCAAACGGCGTTGTTGTGTAAAAGAACGGCCAAAACGCATAAAAAGTTTTAAGTTTTTAGTTAAAAGCAGTGTTGTGTAAACAGCCCCTTGGCTAACAAGGAACATTATAGCAACATTAAGCTATATGCATGGCTATCATCCAAGCTTTACAAATATCTTACAAATTAGGGTTCTCAGACTCTCAGTGATAACGTTTCTTTCTAACTTAAGCCTAGTTCACACTACATGATTTTATGCCGATTTAAGCCCGATTTGCAAATCGTTGAGCTCGCCGACAGGTCAGGGTGTTATCGCGTGCAAATCGCGGGGGATTAGCGGGCGATGAACGCTCGCCAATCTGTTAGTATGAAAGAGCCAACAACGCATCAAAGACCCTCGCAGACGCGTCGCCGAGCCTAGAAAAATATCTAGCATGCTAGATATCCAGAGCTGTCGCACAACTCAATCTCACTGATGTCATGAGCAACAGCCAATCACAGCAAGGCATGAGTTGAGGTCACCGGGTAAATACGTGATTTTTGCCATCAGCTAAACATAAACATGCAGCTACATCTCCGATAGGCTATAAAACATGCTGTACTCACCTCCAACTCTCTCTGTAGCACAGACCTGTGTGAACCGCACAGTTCAGCCCGACGTTTTAAAATCATGTAGTGTGAACTAGGCTTTAGCAGTAGCAAATGTTAGTTATAATCTGAGAAGGCCTTAATTTAGAACCGTGTGGATTCCCAGTCAACTTAATGGCAGCTAATCAGCTGAATGTATGCAATTTGAAATCTGCCATCTTTTGAATGGTCACCAATGGAGAAAGATTCTATTATCAGCCAAATTGTGTATATAACATCTACAAGCTAACCTGTCAAACTTTGACCCCTTCCTATACAGTATATCCTATATATTCCCTCAGTTTAATTGTAAGAACAAAAAAGAAGCTGAATGCTCGATTGAAAGCTAACCCTTCTCATGTACTTCACATTTATCAACGCATACGGTTAAATAGCTTTTACAGTAATTCATAAACACAGCAGCTAAGCATTAACATTCTGCAGCAGCCATCACTGATGTACCAGACGAAATTTCTATGACAGAAAAAGCTATAACTATACCCCATTCAAATTGCACGTTGACTTTCTCTGCTCACAACAGAGATCATCCGACAGTGAAGATAATCACTCTGAGAGGGAAGCATAGTGAGCATGTCGCTGTCTCTGAATGTACAGTGTGCCATGAATTTCCTGTCTCGTATTGATTAGCAGGTGAATGACTGATCCAGTACAAACCTATTATTTCCATTATTTGTATGTCAGTTCTCTTGGCATCAGAATCTATTGAAGTTTTATGAGATTTAAGTGTGTGTGCGAAAGACAGACAGCAAAATGGAGAGATTGATTTTTAAATTGTACTGTTTAATCAAAGCCGGCAAATAAACAATATACGGGTTAGGGTTAGCCTAACCCTAAACCTCAACCTAAATATGAGCAGTGCAATACAACACGATACTGAACATTATAAATATTATTCATTTTGGCAAGAAAGCCTATGATTTTATGGTTATGCAAATGATAACAATAACTCTGTTCTCTCTCAACAGCTGTTCTATAATGGCAGGTTACCTGCTGCATTCAAATGTCAGTTTATAATACCAGTTTTTGGTAAACACAGAGAGAAATTTACAATCTTAAAAGAGAAATGTACACCAATTATGTCTTTCTAACAAACAAATTGCCTTATAAAGAAGGTTCATAAAAAGAATGTCACAATTACAGTTTTTTTTTCACAGATTGCATATTTGCGCCCTAGAAAAATAAATATACACATGTATTTTGAGCACAGTGTAGCAAAAGATCGACATGAGCTGATATGAGAACTAGCATAAAACTGATTCTTGAGACAGGACAAAACAACATTTTGACAAATAAAATCAACATTTGTGCCTTGTAATTAAGGATTTTAACACAAATGTACCATTTCATTTATTGTGCTTATATATTTTTGTCACAACCTTGATATGCTAACAAGTGTTTAGATTATTTCCCCATTTAAGTAAGTCATATTAGTAGCAACACCAAACACGCACACGCACACACCTTAAAAGGATGATCATAGAATAGAGCTGGAAAACTGTTTAAAATTATATGAACTGATACTATCTATGTATCAGTTCATTAATTCATTAAAATTAATGATAGATTTGTCTATTTCTATAACATATTTCACATATTCATATATATATATTCATATATATATATATATATATATATTTTTTTTTTTTTTACATCTTATGGTGTTTACCCAAATTGAATTATAGGCGAGCAAAAGCACAGCCAGTTTTGTCTCAGTACTCAAGAATCAGCGATAAATGACAGACAAGAGATTTTAACATTGGCATAGAAGCCCACAGCAACATTTAGTCTATTTGGATTTTGTTCTTTGATTCGAGTCCATTTTGAAGAGGTAAGGAGCAATTAAATGCACATTACAGTACAAAGCTCTGATTAAAAATCATTAAAAATAGACTCTTTTAATGAACACTCACATTTCCGTACAGGCATACACAGAAAATAAAAACCCCACACAATCAGACAGAAATACAGATATAAATAAGAGGAGAGGGAGTGAGCGCAGGTGGACTACGTACAGACTCTTGTTTTGCCGGGAAATTGGAGTGGAAACAGAGATCTCTGAAAGAATAACAGAAAAAGGTCAAATGTCACAAAGCAGGTCAACACTGGGACAGAATGAAGTACAAATACTGCTTCACCCCCAGCATGATATCTCTAGCCAGTTAAAACATTAACTGGTGTGGAAGCAAATAGCAAATTTTATTATTAAATTGTCCTGAGGTTTGGGGATGTAAATTATGATTAGTGGTCAGACCTAAAGTTTTAATTAAGTGCAAGTCTAAGTTTGGAACAGAAGTGGTTCATTAATCATCCAACTAGGCAATCCATAAAAGGCCAAAGCTCATCACTTTCATCTGAAATTATCTTTATTCAGAGTGCAAACAAGAAAGCTTTAAGTAAATGAGAGTTATGGAGGCATTATTCCCTGTCACTGGATGTTGGGTAGTATCACATGCTTGTTATCCAGCATCAAACGTAAGCTTTCAACTTTTATGGTAGCTACAAAAACCTTTCTTAATTCCTTAATTAATATTGTCTTGCTTTCTAGTGAAAAATCTAAACATAAAAGCAAGATAAAGTTAAAAAAAGATAAAGTATAAAAATACTATATACTCTGCTGGATTTTTCTAAAATGTATTTTATGATTTAAGAGGAAATCATATTTGTCACTGGGATAAGAAAAATAAACAAACGTTTATTTAAAAAAAAAGTTACAGCTGATATTAGGTAAAACAGCACGCTTGCTTTGTGTGATATTTCTTATTTTATTTATTTTAATTCCACATAACTGTTTGTGTTCTCATAATTGTTACTGCCACATTTGGTGATTTTTAAAAACAGCCAGATATGTGTGACTAAGCATCTCGTATGAATTCCAGGAATATTGAGAACAACAAAATAAATGTCAACTGATGATTCTGCCAAAGAGAGGAGGAGGAGGTTTTTAATGTGTGTGTGAATAAGGAAAAAAACAACAACAAGGCGAGGAAGACAGAGAAATGACAGATGAGCATTATGTGAACGTCACGCAAAAAGGTCTCAGAAATGTCCATCAGTCATGTCATTGTCGCCACTGTGTGGGAATCTTGGCTGAGACGATGAGAGACAGAGGGGAAGTAAACAAGCCAGTAAGCGAGGGCAATGGTAAAGGAGTAAAGGGATGAAAGGATGGAGAACTGAGAAAGAAAGAACACCTGCTTTGAAGTGACAGAGATCAGAGAGCAACCTCCACCCAGGCTGTCTCTCTGGCCAAGAAGCTCGCTCTGCTGGGTACGTCCACATCAAAGACTGCTTCACAGCCACCGCGGGGAGGATCTCCCCCAGACACCCAGCTCACAAGTCTCACTCTTCCTCTGTGCCAACTGTGCCACAATACCCATAATACCAGCCTCATACCCTGAGTGAAAATGACATGAGAGGGGAGCTAGAGAGCCTCTAAAGCAACTCACAGGCTTATGAGACAGAGTTGAAGTGATGAGGAATCTTCTAAACATAAGCACAAAAACTGGCAAAACAGAGCAATTGCTGAAGACTAGGGTATATGGGGTCAAAGCTCCCAGGGTAAATGGGCCCGTCTGTGGCTATGCACTGCAAAACTGTCCAGTTCTATGAGGTCATCGCGTGCAAAGAGTAAAGATTGAATTTGAGGTCATTTGAGCACCATCATTTTGAAATGTTGCATAAGAAATATATTTCAAAATAAATAGGTGTCATATGACGCTATTTTAAAAGTTAATTATTTTGTTTATTGGGTGTAATAGAACAGGTTAAGTAAGGGATAACGTACAAACAACCGGCTGGATGTACATTTTCCCAGTTATTACACGGCTACATGCCACTCAAGTAAAGACAAAATATTGTATTAGATCTTTAAACGCAAAACTTCTGTGGAGGAGCAGTGGCATATAAGCGGGAAGTTCAAACTAAAAGGACATTTAAGACATTTAAGTGGTACAGTCATACAATTGCATGGCATTTCATCACAAAAAATAATTATGGGGATAAGAGATATTGATCTGAGATTAAACTGTTTTAAAATGGTTTGATATATTATAATCCATTAGAGTGTACAAAACGAAAGTCGCAAAATGGCAGCAGCTGAATTTGAATGAAATGAGAGAGCGAGTACGCGATATCAGATGACAGAATTAAATAACAGAACATAAAATATTAATTTGACTGAGTTTTAATATTTTATTAGCTCACCAAACGCAAAATTCCTAGCAAGCGTATAGCGCTGCTGAATTCAGTAACCCTGTTTTTTAGCGATTGTTATAGAGGAATGACATACTGCTTGATGACGCAATTGACCAATCAGAATCAAGCATTCCACAGAGCGTGTAATAACATGCTTTAATGTATAAAAACAAAACAAAAAAAAAACATTATTTTTCACTCACTACATTATTGGATCTCCTGTGTTCCCAGTTTGTCTGAAAAGCGCTCATTTCTACAAAGCCCCAACAAAAAGCTCAGAGTGAGAAGGAAAACATAAAAAAAAAACATCATATGACCCCTTTAAAGGGATCATTCTCCCCAAAATTATAAGTCTGTCATCCTTCACTTTATCATATCGATCCAAACCTGTATGACTTCTTCTATGGATCTCAAATAGTCAAAAAATACAAAATATGCAACTAAACCTGCTGCCAAAGAAAGATGCGGAATGCATGCAATTGTTTTATATAAATTGGAAATGAATATATTTCTTGCATGTTTAATTTGGCACAAACTGACTCCAATCACAGCTGAAATTAAAGGCACACTATGTCATTTTTCACCACTAAAGTTTGTTTATTCAGAGTAAATGCGTAGCTTGATGACTCCTTGATTTTGTTGAATCATGGGAGTTGTTGTCTTCACCTCTACAGCCAGTGGAGAATATGACGGGCAGAAATCATATTTATGGATGACCGGTAATGTATACAATATTTATTAAAGGGATAGTTCACTTTGAAGTAAATTTTCGGTATGTTTTAGCTTACCTCAAGGGCATCCAAGATGTAGGTGTCTTTGTTTCCCCAGTAGTTAAATTTTTTATATTTTTAGGTCAAACCGTTCTTGTCTGTCAGTCATATAATGCAGGTCTATGGTCACCACCTCAAAGAGCATGCACAGCGAAGTCCAAATTAAACATGATTTAATGACTCGTAAATGTAAGTACACATTGATGGCCTAAGACACGAAACAAGCCGTTTGTGTGAGAAAACGAACAGTATTTATATCGTTTTTACCTCTTGTAACCACAGCCACGTCCAAGTGATCTGAGGGCAAAGGGCGCTTCAGTCTGCGCAAGCGCCGGAAAGCGCCGGAAGTGATCTCTCGCGCGTGTACGTCACTGTGAAGATGTAAACATATTTATTCATATCGAAATCGTCTTCCATTGCGATTTCCTGTATATCTAAATATGTTTACATCTTCACAGTGAAAGTTAACACTTCCGAAATCTCTGTGTAAACAATGAGTGACGTACACGCGTACATAAATACTGTTCGTTTTCTCACACAAACCGCTTGTTTAGTGTCTTAGGCCATCAATGTGTACTTACATTTACGAGTCATTAAATCATGTTTAATTTGGACTTCTCTGTGCATGCTCTTTGAGGTGGTGACCATAGACCTGCATTATATGACTGACAGACAAGAACGGTTTGACCTAAAAATAGAAAAATTTAAACTACTGCGGAAACAAAGACACCTACATCTTGGATGCCCTTGAGGTAAGCTAAAACATAACAAAAATGAATTTCAAAGTGAACTATCCCTTTAACGTTAGGAAAGCCGTTGGAGCGGAACGAGGCCGTTGGAGCGATTGCTAAAGATAGACAAACATGACACAAAGCTGGAGAGCAGTGGAGCTTTTATTATGCAATAGACCGCTTCCACTTCTTCTGGTCATGTGTATGTGGGGTAACGCAGCACTGTTTTATTATATTAGATACATTTGAGTGTGTGGAAAGTTGTAAGAATGCTACTACGTTCGCTCGGCGGCTACTATATGAGACACTTGTTCCACACTGCAGTGAGCTAGATCAATATTAGGCATGGTACATTTTGTACTCGCAGTAAATCAAGAAAATGAGATTTAAACAAAAAGACTTGAGCTGTTAGTTCCCTTTCAGTCGAGAACGTCAGACGTAGTCGACGGTCGACTGAATTGGGAGATCGCTAGAGAGCCTGTCTTCTTCGAGTACTATTGAACGAGCCAATGTAATTGGCGTGCGTGATTCGCATCACACACTCCGCCCCCGCAGCGCGGGTATAAATACGGAAGTGGATGCACGCACTAGTTGCCTTTCGCTTCGGAGCCGATCGTTTGATGTCTCTGAGAGTGCTGTTGTCTACAACGAGCGAGTGTGTCGGTGTTCTTCAGGAAGACTCTCCCAGTGCTGGTGTTCTACAGCGCGAGTGCAGCGGTGATCGCGAGCTTTGAGCTCTCAACTGCTGTTTTAACAGCAACAAATTTCTAAATGTTTGTGTGTGTTGATGGCTGGTTAGAGGGCGGAAAAGTGAGTGCTTCACTGTTTCAGTTCTCTGTTCAGTGTTGCCGCGGTCATTCCCCTGTGTGCTCCGGCACTGGTGACGGTCCTATTTTCTGAAAGAGCAACACGGGTGCGTTTGCGTCTTTTTCAAGATGTCATTCCGCCCGTGCGTTTCTGGGTGCGGTCGTTCCCTGTCTCTCTCTGATGGTCACAACTGTTGTGTCATGTGTTTGGCTTACAGCACGCTGAGACAGCTTTTGTGGACAGCTCATGTTTTCACTGTGGGAACATGACTGTCGCAGTGTTGAGGGCGAGACTCGCCTTCGTTCGTGGAGAGCGAGTCCCCATTACCATGCCCCACCCTCGGGTGCTGTGTGGGATGGGTGACCGGAGGATAGTGTTGGATGTCCCGCCCGGTAACCATTCCCTGTGGGCTCCTCACTCCTCCCTTCCACTGCAACCACTGGAGCCTCCTGTGTTGTCTGCTGGTCCATCTGTAATGGGTGGGCCAGCGGTTTCACTCGGGGCTCCCCTGGAGGACAGGACGCCGATTGCAGCATCGGAGGGTGAGCTGACTTCTAGAGATGATGACTCGGCTGCATTGTCTCCCTCCGGGAGTTCAATGTTGCCCGAGCCGGATCCAGAATTATCAGCTATGCTGAAACGGGCCGCCGAGGCTGCCGGGCTCGAGTGGAACCTCCACCGTGTCCCGTTCAGTCTCGGTTGGAATCTGGAGTTTGGTATCTTGGGGCGGGCCGCGCTGGTTCTCAGCTCGCCGCCCCAGTGCCTTTCTTTCCCGAAATGCATGGAGAGCTTATCAGGTGGTGAACAGCATCTTTCTCTGCCAGAAACTGCCTGAATAGCTTTTCCCCCTCATTACCCTTGATGGAGGAACGGTGAAGGGTTGCGAGATGTCCCTCCATTGGAGCGGTCTGTCGACACAGGTGCACCTGTGTCCGGCGGCCGCTGCCTTTTGGGGGGATCCTCGTCTCCCCCCTAAGGCCTGTGAGTTTCGTCCGTTCCGACGGGCAGAGCTTACAAAGCCTGTGGGCAAGCCCCTTCCTCTTGCGTGCCATGGCGTTGCTGCAGGCTAGGGCACCCATGGCATGCACGAGGGTAATCCAGACCGTGCGCTCATAGGTGAGCACCGCACTGCATCCGACCTCACCCTCCGGGGTACGGGTGTCGTAGCGTGCGTGATCGGTCTGGCGATGTCCACCTTGGTGGTCAAGTAGCGCCTTCGTTGGCTCAGCCTGGTTGGTATGGCGGATGCGGATAAGGTTCGGTTCCTGGTCTCCCCAATTTCCCAGGTTGGGCTGGTCGGCGACGCGGTGGAGAACTGCATCAAACAGTTCTCTGCCGCTCAAGCGTAGACGGAGGTCATCCGGCACATCCTGCCCCGGTGGCCAGCTACTGCCTCCACCCGCCGCCGGTGGCAGCTCCTCCGCCTGCTCGTCGCCGTGGGCGTTCTCCGGCCGCCGCTCCTGCTGGCCCTCCGCAGCAGCCTCCACCCAGGCCTCAGCAGGGAGCCGGCCGCAGTAGAGACGCCCAGCCCGCTCCAGGCGCTGCCAAGCCAGGTGGCAAGCGACAGCGAAAGCATTCCGGAGCGGGCCGCCCAGGAATGGATGAGATGCTCTTGGAGTGGCACGATCACTCCCTCCCCCCGGGTGAGGGCCGGGTGGAGCCTTTGTTTGTGTGTGTGTCTGTTCCGCCGCTGGCTCCCTAAAAAAAAAAAAAAAAAAAAGCGGAGCAAGCGGTACCCACACTTCAAAGAGAGAGCAATTTCATCTGTTCCTGGGTCCCAAGAGGGCCAGTCTGGCGGGTGTGACCCTGTATAGCCTTACACCCCTCAGCTCCCCCTTGGTCGCCAGCAGGCAGCTTGGTGCGTTCGAGGACCCGGTCATCCGCCTTCTCACGCGCCCCCTGCCGCTTGTGGAGACAGGTAAGTGTTGCACAGCACACTAACACCACTCTCTCTACTTTGCTGCCCCACCTCAGGCTCGGCTACCCCGCTCAAGTCAGTGATAGTCATCACATTAGGTGTTGAGCAGACGTGCTCCTGAAAATTCAGTGATATTCATCACACCGAGTGTTGAGCAGTGCTCCTGACTTGTGCGTGCTTATCTTATCCTGCTGGCGAAGGATTTGATATAGCCGCTCCTCCAGCCGGTACGAAGGCCAGTTGTAAACTCGTTCTTCGTGCTACTAGGGGGTGGGTCGTGACCATCTTGGCCCAAGATTGGTCTGCAGCTTTGACCTGAAAGACAGGTGCTTCAGATCTCTACCTCCCGCACCGCAGGCCATCCTGTGTGTTGCGTCTAAGGGTGGAGTATCAGTACAGTGTCCTTCCCCTCGAGTGCTCCAGAGCCCGTTGGGTCTTCAGGTCAACTGGAAGAGAGTAATCTCGCCCACGGGCTGAGTATCTCTTTTCTAGTTTTGGAGAGGTACTCGGTCCAACATGTCTCTCCAATGAGAATGTGTTCAGCTGGTGTTGAAGTGAGAAAGGGTCCCACTGAAAGAACTTTCAGAGGCTCCTGGGGTATATGGTAGTCGCAGCCTTTGGCTCCCTCCATATGTGACCGCTTCAGCGCTAGCTTCACGATCGAGTCCCGAGGTGACCGTGGCAGAGCAGCTCACCCTGTGTGACTATAGTTCATCCCGGTCTGCTGCCAAACCCTCTTCAACAGAGGGGCCATGTACAAAGGGCGTGTTTTAACGGGGGCCTGGGCGACCCCCGACTACACGGGCATTCGTGCCTCGAGTTGTTAGACATTGCGACCGTTGCGCAAGCTTCCCCTGCATGTCACAAACTCACCCGTCACCTCCTCCTTGGAGTCAGACGCTTCTGAGGGCGCCTTGTTCCACTCCTCCCGCTTACTCAATCGTGCCGCCATCGAGCCTCACGACAGTTATAGCCAGGGCAAGTGGAGACTCCATCCCCTGGGTCCGGCTGGGTCATGACCATTCCGGGGCCGCTCAGTTGCCCCCCCGGTTTTATTTTTCCGCCTGTGTTTGGGTAAACCGAGCGGACTACCCTTGGACAAACACTGGGACTCAGCTGCCCCAGGGGCCCGCAGAAATGCGTTTAACCCCAGTGAGCCTTCTAAAAGTGACTGCGACTCATGGTCGCCTTGCGCCTGCAAGTCAGTGAAATCATCACTCTTCATGTTGAGCAGAATTGCTCCTGAAACTCAGTGAAGTTCATCGCACTCAGGTGTTGAGCAGCAATGCTCCTGTAGCTCAGTGAGTCCATCACAGGTAGCTCAGTGAATTCATCACACGCAGTGCTGAGCAGAAATGCTCCTGGTGCTCAGTGAAGTTCCTCGCACTCAAGTGTTGAGCAGAAATGCTCCTGAAGCTCAGTGAGTTTATCACACTCAGGTGTTGAGCAGTAATGCTCCTGAAGCTCAGTGAACTTGTCACACTCAAGTGCTGAGCAGAAATGCTCCTGTCGTTCAGTGAAATTCTTCGCACTCAAGTGTTGAGCAGAAATGCTCCTGAAACTCAGTGAGTTTATCACACTCAGGTGTTGAGCAGGAATGCTCCTGAAGTTCAGTGAACTTGTCACACTCAAGTGCTGAGCAGAAATGCTCCTGTCGCTCAGTGAGGTTCTTCGTACTCAAGTGTTGAGCAGAAATGCTCCTGAAGCTCGGTGAGTTTATCACACTCAGGTGTTGAGCAGGAATGCTCCTGAAGCTCAGTGAACTTGTCACACCCAAGTGCTGAGCAGAAAATGCTCCTGAAGCCCAGTGATCTTCACATGTTGTGTTGAGCAATGCTCCTGTCTTTTGCGCCCGTCGCTTGCACCTACGTGCCAAGTCAGGAGAGGAACAGGTCTTCATAGTTGCCCCTTATTGGCCCAACTAGACCTGGTTCCCTTCAACAGCCTTCCTGACTTCCCCTGAGAACTCTTTCGGGGACGGGGCACGATGGCACACGCGTTCTTCCCCCGGAGATCTTACATCTGAACGCGGAGGTTCAGGTGGCTATCACAAGAACATGTGATAGTTACCATCACTTCTGCGAGCACCCCCTAGAATTGGGTAGCGTCCTTACGCCTTTAGAAGTGGAACCTAGTCGTTGAGTGCGTCTTCTCTCCAGAGGAGATCCTGAAAGCTTTCGATCACTTCAGTGCTCTCTTTCCTGCAAAATGGGTTGCAGTAGGCTGTTTTCCTTCACCCTCAAAATGATGTTGCCTCGGTGTTTAAACGACGCTCATCGTGTTGCAGAAGTATGCAGAAGCACGTTCTGATCGTCAGGTTCCTGAGGAGCAAGGTCTTGTAAATCCTTATGTCCCTCTTTATCCTCTTGGGCCTTGTCCCTGGTGCGACTGCACTGCAGAGACCGCCCCTGAGCCACTGCAGGCAGTGAGTTAAAAATTCTGTTATATCAGTTCTCCTGCTCGCGGGGTCTCTACTAGAGGGTAGGGACTTGCTCGCTTTCGGTCAACGTATTGTGCCTGGAGTCTGGGCCGGCTAACTCTCACAAGCTGAGACCCCGGCTCGGATTGTGCCCAAGGTTCCTACCTCTCCCGTAATAGGAGCAGGTGGTGAGCCTGCAAGCGCTGCCCTGGAGGAGGCAGATCCAGCCCTGGCTTCTCTGTCCGTTCGCTTGGACGTGTACAGAATGCAAGTCATAGACCTCAGACCAGCTCTTCAAATATCTGTTGGAATTCAGCAGAGAGGGAAGGCTGTTTCCATGCAAAGTTGCACTTAGTGCTTGCCTTCATTTCGGCAAAGATCCGAGATGCAACATGTCCACTTAGGTGTTGAGCTCCTCTATGATGAGTGTAAAGTGCTCCGCCTGGGCGTTGACGATATACTTAGCTAAACAGATTCTAGAGTTGGGGGCTGGACGACACCTAGTTGAACCGCTGCTTCCCGTGGGCTCCCTTCTCATGAAGCCAGTTTCACCGTGAGCCCGGTTCAAGTGTCGGCTTGCTGCGCCATTCCCCTCCTATGGACTGGATACGTGCGCCTTTCTACTCCAGTTGAGTTCCCTTAAAATTGAACCCTGTTGAGTTCCTCCACACCCCTCCGACGTCGGACGTGCATAACGTCTGGTGTTAGGCCTACCACTCGTAAGCAGTGTGGAACCTGTGTTAGGCTGGGTCCATATGTTGCGGTCCCTTCGGTGACCCCATATGTGTATTCTTCCACGATACGGCTCCCTGCGGTGAGCCCGTGTCTTCCCTCGGCAGAGTCTCTCTGCCGTCACTGTCCGGTGTGTCTCCCCCCGTCTTAAGCTGGAGCCACCCCAGTGACATTCCATATGTTAGACTGCCCGGTTTCCGCCCAGTTCATATGTGTGTTCTCCACATTACCTCCCTCGGGTTGGATGTGGCTTCCGCAGCGTCCCTTCCTTCCAACGTACGGGGAACGCTTTCCCAGTGGTCCTGTAGGAACAGCAGTGACTTCCCTGGCCTAAGCCCTGTCCTTCCCCGCCTTAAGTTTGCGGGGGCATCAGGAGGCTTTGGTTTAGGCACTGGAAGGTGGCAGCGTTAGTGGCGTGTTCAATGGGTGATCCCAATTCAGTCGACCGTCGACTACGTCTGACGTTCTCGACTGAAAGGGAACGTCCTGGTTGCGTATGCAACCCACCGTTCCCTGAAGGAGGGAACGGAGGACGTAGTCCCCTTGCCACTACCGCTGGACCACCGCTGACCCCGGGTTACTCTCGGCTCCTCAGCGAAAAGCAACTAGTGCGTGCATCCACTTCCGTATTTATACCCGCGCCGCGGGGGCGGAGTGTGTGATGCGAATCACGCACGCCAATTACATTGGCTCGTTCAATAGTACTCGAAGAAGACAGGCTCTCTAGCGATCTCCCAATTCAGTCGACCGTCGACTACGTCCTCCGTTCCCTCCTTCAGGGAACGGTGGGTTGCATACGCAACCAGGACGTTTTCTGTCGATGAATGTATCCAAACAGTTGCTCACCAGTCACATAACACAACACATAATATATTAAAGCGTCTTTCCATGGTTTCTACTAAATAAAACCGGAAATCGAGAGTAACGTGGGTTTGGCGTGCCCTGGTTAAAACGGCTTATTTCTCTGGATTTAAACATTCTTAGAAACATTTGGGATAATGTAAGTACACAAATCAACAAAATATATAATATTGTTATACATGCATACATATTGTGCCTTTAATTCGTGAAATAGACCTGCATTTACATTTTAGCTCTAAGATGTAGGCAGTACTGCACTAAAATCAGAATATTACAGGAGTTCTTATAGAAATACTTAGTCATGAGGTTATGAAATCTCAAAAGTGATTAAGAAGTGCTAAAATTGGCTCAACATTTGCTGATGTGGTCATTTCGAATAAGTGTGCACTTAAATGCTATTTAAGAAGAATCTTGCTAAGCTAAGACACATTTTTATATATAAAAATTTTGCCAGGCTGGGGGCAAAATATATTGCCTTTATATTTGCATGATTTAAATTGTTAAAAAATCCATTACAGACTGAACGAGTCTTGCAAAAAAAAAAAAAAAAATTATATATATATATATATATATATATATTATGAGTTGCATCATCCAAAAAGTGCAAAATGCATATGAATTACAGGTAAACACGAGCTATCAAACGTTTCAGCACATTGCAACGTCAGTGCTTCAGTGGAGCAAATGATAATTAAATCTAGTGGAAAAAACCTTCTAAACTTCCACCATTACCACCAACTTCTATACTGTTTAAAAAGTAGGGGTGCAACGGATCAAAAAACTCACGGTTCGGATCGTTTCCCGGATCAGAGTCACGGATCGGATCATTTTTCGGATCAGCAAAAATATAAAAAATAAATGGCCTCATGTCTGCACCTATAAACACACTGATAGCTAGGCCTTTCACGATAACAAATTTTGCTGGACGATAAATTGTCCAAGAAATTATTGTGATAAACGATAATATTGATAATAAACGATAATATTGTCGTTCTGAGACCATTTTCATCTAAAATAATGATAATGGCATAATAATGCAGGTATACCTTTTCAAAGATCAATAAACGTATTTCTATAGACTATTTAACACTGAAAACATTTTAAATATCCGGAATAAATGAACAAAACCAAAAACAATAAAAGCAATGGACTCTCATTCTCTGTTAACAAAAATGCACTTACCAATGTGTGACTTATGTTCACACTGAGAATCATATGCATCATGTACTGTGTGAGCATGCGTCTCATATGAGTATGTGCGCTAGTGTGTGTGCTCGAGTCTCATGAGTATGTGCGCGGAGAGTATGTGTGTGTGCTCGCGTCTCATTGAGTTTGTGCGCGAGTTTGTGTGTGTGTGCTCGTCTCATATGAGTATGTGCGTGGAGAGTTTGTGTGTGCGCGAGTTTGTGTATGCGCGTCTCTCATGATTATGTGCGTGGAGAGTTTGTGTGTGCGCGCATCTCGTGTGTGTAAAGTTTGCGTGTACGTGAGTGAGCGACTTTAGGTGTGTCTGTGCATTTCATATGTATTTGTTTGAGCTTTCAGCAGTATACATGCGTGTTTGACTACTTAGTATAGGTGTATGCAAGTGTTTCATATATATGTGCGTGAATGAAGTTTGATTTAAGCCGTAGATGGCACCTCATATGAGGGAGAGAGAGTGCGCGCGAGAGAGAGAGGGTCGAGCGAGGGGTAGTGCTGCGCGAACGCCGTTTGTGATGGCTTTAGCCCGCTCTGATTGTGCAACAAGGGGCTGCTTAAATGCCGCGGTGATAAGCGTTTGTTGAGCAGCCTTCGTTTTCACTCCTGTGAGTGAAACATCGGGGCGATGTCGCTTCAAATGCGCTGCCATGCTGTCACAGTGCCTACACACCGTCACGGGTTTTATCCACTAACCTCTTTCCTTCATCATTATATTTGACAGGGAAGCCAAAATGCTCCCATACAGGGGCTTTAAATGACGCGGGGCGTTCAAGCTCCTCCGTTCGCCATGATCACGCTGTGTGTGGATTGAATATGCGCACAACTTTTTTTTTTCATAAATCAATCCGCGGATCACGCGTGTGCCGAACCGAAGATATTGATCCGAACGGATCACGGATCAATGATGATCCGTTGCACCACTATTAAAAAGCATCCCAGAATGCATCTCATGAAGTTGTTTGAGAGAAGACTCAAGTGGCTAAAAGCTACAATATAAACAACATTAAAAAAAGATGTAGAAGGTTATAAGGAAATGTTGCATGCCATTCCCAAATGTGTTATCTGTGTGAACATGACAGCTGAACGTATCAGAACATATGCACTGACCACAATTACACGGCTACAACATGCTCATGTTTTAAAAGGAATTCAAGCAACAGATGAATACAGCTGTTGGGAATGTCAAAACCTTCATATAACAGATTAAACTCCAGACCTGGATAAGAAGGGTTTTCTGCTCTTTTTTCCCCAATCCAAGAGTTCTAAGATTTAGTAGTCAGACGCTATTCTGGGCAAATCAATGTGGACAGATGGGCCCCTGCACTCCAAAAGCATCCGTCTCGCCCCATTTCCAGTCCACGTCCAGATGCCTTCTCCCGATAGCACATATCAATCAAAGCCAAGCACTCTTCACAGCCAAAGTATTGATTGTCAGAGAGGGAATTAAATGGTACCTCAGCACCTCCACAGACGCAGAGCGAGTGCTTGGTATGAGTTGAAAGCAGAGAGCTGTTTGGAACCTCACGTTCTAGTCCAGCTGCCCGATTACAATGCAACACACTTTTGGACACACTAAAAGTCCACTCACTAAGTGCATAAGCTTTTACACATCCAACAGTGAATAGGCAAGCTATTTGAGAGTCAGTCAACCATCCTTCTGTCAACCTGCCCACTTGCCCAATTGAAAAAGATTTAGTGACCCCAAATCCACCCACCGCCGCCATCCTTAGACACAGAATGTGAGGCATTCTAGCTGTTGTAGGGTTAGACTGGGCAAGATGACTCTCCATTCACCCTACCATTAATTTCCCTCTTTACACATGGATGTCACTAAATCTCATTTAAGCAAAATCTTAATTTTGACATTTCATCACCTCTTTTTATTTCAATTTATTTTTTTAAATTTAAAACACACACACACACACACACACACACACACACACACACACACACACACACACACACACACACACACACACACACACACACACACACACACACACACACACACACACGTGTTTGTGAAAGAAGTCTCATATGCACACCAATGCTGCACTTATTTGATAAAAAATGTAGTAAAAAAACAATATTTTACAAAAGTATTTACAAATTTACAAATTATATACAGTAATTATTTGATGAAAAGAAAGATCAAAAGCATTTATTTGAAATACTAGAAATCTTTTGTAACATTTTAAATGTGTTGACAGACACTTTTGATCTATTTATTGTGTCCTCTGTGAATAATAGTGCTTACTACTTACCCTGGACTTTTGAATGGTGTATCACGGTATCCACAAAAAATATTAAGCACCAAAAACTGCTTTCAACATTGATGATAATGTTTCTTGAGCACCAAAATCAGCATATTAGAATGATTTTGAAGAATGATGTGAGACTAATAAGTACCATAATAAAAACCATAATCAATGTTTAAGCACCAATAACAATTGATTATAATTGAGCAGAAAATCAGCATATTAAATTATTTCTGAAGGATCATTTGGCACTGAAGACCTTTTTTTGCCATCACAGGAAAAACATATTATTTTTTTAATTAAAATAGACAGTTAAACAGTTTTTAAGTTGTATGTTTTGTCTATACAGTAGATGAAGAATGGGAAAATGTATTATATTACAATTTCAATGAGCATTGTTCTAAAGGGGGCTTTATTAGTTATCTTTTCTATGGACTGACAACACTATATTCTTTTTAAATCGTTCCTTGCTTGCTTGCAGTCCTCTAGCGGCATGTATTCAATGTCTTTGTGCTAATCATTTGGCTATAATGGCATTTGAAGTCTTTTTAATGTGGTGTCTAGCACATTAAGGTGACCAATCAGCTTTAGGTAATCGCAGCTCTTCCTGGAGACACCAGCCAGCAGCTGAAGCTAGGAGGGGGCTGTCTCATTGTGACACCCAGAAAAGCATATCCAAAAAAAAAAAAAAAAAGAGACGCGTGTGATTTCTGTCATCCTCCATTTTAGAGAGATGTCCTCTCTATCTCTCAGTTTCCTTCAATAAGCTACTAACATTTAGGTTTGGGACTCTGCAAACTTATAATACCTCTGCCGCACATCTGTTTCTCACATGGGAGCATCAGCGCCTGTCTCTCACTCGGAGTTTGTCGGTAATCCCCATGAGTAAAGTTCAGAGTGAGCTGACAGCACTAAAAAATAGATAAATAAGGATTTTCATTTTTCACCCTGTAATGGAAAATTGCACATAACATTTCTCACTCAGCATTTATCCTAATAGCGGCTGCAAATCCATATCCCCTAATTTCACAAAATCACTTCAGGGGAGAGAAAAGAGTGTTTTTTTGTAGGTAGGAAACATAGTTTGTTAAACCTTTTCTTACTCTTGTTTCCCCTCTTGCTTAGTTTCCACTCATGCCAGATAAATCGATATAAAACATTTTAAATACACTTTACATCACAGGATTTATAAGATTGCTGTTTTTCTGGAAAATAACTGTCAAATTTCACACACCGATCTCTTGCTGATTCTAAAGTAAGAGAGGCGACAAAAGGTATAAGTAGAGCAAATTTAACCAAGCAGAGCGACATCAAACCTCAGCCAAAAGTGAACTCAGAAACTTCTATCAGTCAGTGGAGAAAGTGAGTAATGTCTTGCATTAAGTTTGTTGTTTATTCTTGGCCGGAAGCAGTGAAATAACCCTATTAAATCCAGTAGTCGCCCTGCCATTAATCTCAATGCAGCTGACTAGTTCCTCAAAGCTAATGGGGTTTAGAATTTGCATCAGGCAAGTTTACCCACAAAGCTTTGCCTAAGAGGATTTTAGTCCATACAGAGGGCTTATTGTCACACTTGTTCATGGACGTGGATTAAATATACTAGGACTAGTGCGCTATGCTAACTCCATGTGTGGATGCACAAGCCGTCTTTCATTTCTGATGGCTGCTACTGGCTATAGCAAGTAGAAAATGACCTTCACTAATGAATGTGCTGGTGGTTGTGTGGCGGTTGAAGATCAGGGACCGGTTGCAATGAACCCCTTAATCTAAGAAAATCTTATTTTAAAACTGTAGGTGAAATTATCGCTATGGGTTTTCTCAGAGATGGGGGACTCGAGTCACATGACTTGACTCGAGTCAGACTCGAGTCGCAAATTTAAGGACTTGAGACTTGCTTGACTAAATAAAAAAAAATGACTCGACTTGACTTCGACTTGAGATCCAATGACTTGAGACTTGACTTGACTTGAACTGTATGACTCGAGAATGACTTGATATACATTTATCATCGCAACATCAATTGATGAACAAAATGAAAGCAACGGAACCATTGACGCCAGTCATCAGATTCTGCGCGATTGCGTGACACTGCACAAGCCCAGAAAAAACATACATCGCGGTGAGCGCGCTAAATACAAAAACATCTCCCAGCATCGTTTCTTTTTGGATATAAACACTAGAAATTGACTGTATTCATACAAGAAGATTTGCTGTACGCATAATAACTGGCAAGGGATACCGGACGACCATCACAACCTCGAACAGTCGAACTTCATTCACCACGTCTAAAAGTATACGGCTTATTTAACCTGTTTGTTATAATTAATTTGACTATCTTTAAATCGAGAATATTGGTCAAAACAGCATGCCTCTTTATACACAATTATTTTTCAAATGTAGCTTAATGTTGTCAATATTCAAATGATAATTAATAATGTCATATGTTTTGTATAACATTTGCCACATTTCTTTTTAAATCATGCTTTAAAGCCAAATATGTCGTTCTTTCCAATGAAAAAAAAACAACATAGAAAACTGTTAATTTTTTGTCGTTTTTTATGTTTCTCTTAAAGCAGGGATAGAAGTTATCAGGGGTTACATCTATTAGATGTTATCAAAATGCCAGCAGAATTAATATTGCACCCAAAATTCAAAATGTGGTGGAAAAAAGTGCCCTGAGTATATATCAGTTATTTTCATAATTATAACATATGATATTTTAAAAATATTTCCAGAACATTGACGCGATTGCAAATGTGCTAATGATTTTATAAAACAGTTCAGTAAACAAAGAGTGAATATTGTGATGTGACATTTAGACATAGCCTAATATTCCAAATATTTTCTGTTATTGCTCGATTTCTCCAATGACAATAGTTCCAAACAAGCCACAGAAAGAGTTATGCGTATTTGTGATTCAGTGACCTAGTTGCTTAGTTCCAGAACGAAAAGAATGCTTCTATGACTCGTACATTAATACGGTAATTTGGCGCCACCTATTGGCGGTTTTAACTTCATAATTAAAAATATATAACTTGTATTAAGGGGAAGCCAGTTTGAAGAATGCCTTTGGTCGCATAGCAATTATACTTGAATTGTGAATTGTTTAATACCTTTTAATGGTCTTCTGCAATGTTTGAGGCATATTTATTTTTTCATGCTTTAATGTTGGCCTAATTTCAGTTACATTTAGATTTTTATTGTAGTAACCACTCAGCTATATGTGGAAATGCATATATAAAAAAAATGTTGCAAATAAAACCATAGTCCACAACTTCTGTAGTTTTAACTTATTTTAATATATAAATTCAGTGAAATCGTCAAACGTTTGTATGATTTGCCAGTGACTTGTGACCCAAGCTACGACTTGACTTGACTTGCTTGACATCAGGCAGTGACTTGACTTGACTTGCCTTTATAAAAAATTTACTTGGACTTGCTTGAGACTCGAAGGTTAAGACTTGAGACTTGCTTGTGACTTGCACATGTGTGCTTACTCCCACCTCTGGGTTTTCTTAACTTGAGGAGTTTGTTGCAACTGGCTGCAGGCTAATCGAGTTGCTGAGTTTTCTATTGCCATTCTACCCTTGAGGAAAACATTTAACCCCAAGCTGTTCTGATGGTACCTTCCTTCAGCAAGTGTACTAGGTTGCTTTGGACAAAATAAACAACATGTACTGTACTTACCATAGTAATAACAGTAAATTATGCATAATTACATGCAACTAACCCTCAACCAAACCCTAACCCTATAGTAAGTACATGTAGTTCATTTATATTACTCAGTACTTAAATATATAATTACACTGTAACAATGACTTATAGTTATTACAATAGCTGGGTAATAACTAGGTACTAACAATGAACCTACCCCTAAACCTAACTTTACGCATGTAGTTACCTAATATTACCCAGTACTTAGGTAAGTACACAAAAGTGCACATACTGTAAAATGCTAAAAATACACAACGAAATTACTAAAACTTTAATTGGTATAATATAAATATAAAATATAAAATCTATTTCAAAATATCAATACAAAATATAATCTCAATCATACTAAAATAACATGATAAAATAAAAATAATAGCGTCTTGTACTTGTATGCATTAATTTATTAAAGCAATTCTGCAACATTGCAACAGCTAAAACCTTGTGCTAATTTGCAAAGTCCAAATATCAATCTTGCATGTCAGTTTCAAGTTTTGTTTTTCATTTGACACAAGTAATAGATAAGTATTTAGATTCTGATAAACATCTCTAATGCATTTAAGATATATTAAATATTATAACTAATACTCTCATAACTAATATTAAATCCATTAATGAACAGTGTATATAATATGATTGATGACAGAACAACATGTATGTTATGAACATGAACATGAACAAATATGTTAAGTCAGATGTTCACTGCTAGAGGCTCTGATGTTTAGTACTCAAAGCACCCTTAAATATTCTCTCGCTCTCTCTGTGCCTCTCTCGGATTTCTTTCTTTTCATCTTTGCAATGTCTCATCACGGTGAATACCAGCTCAGTGTTGTCAACTTAGCTTTTTCATTTGAATAAGCCTCTTTCTGCAGGAACCTGTCTGCTCTGTTTCACTGCGGCTAAATCAGCTTTAGCGGCTAAATATAAAAATGTTTCCTGAGCATTAATTCTTCAATATTTATCAGCAAAAAAAGGTGCTTGAAATTCTGCCTCAGCCCCACTAGCAGTTCAGAGAGAATGACAAGCTGCACATAAGCTTCGATGCCTCGGTTGATCCTAAAAGTTGGATGTGTGTAGCATGACTTGTGCTGGTACACTTCAATGTTATTAGGGGGAAAAAAAGACATTCAAACTCTCCTGAAAACATGAAAAGTAAAAATACAATGAAGAAAAGAGGAGGAAAAAAACTAACCAAGAAGGGGAAAAAGATAACATTACCAAAAACTAGCTGAGAGCAACTTGTTTAGTGTCAGATAAAAAAAAAGAAAGAAATAGACTGAACAAGAAGTGAAACCACAGGCAACTTTGGGGTTGAACTAGCTACACACTGAATGATGTTTTCCACTATAATGGTTCAGAGGGATCTGACAAGCTTAAAATAAATATTTCCGGGCCTTGACATCAACTTTTTTGCTCACCAGGCTGTGGCTCGTGGTTTTCCTAGTAGTTACTAGACACTCAGCATTTTCACTGGCCACAATTTTGACATCGATACCATGGGGGAAAACTGTCATTTAGATATTTTTAACATTATCTCATAATTTAGCAGCAGGTATATTAAGCTGCTGTCACTTTAAGACCTGACACACGGATCCATTGTACTGTTACACATGCATTTTCTTTCTTAATCTCAACTGTTTACATTCACTTAACACATACCCGATGGTGAATACTCACCAAGACTGGTGTTTTGACATTATTTTGTGTGTATTAGACTGTTTAAGCGCAATGAGCAGTGGAAAAGAACACAATTCTGTGAGCACAAAATCTGTTGGAATGAGTAAAATTATGCGCAATACGCACAATCCCATGGCAAAATTCAAGCCCTTAAACACCAACCGTATTCATCCAGAGCAAATGAGGGGAGGAAGGTTGTGTGTCAACTCGCTGTCAGAGAGATGAGAGAGCGAGAAAAAGTGCAGCTGGTATCATTCAGCGGAAAATGAGTATTGGACTTGGAAGCGTTATCGGTAGCCCATGTATAGGTCTGCCCACTAATCCTGCGCTCAGCGGTCAGTCTCAGACATGATAAGGGTCAAACAGAGACTTGGCCCGGCCGTGCAGTTCCCCAAACGGCGAAGTGTGCTGGTTTTGCGCCCTTTCTTCCACATTCAAAATTCAATTCTGGTTCCTTCTGGTTCCTTTTCCCACAGTGATGAGTGATTTGCGAGTGTGTCACAAAAAAATCTTTATACAACAGCACGGCCAAACCTAGACTTTTACCTTAAAAAAAGAGAATTGTCTATAAGTGTACAATCTTAAAAAAAAAAAAAAATATTTGTAATGTTCTTTCGTACTTACAGGATCACAAAACTAGAATCTATCACAAAACTACAAAATCTAGAGCAAAATATATTACCAATAAAACTGGAAGCAACACAATGGGATTGAGCTCCTGTTTTATTTCGAGTCTAGTCAGATTTTGCAACATTTTGCTGTGCCAAATGTGCCCACAAAGATAGAAAACCCTTTGAAAAATCTACATTGAAATCTCCATGAGGAAAACAGCTTCAGAAATTGACAAAATATAGCTGTCCTAAAGCCTGAAAAAAATTAGCAATTTTAGACTTTTTTTTTTAAAAGTGGTTTATCAGTAAAATAAAATATGGCTGTGTTGGCCGCTTTACCCTCATTTACTATTATGCTGTACTTAGATATACGCTATACTTGAACACTCTATCATTACATCCTCACTTTGTCTGACAGCATAAATAACATGCAGTGAACATTTCAAGTATGAATTAAAAAAAAAACTAAAAACTAATACCTTTTTGTCCAGAAAGCAACATGAAATAGGTACATTTGAAATACATGAAAACTAAAAATTTTTCACTCAGCCACCACTACAACAGCAAATGTGCCAATTCACTAAACGAAATCAAAATTTCACCCGCTGAATATCACATTCTATCCATTTGCTGGCATGAGATAAGAGGTGATGCTCTTCAGGGGTCCAGACATGATGGGGTCGGAAAATGCTTGAAGATTCTCACATCCCTTGTCAAACCGGCCGACAGATGGGGTTTTAAATGTGTCTACTATAAGATAAAGCATAATGGTCACAACATTAAAATGCAGAAATAGTCTGTTGTCTGCTGTTGAGGGTTCATTTTAAGCAATTGGTGACTTAATGAGTTGGGGCCACTCTCAAATTGATCTCAATTTCAACAGCTCAGAGTTGACGGGATGGCTGTAGTTAGTTCATGGCGCTGACATGCATATTGAAAGATCCCTTTCATCCAAATGAGTCTGTAAACAAGATGTGAGGGCAGAACTGGCAACACAACTCCCAGGAATAAGTGTCAAGGAGCAGTTATTGCATTATTTAGAGCACCATAAAGTGCAGGGCTATTGATTAGAGAGGCAAAGCAGCTCGCTGGTTATTTCTGTCATTGCTGAATCATTAAACTGATATATTATGCACTGCGCTCTTCCCTCTGCCACCCTGTCTGTTTCCAACAACATCAGTCCAACACATTTCCAATAATCCTGTGCTTGTTTTTATACCTTTTCTTTTGTGAAGGTTCTCACTATTAACCCCTAAGATTTGTCACTTCTAACTTTTTCTTAGCATCTAAGGCCATGTGAACACCTGGTATTAACAGGCTTTGGGTAATCATATCAAAAAATCATATTTCATTATCTCACCTGTGAACCTTTGATCAGGGAACGACCATAGCAGTCATTCTGACCGTTCATACTTTGATGTTCATATGGCCGTACTGAACATCATTTTCGTCATGTCATATCTACATTTTAACCTTCTCTTTAAGTTTTCCAATGAAGCTTTTAATTCCTGTCGTCATGTTATGACGTCATCACCCTTAAAACAAGCCCAAAAGAAAGATTGCCCCGCCAGGTGCTGCCTCTCTATGTGAGGGAAGTTTTGCGTCAAAAATATATATATTTTTTTCACGTGAATAGACATGCAAAAAAGTTAGGAAACGTCAAAGCTTCGTACCGTTTAGTACAGCCCTGTTTGTAAATAAGTTTAATAATCAATACGAAATCTAAAAATAAATAGATTTACAATGTTACGATAGGTAATAATATAGATCAGGACACAAAATTTAAATTCAAATGAATGTGAAAATGTATCTTCCAGCCTAAATTATAAATATTTTCTTATTTTCTTTATGCAATAAAAACAAACCTTATGATACAATAACTTATAACATATATACAATAACAAAAACACTACCTATATACATTTGAATACATTGTAAAAACTTTCATGGACACGTATGCAGCACAATACAGTAGAAAACAGGATAAGAAAAAAACATGAACATTAGCTAAACAAGAAAACAAACTGCTTTAGAATTATTAGTTTCAGTGAACAAAAAATATTGAGGTAAAAAATCATATTAACACGTTTTCCTCCAAGTGGGCTCATTTGAACTACACAAACACCCCGCATCATTCACTGATGCTTACGCACAGTCCACACAGGTAAACAGCGCCTTTCGTGTGCAGCTCCCACACACTACTTGGTGACATTTGGCACATGTCTCCTTGGTTTTTTTTTTGTTTTTTTTAGTTCCTCCTTATTTGGCACTGCCTTCTTCTCTCCATCTGCTGCTGCTCCTGCCGGGAAATAGCGGGAAATGTAGCGGACTTATGATATCTAAGTCCTACAGCCACATTGATTTTATTTTAACAAAGTTATTACACTGTAATATTCTTTGTAAAAACAATCCTTCTAACCACTTTAGATAGATTCTGAAATAGCTTACCTGATCTATCTCAGCTGCTCAGTGAACTCAAACAAACAGATGAACTAGAGGAAATGACTAGCAGTTTGAGGACCATTTTGTCTAGTACATTAGAAATTGTTGCACCAATTAGATTAAAAAAGGGTAGAGAGAAATCTAAGGCACCTTGGTACAACAGTGCTACGCATGTTATCAAGAGAGAAACTCGTAACTTAGAGCGTAAACGGAAACAAACTAATTTAGAGGTCTTTAGAATCGCATGGAAAGACAGTATGTCACGTTATAAAAAGGCTCTAAAAGCAGCCAGGGCTGAGCATCTCCGCAAACTAATAGAAAATAACCAAAATAATCCAAGGTTTTTATTTAACACCGTGGCTAGACTAACAAATAAACAGACATCACCAGAGCAAAATATTCCGTTACAGTATAGTAGTAATGATTTTATGAATTTCTTCAATGAGAAAATAGAAAGCATCAGGAACACAATTGTAAATGTACAATCTTTTATGGTGTCTTATGATTAAGCATCAATTATCGCCCTTCAAGAAAAACTACACTGCTTTACAACTATAGGACAGGAAGAGCTAAATAAACTTATCATTGCATCTAAACCAACAACATGTTTATTAGATCCAATACCCACTAAACTACTGAAAGAAGTGTTGCCTGTAGTGGAAGAGTCTCTTCTCAATATTATTAACTCGTCTTTATCTTTAGGTCATGTTCCAAGAATATTCAAGCTGGCAGTAATAAAACCTCTCATTAAGAAACCACAATTAGATCCAAATAACCTAGCAAATTACAGACCCATTTCAAATCTTCCATTTATGTCTAAAATACTGTATCTCAATACTAGTTCTACTCGATCTTAGCGCTGCGTTCGACACTATAGATCATAAAATACTCTTGGATCGACTACGAAACTACACTGGTGTTCAGGGACAGGCATTCAGCTGGTTTAGATCGTATTATCAGACCGTTACCATTTTGTCCGTTTAAATGGGGAAAAATCGAAGATAACGTCAGTAGACTATGGAGTGCCGCAAGGATCGGTGTTAGGCCCTCTGCTATTCTCAATATATATGCTGCCACTTGGTAATATTATAAGAAAACATGTAATTAATTTCCACTCTTATGCTGATGACACTCACTTATATATTTCATCATGACCAGATGAAAACACTAACTCATCTAAATTGACAGAGTGTCTCAAAGATTTAAAATGCTGGATGACGTGTAATTTCCTGCTATTAAATTCAGATAAAACGGAGGTATTACTTATTGGTCCAAAAACCTACCCACAAAACCTTGTACAATACAACTTTAATTTAGAAGGATGTCCTGTTACTTTATCTAGATTACTGTAATGCTTTATTAGCTGGTTGTCCTGCATCCTCAATAAACAAGCTACAGTTAGTGCAAAATGCAGCTTCTAGAGTTCTTACTAGGTCAAGAAAATATGATCATATAACACCAATTTTATCATCTCTACACTGGTTATCTATTAAGTTCCGTATCAATTACAAAGTACTACTACTGACCTATAAAGCCCTAAATGGTCTATCTCCTGTGTATTTAATGGACCTTCTATCGCCCTACAATCCATCACGTTCTTTAAGATCACTAAATTCGAGGCTTCTGGTCATTCCTAGGATATCTAAGTCCAGTAAAGGAGGGAGGGCGTTCTCGCATTTAGCTCCTAAACTCTGGAATAGCCTTCCTGATATTGTTCGAGGCTCAGACTCGCTGTCCCAGTTTAAAACAAGATAAAGACGCATCTCTTTAGCCAAGCATTCACATAATGCTTACCTTTTATACCACTGTTGAATCAGATCGAATGCATTAATATTATGAACAGAAGCTATGCTAATTATTTCCCATTTGCTTTTCTGCTGTTATCTCGGGACGCTATTCCCGAGGTAAATGGCGTTCGTCAGCTCCAGTTTGTATCCAGCCTCTCACGGAGACTTCAGATGCCCCAACACGTGCGATGAGATGACTAAACGCCTGTGAAGAGACGACTCGGCGTCTGTGCAGAGACGACTCAACGCCCGGCGATATGTTATGCCCTAAATTAAAACATGATTAACTAACTGTATTTTTCTATGTACATTTCTGAAATGCACTTTCTGTAAAGCTGCTTTGAAACAATATGTATTGTGAAAAGTGCTATACAAATAATTTGAATTAAAATTTAAAAACGGTCAAAATGACTGCCTTGGTAGTTCTAGTGTTAAATAAAAAAAGAAAAGAAAAAGATAACTAACTTTAAGAATAGTCTAAGCAGTTTATGCAACCGGGCACTGATTCTGTTGAGGTAGGTAGGTAACTAACTAACTAACTAACTAACTAACTAACTAACTAACAAACTAACTAACTAACTAACTAACTAACTAACTAACTAACTAACTAACTAAATTCATAATTCATAATTAATCATTAATAAAATAAATAAAAACAGACAACAGATAATTTACATAAAATAAATTACAATGAACAAATAAATAAAGCAAAAAATAAAATTAAAAATATGTACATTTTAGAAAAATAAGAGAAAACTTTGATAAATAAATAAAAGCAAATAAAACATATGTGGGAAAAAAAACTGTTAAGGGGGGTCTAAGGTGTTCCTTTTTTAGTGTTTCGCAACCAGGTATAATTAAACGTTGAAAATGTAGAAAGAGATAATCACAAACTGTGTGCAGTGCATAAAAAAAAAAAAAAGTATCACCAGAACCGAATGGCCCATGTTTACATAGATTCAGAGCTGTTAATTCTCAATAAATCTTTGTAGCTTTTGGAGCCGGTTCCTAGCACACAAGCTGGCAAGTTCTCCTGAGCTCATAGTCTGTTATGGCACTAAACCAAACAGTGCCGGTTAGGGTGAAACCCTAAAAAGGAACATTTCATAAGATATAAACCCTTTTTAGTGATTTCAAATCTAGGTATGATCAAGTTATTTTTACTAATTGATGTTTAGGTTGTTCAAGATTTGCTCATGATTATTTATTGAAAAGTGAAGAACCCTCATGTCTTCCTTGTCAAACTCCATAGACCATTTCAATTTATACATAGATTCCACATTTGACTGCTCAGACAGCGAGCCCACCATCTTGGAATGGACACTGTGCCATCACTCACCGTAACAATCAATGATGCTACAAACTTTCGCAGATTCTGGTTGTGAAACCGCCAAGATTTAAATTCCCAGAGAAATGGGAAAACCTTTCACAGGTGAGAATGTGTTGTTTTGTGTTTTTATATGCATTAACTCAATAGTACAGGTATTTACTGTCACATTTTAAAATGTTTACTTTTACTATATTTGATTTTTTACATATTAGCTAATGCATTTGTCTTGTTGTATGGTTTTAGTGTATTTTGTATAAGTCTATTGATATAGATATTTATACATGCGTCTAAGTCACCTTGATTTATATAGCCTTTTATACAAAACAGATTGTTTCAAAGCAGCTTTACAGTGATAACAGTACGGTTACAGACGCTCATTCAAATCTATCTATCTATCTATCTATCTATCTATCTATCTATCTATCTATCTATCTATCTATCTATCTATCTATCTATCTATCTATCTATCTATCTATCTATCTATCTATCTATCTATCTATCTATCAAGCAGGACTTTTTTTTATTATTCATAAGCTGAAAAAAAAATCGTTCTGAAATATTGTTCCTTTGTGTCATTATTATCACAGTTGTGGTGTGAACTTCCCTATCAAAATCATATTCCCTATACAAAAATGGGACCCAAGCCATACTGGAATCAATATTGTGGGTACTCTTCTGAATTGAGCCAGTCGTTAACCACCTAGCAACCTAAAAAACACACCCTAAAACCATAGCAACCACATAACATGACAGCAAAAGCAGCACTTACAGTTTCTTCTAAAAAAAAAAGTATTTAAATTATAAAAGACATAATAACAGCATAAATGAGTTGTAGGTCAAGCCAACAGGAGTGTTGGAATACTGACATTCCTTCACCAATTAGTGATTAAGAGTTCTCTATTTGTGAACAGTGCATATGGCTGAGCATGCTTGAGTTTAGTGATGTTTTTAGTGACAAAATCTCTCAACTGTTCTTATTTGCTCAAGCGCTTGGTAAGAGATGAGATCTTAGCACTAAAGTTCAAACAACTTATGCTCAGTGTTTCACTCTATTTCACAAATGCGAGTTAAGAGCTACTTAATTAAAGATGCTATCTACTTTCAGTTTCACACACTCCACATAAAAGGAGGTGTGTGCGTGTTGCCAGAGGAAAAGTGGGAGAGCGGAGAGGTACGGATCGATACGAGAGGGAGTCCAGGCTGTCACTCAGCCTCGTCTCCCCGAGGGAGACCGCAAGAGATCGAACACACAGATAAACATATCATGGAAATGGAGTCAGTCCTCACCCAGTTTCCAACACTCTTCCTCCTCACACAGATAGATGAATGAGAAAAACCAATGAACTAATGAATGAGTCAATGAACAAATAAAAGTAGATTGTGAGGATAAATGAATAACAGAAGAGTGTAATTGTCAGTTGGCCTTTCAGAGATGAATGAGGAGGTAATCCATCTAACTGATAAAATCCCAGTCCCCTCAGAGAGGCTGCCCATGGGTGAAATATTAGTCTGAAGCGCATTGGCGTTTTTCGTGTTGAAAAATAGCATCCTGATACGCTGGTTCAGGTTACACAAATGTCAAGAAACAATTTGGTAAGCAAGATTGTTTTTTGTTTTTTTTCATGTAGATGATCGTCTTTAAAAGTTTTGAAAAAGAGGCAGCTGGAGGCATTGGATATTTTACTAGTAATCAGGGATGACAACAGATTTCAAATGACTTGCTACTAGGGTTGCCAACTGTCCCGTATTAGCCGGGACGTCCCGAATATTGGGCCTAATTTTATTGTCCTGTACGGGACCTCCCTTGTCCCATTTATTGACTGCTACGCTGATCTAACCACTGACTGATACAACAGCAACACGACACTTGAGAATGATCAAGATACCAGTCATCATCCAATCACAGCCCACGCTCACGCACATCAGACCATACAGTACGAATAACAAACTCTAATTTGAGAATTAATTATTCTTTTGGGACAAATCATTGTTTGATTTGCGAACAGAATCCTCTGCTGTCTGGTCGCTCCCAGTTCGATTCGAACCCGCGCTAACGACAAATCCCTTTCACTGTCCGGCCGGATTTTGAATCGAACGGCAAATCAGTTTCGACGAATTCAAACAACGTGATTATTGTTCATGAGTCCAACATCCAACCACACAAGAAAACAAATCATCCTGAGGGAATAATATGCTGATGTGATTTGCTGCTCAAGAAACATTTCTGATTAATATTAATGTTTAAAAAAAAAAAAAAAAAAGTCAAGATTCTTTGATGAATAGAAGGTTCAAAGGAGATTTATCTCGAATAAAAAAAAGCCTTTGTAACATAAATGTCTTCATTGACACTTTTGATTAATTTAATGCATCCTTGTATAGTGTATAATGTTACAAAAGCTTTCTATTTCAGAAAAATGCTATGGTTTATGTGTAATGTGACTTTTTTGTGTGACCTTAAAATTCGTTTTAATATTAAATTGTACATAAATAGGTTAAGCAAAACAAATGTGTTAATGTCTGAGAACCTTTTAAAAACATACTAACCTGAAATGACATACTGTGTGATACAGTACAAATATTTTGAGTGTCCCTTATTTTCCTGTAAAGAACCACGACTGTCCCATATTTTTCTTTTCTGAAGTTGGCAACCCTACTTGCTACAGTCAAAAGTAATTGTTTAGAAAAATCTGCTCTGTATTTTGGGTATGCATACAGCAGGTAAAGTTACTTTGATTGACTGTATTATTAGTTCCTGATATGAGGAAGCAAGTTTTTTTCTTAAATTGCTACTTAGGCTATATAATAAATACTATGCTATGGTCACGTCTGTTTTGTTTAGTTTATGCTTTCATGTTTTTGATTTATATAACTTACATAGTCATTTCCCTGCTTGTCATGTAATTCCTTTATCCCATCATGTGATCCTGTCATGTGCCCCTTTTGCTGAACTTGTCATGTTCTGATTTGTTCCTTGTTTTGTTTGTCAAGTTTTGATTGGTTCACTTTTTGTTTAGTCGTTCATGTAGTCATTAGTCTTTGTGTATATGTAGCCCTTATGTTAATTGTCTCTTGTCTAGCTTTGTTTGTTTCCTAAAACCGCTGATGCTGAGTTTTGTTACATGTTCAAGTTTAGTTCATGGATCAAGTCAAGACAAGTCTTTGTTTACTTTGTATCTGTTCATGTTGGGATATAATAAACACTGCATATGGGTTCAACTCTGTTTGTCTTCAGTGGACTTTGATTAGCCTTATATGTTACACACACACACACACTTTTTTTTTTTTATGTTGTTGTTTATATTACAGACTGGGCACAACAGACATTGCTTACCAGTGGTCTTGCTCTCATTTTCTGGCTGAAACTGCAATAATGATGATAAGCAAAGTAAGAAGCAGCAGTCCAGCGATTAGCAGATAACACTTCCTCCTCCTTAGCTGCCTCTGTGGAAGACAGAATAAAAGAAGAAAAAGGTTTGAGATTTTACGGTTCGATTAACGATTGTTCACCCAAAAATGCAATTTGTCATAATTTACTCATTTTAATGTCATTATAAACCTTTTTAACTTGCCCGGTTTAACACAAAAATTGTTTGGCAGGATATTTTCCATAAAATGTGAATGGTGACCATGCTCTTACATCGTGTATAAAGGACTATAGACCTTATGCGCTAGAGAAACAAGTGTGCAGCCATCTTTAGAATTTTGTCTTTGAACTTCAGGTTTAGCAGTAGCTCTGTCGAAGAGTAATTAGCTGGTGAAGTGGATTTACTTATTGTAGAGTTAACGAAAGTTATCAAGAGCATTGTAATGTTTAAAGCAGATGTCTTATCATATGTCAGTAGACCGGGAAGATTTTAAAATGTGTAGTTAGTTCATAAATACTTAAGATCGCTGTGGAAATACAAACCTGAAAACAAAAGACAACAAGTGCAGCTGTGAAAAGGGGCGGGGCTAGATAAGGTCTATTGCACTATAAAAGTATTCCATTCAACAACATGCATTATATTCCAGGTCTTCTGAAGCCATGCATGCATTGCTTCAAAATCTTAACTGTAGCTCTCAATTCTTATTTCTACTCTTGAATATGCAAATATTCACATCCATTGAGTTGTGAACTGCAGTGGAGACGTTTAGCATTTGTGTGTTTATTTTTATAATTTATTTGGAGCTTGAAAGCCCCTAGTCACCATTCACTTTCATTACAGCATACTGATGTGTCACTGTTCTGCTATATTGTGCTCCACAGAAGAAAGAAAGGCACACAAGTTTAAAATAACACGAGGGCGAGTAAATTGTAAAAAAAAAAAAAAAAAAAACTACACTAAAAAAAGTTGTAAATAAAACAAAGAATACTGGAGTACGTTTTACTAGAAAATATAATTTTTCTACAGTTTTTTTAAGTTTGTCTGCTTCAAAATGTCATGTCGTTACTTGGCGTTTGTAAGTAACATGTGAAACATGTTTCTACACCATTTTTTTTTCAGTGTACTCTCAAGATATATGTCTTATGAGGACACAGTAACTGAAAATGCATTCAAATACCGTACAGCTACTCTTAATAGACTAATAACAACAGAAATAAAGATTCTGTAATATCATAGATTTGCACAAAAATCCATACAATTATTTCTTTCTCAGTCGCACACCACTGTTAAAATCAATAAATCAACAGTCATTATCCAGTACAACTGGCCAGTGTAGGTACAAAAGGACTTGCATGGAATAAAAGAACAAAATTGCTCCATCATTTTCCAAACAGTTTCTCACCACTGACGCAATACCCCAATACAAAATGAAGGCGCTGCCATCAATTGACCTCTATAGGCGCTCTCCTCAATACAGAGACATGCTTTGAAAATGATTTCTCAAACAGAATTGAATTGTGGCCTAAAGTCAAGAGCAGTTGGACAAGCATGAGAGAGCCGCATTCTCCACCGCGCTCGAGTTCTGACTGAACAGCGTTCGCAAAACCCATCTGGCTCTCTGATGCTCTTCAGCTCTGATAAGACACCGCGGCGGGAGGAAGCCCTGCTCTGTTTTCAAAAGAATTTTGGAAAACTAACGAAAGTGTCATTTGGACTTTCAATGTCTAAGACTGGAACCCCCCCCCCCCCCCCCCCCATTACCCCACTCCCCATGTCATGTCTGAGATCCAGTTCAGAACCAATGCATCCAACAAGTGTGGGAAAAACAAACAACAGTGAATAGAATTTGCTTGCTGAGTGCGTTTCAATTCATGTTTTTTTTTTTTTTTCCCGATGACGCAGACTGAGCGCAGATTCTGTGTTGTTTTGAAATACCTTCCCTTTTTTCTATTGACAAAGCCAGAAAGAGCACCAGTTGTAGACCAGCTAGGCTGGAGTCTTTAAATCCTGACGTGCTTCTAAGCGCAAAGAGCAATTCATCTTCTTATCTGTTACTGGAAACAGCCTTTCTATGTGGAAGTGTGCAACAGGGGGGGGCGGTGGGGGGGGGGGGGGGTGGGGGGGGGAGGGGGTGAGGGTAGAAGGGAGGGAGGGAGGGAAGAAGGGAAGAAGGCAAAAAAAAAAACCTGCTGTCGAGTAATTTTCCGTTTAAACGTTCCACTCCACAACAATTTGCATAAGCAGCCCTGCGTCTGTGATAAGAAGATTGGTAATTTTCAAAGGCTCTGTAGGGATTGGGAATTAAAAGCCTCTCTCTGCTATCTCCTCTCTTGCAGCTGGTCACCATAGATTCCCTCGCTTCTTTCTTACATTTCTCCAAAACCGCGTCTTATAATCTCTCTCTCTCTCTCTCTCTCTCTCTCTCTCTCTCTCTCTCTCTCTCTCTCTCTCTCTCTCTCTCTCTCTCACTCTCTCTCACTCTCTCTCTCTCTCTCTCCTAGCATACAGTTTCTCAGCGCTGATTTTCACTCTGTGTTATCCTAGGCCTGCTCTGTCATTCAGACAAAAAAAAAAAAAGGAAAATAAATCAGGTAAAAAGGGAACAAAAAAATCTTTAGGTGACAATACAACTGTTGCTCCATTTCGATGCTTGGATTTTTTCCTGATGCTGCGGTGGGGAGGCAAGGTGGAGATGAAGAGTGCAGACGTTCACAGAGCGAGAAAGAGAAAGGGAAAATGACTTAGGGATGAAAGGGAAGCTGATGGAGTGAAGTGCCGGCGAGAAGAGAGAAAAGGAAAAGGGAAATGAATTTTCTCCCTCTCCATGTGCCCAATTTAGTCAAGCTGCTGTAGTAGCATTAAAACTAAAGCACCTTGATATAGAAAAGTTTTTTTATGGTTTTCCTACAAATTATTAAACTACTGTATGTGCTGGTAATTTCATTAGAACCTTTGATGTAGTTCTTAAATATTTTCACTTTGTGCAAAAATGCACTGATGTCACTGTTGTTTGATAAAAATACAGTAAACAGCAATATTGTTAAACATTATTACAATTGAAAATACATTTTCAGCATCTTTTCTCTGGTCCTCAGTGTCACATGATTCTTCAGAAATCATTGTAATATGCTGATTTCCTGCTCAGAAAACATTTCTTACTAATATCATTATTAACAATGTTGAAAGCAGTTTTGCTGCTTAATATTTTTGAGGAAACAATGCTACTTTTCTTTTCAGTACTCTTTGATGAATAGAAAGTTCAAAAGAACAGCATTTATTTGAAATAGAAATATTTTAAAACAATGTACAGTAAAAGTCTTTACTGTCACTTATGATCAATTCATTGTGTCCTTGCTAAATAAAAGTATTAATTTCTTCAAAAATAAATTAAGGGGGGCTCAAAAACATGAATATGCTTTGCTGAAACAATCTCTTAAATATTGAAAAATTCAGTGAAGCATTTTAATGTTTTTGAATCATAACCATGATAAATAGGCCTATATAAATATAAAATATATTTGTATTTCTGGGAATGACAAGAGTAAATTTTTTACTGTAGGGTATACTATAATTTTAATTTTAATGGGTTTTATCAGAACTATACTTTACTATTTAGGCCACTAGCAGAACTATTTTCCACCTGAGGATGAAGTCGGAGGGTCATTTAATTCTTTGGCATTTTCCCCCTAAATTAGTATGGTTTTATATTAGATTTAACATGAAAACCAATTTTCCACTTGTAAAAGACTTTTATATGAGGGGAAGTACAACATACTGTTTCTGCTGGACCAACTCATCATGTGACTGACATTGGTTTTAAGAGAGAGAAAGAGGGGGTAGAGAGTCATTTGCCTTGTGTGACATGAGAAACATCTTTGCAATACCATAATAACGCAGCATGATGATTACCGTCATAATATTATTCTGCCTTTATCTCATCTGCTCAGAAAATTGAAGGTCCATAAAATAAATAATGTTTGCGCTGCCACTGCCTGGCTTGTAATCGGCTTACGTGTCGTGTAATTTGCATAAAAATGCACAATCCAAGTTTTCCTGATTATAATGTTTAAATGACACAGCAAATGAACAGGAACTTGAGGTCCCCACTTTGCAGTTCAGCCTTCGGCAAACGCACGTCGTTCTTTGCCTTAGGCTGCTGTACACAAGTACATGAAAGCTCAGTGGAAGAAAGCGTTACAGATTAACAAGGGGGGGGGGGGGGGGGGGGGGGGTGGCTAATGTTGTACCTTGATCCTGACACAGAAGTCTGAGACGACGAGCAAATTAACTTTATTTGGACATCTCTAGATTGGCAAATTTTTGAATTACAGTTTTCGTAATTGTTGAAAATGCAGCAGCTGCTTTATATGAATTGTTAAGAGGGACAGTTATTGAAAAGTTTGGTGTTGATTATTATGAAAAAGGTAGCACTTTAAAATAACTTTCATTAAGAAGTCATTAGGAATCATTATGACTATATAAACAAATCTATTTACATTCTTAAAGGGATTATAATATAATATAATATAATATATTATTATGGGCTTTCAGTATCAGTTAATGTACTGCATCAGTACATCCCTATAAGTACCACAGTCTCACCATCTGTTTCAATCGCTGTAGCGTAGTTTTATAAGTAAGCTAGGCTATTGCATCCCAACATTGCCACATTCCAACTCAGGGAGAATAATGTTCCTATGCTAAACTCTCTACAACGTCCCCTCATTCACATACATATTCATTACACTTCAGCTCCAATTTTACATACAGACCTATGTGGCAGTCATCACAACCATCTAAACTCCATTCTTCACCGTTACCTAAATTACACAGCATGATTGATTTGCATTGCTTTGCCTGATCACAGCATGACATAGCACTGATCAGCTGCTTTCTGCATTCATTACACAAACCTGACAAACTTTCAACATAAAGATCAATTCAATGGTACTGAACGAGTAATTCACAAAGATGTTTTCTCGTTATAACAATAATCAGCCTATTTTTATTCATACACCAAATTTTGACAACATGCACCAGCGTAAAGCAAATATTGGATGTAAAAAATGTTTACATCTTCAGGAGAAGATGTGGGTGATGCTTTTTCATGCAAAAATGTTGCCAGGGCATTGCTACAGTATACAGATGCTAAGTTGTTCCAAGTAATTTTTAATAAGTTAAGGTGGTTGCTAGAGTGTTGCTATGTGGTTACTTACACAATAGGGGTCGACTGATATGTGATTTTCAAGGCCGATGCCGATATATACCAATTATTACTGATCAAGTAGACCGATAAGCGATATTTTGAGCCGATATATAGCCTATGTCTGGTGTAAAAATGTAAGTTAATCTCAAAATTAAGAATAACAAAGGGTTTTGACAAATACTTTCTTTAAATGATTTTAAACATATCTTTAAATCTGAGAACTGTTAATAATAGCATTAATAATAATAATAACTTAAAAAGTGCAGGTAGCACCCATGCAGCATTCTGTAAACATTTTGTAAAACTTAAAGACCCTATTTTAATGGTTAAATTAAATTGTAGTAATCAAAAAGCATTTCTAATTATATGAAGTCAAACTTATTCAATTTATTTACAGTTTAACAAAAATTACATTTTTAGGGCCCTATGAAAACCAAAACTTTTATTTTGACGGGTCTTTAAGTTTCTGTGTGTTTATAATATGACGATAACTTTTCTCAGTTGAAGCATTAAAAAGCTGATGAAATGACTAGGCGGCTCTGGAGATTATGTTTATGCCATCATGTCCTCATATAATGATGCGGCTGAGGCTGAAAACAGTGCAAGCGTCACGCGTGCTCCAGCCTGTGTGTGTGTGTCTGTGTGTGTGTGTGGGATTCCTATTTAAATAGTCTTTTTGCGGTTTGAAATTCGATTTGATTGGTACTGACATGCTTTTTATTAATTCATCAAAAAGTTGACAAATTCAGTGAAATTCCGCTTTATAGGCCTACAGTAAATTCCGTTTTTACGACTGGATTCCGCGATTCCGTCTGTGTTTTCTGCATTGCGGAAATCACACGGCCCTTTTATATTGAGGTGTTTTGCAACGTCAGTGTAGTAATTTATTGCTACTTCGGCAAAGTCTGCTTCTGCCTTTACTTTGTGAGACATCTGATGCGTGATCAGTGAAGCAACTCCAGTCTGCAAGTGCTTTCGGTGTGAGTCTGTGAGAGTGTAAAACTTTCAGTGCCTTCAGCTTTCCGCGTTGATTGGCCGGACTCGTGACTCCCAACAAATCAGATCCCCGGCCAACATTGGTCTAGTCTACACATAGACAGTAAAAGAAATGAACACAGCGACCCCCTTGATTTCAACGGAGAAAAGTAAAACCCATTAGAAGCACTCACTTCCTGATGGCTGAGCGTACTGCGCAGGCTCAAACTGAGCTTGACGACGTAAATGTGATGTGAGCAACCTGTCTGACAGTTGTAAATCTTCTAGTAGCTGTGCCACATACCGAATTATTTCCAATTCCTCAAAAACATTGTTCAAATATTTTGTCCCGTTGCTTTTATGGACTCTCTATCTATGGGCTTCTCCCTTGACTTTATGCCTCCATGTCCCCCCGATTGCCTGATAGACAGTAAAAGATTGCCTGCGAGCTTCTCCTCCTGTCTACGGTAATTTCTCTACTGTGCGACAGAGAGTCGTGACGCAATCGTTAGCCTATTTTTACAAAAACGGCTTCTTCCATAACGTAAGATACAAAGTAATGGAGCCTTTTATACATTGTCGTGTTTCTTTAGAAATAAATAATGGACAAATTAAGTCTTTGTACGCTTCATATGTAAAGTTATTCGCTGTCAAAGTGACGCCAAAATGAATGGGAGTCAATGGAATGCTAACAGCAGGTGATGGTCTAATACAATGGCGGCCCCCAGGGAGGCTTCAGTTTCCGGCTGATGGATTACCCCATAGACATCATATAGATAGACGCCCTATCGACCACTACTGCCAACTGGCGCGGACGAGCCGTGTATAATGACTTATCAAGTGTCAGTTCATAGCCTGGTGAACAAGGGCCGGTGCAGTAAACATAGCCTAGCTAGCTGGCCACGATTTCAGTACAGTAATCAAAGATCCTTGCTCCTTCTTAACTCTCTGGTAATATTCTATTCACAAAATACAACCAATAGTACGGTAGTGTTACATTTTACTTGTGAAAAGTAATCCTCCGGGCCCTATTTGCGATGGTCCGCTGATTAGAACAGGAAAACGCTCCACAGTGCTCTGGCATCTTAACTGCTGCCACGTAACAAAACTAGGAGTAAGATCAGTTTAAGATGGCGGCCGTATTTCTCAATGCCCAGCGGCCAATAGGGCATCTTCTGACAGAGGTGGCTGCTTCAGAACCAAATATAGCGCATTTCAAAATTAAATTATTTTGGCAAATCTGTTTTGAAAATGGCCGATACAGATAACCATAAAAATGTTTAATATCAGCGCCGATAATCGGCCAGGCCGATAATCAGTCGACCCCTATTACACAACACTGACGGTGGACCTGCGCTCAGGAGTAGAGCGAAATTTATTTTTTTTTCTTTTTTTTTTGAGCGTATTCTTTCTACCCGCTCACAAAATATTATATCACACTGCGCGTATGTTTTAAAAAACATAATTTAACATATAAATAGTGCTTACACTTTTTAAATAGCTCACTTAAAGTGTTTATGAAGGTAAAATGATGACAAAGAATCGCATGCGCAGGGTAAGATTTGTGAAAGTGTACATAAGATTGCAAGCGTAAATTAAATTTGCATGTGCAAGAGAAGATTTGTAAAGGTGTAAATCGCCCTTCAAGTGTTAGAAAAAAATATTTGCAGCATTTAACTGTTATTCGTAAGTGTAATTCATGTATTTTGAAGCTGCAGTTTCATGCTAATGCAAAATAAATAGGATCTGTTTTCCTCAGACTTTAATTTTTCCGCGCTTATACTTTTGGCACAGTTTTTGCGCACAAATGCGGCCAAAAGAACTGCAAGCCTGTGAACAGCAATTTGCTGCAAAACAGATTAATTGCGTAAAATCAAACTTTGTGTAAAAAAAATAAACTTGCAAATGACTTGTTGTGTGCATGAGGCAAAAAGTTTCCGCAATAACCAGATTTGTACAGTTGCGTTTTGCAAGCGCGAAGAGGAGGGCGGGTCCACCTTCATCATGTAGCCAATCAGATGAGCTTCTCGCTGAGACTCAATTTACTCTGATCTGATTGGTCCAATAAACACGCTAGTCACCAGAACACATCTTTATCTTCATTTGGCTCAGAAATGTTCTCATTGCCGAAATGGTACTTTTAATGCACACATACATGTTAACTAAGTAAATAAATGAACAAATTAATAAATAAATCATAATTTCGTAATAAGCTGTGCACCAGGCTGACTGACATTCATATTGAATTTTGAGCTGGTGTTAATATTATTGGATTGAAATTTTATATATTATATAATCTTGTTACACCACTGAGCTGATGTTAAACTTTACAATCAAAACATTTAGTACCCATTCTTAATGTAATAATACCATTCTGATGCAGTGTTTTTCACATCATGTCTGGTATTTAACACTCAATTATATATTTTGAAATATTGTCCCGCACTGTCAATATTGATTCTGATTACTTCCGTGTGACTGATCAAGCTATTATATGTAGATAGAATGACTAAAAAATGCTTTCTCTGTGTCCAGATTTGACTGTAATGAAAAACTGATACTAAATCAACATGAACTTAACTTTGACAAAAAGTAACTAATTATGTCTGAAAAAACCCCCAGCAACCAGGGAATATACACAGCATAGATATGCTTATATATAGGGCTATACAGCCATGTAGTGGTTACACGATGGCATTGCAGGTGATAAATGGTGCATAATTTAGAGATGCTCTTATGTTAAAGGGAAAAAATATTATTGTAACTCATTTTAGTAAAATAATAATAATAATTCTGGAATCCCCCCTGATCAGTAGACAGGTGAAATTATGCATGCAGTAGTCCAGATACTAGGCCTACATTAAGCCTCAAGATTACAACTGATATGGCCTGATGATGAGGAGGATGATGACCAGGATACATGCACTGAGCACAGAAAGTTTCTTTCTTAACACACCAGCTCGAAATTCAGTTTTGGCTCATATAGTCAGCCTAATGGTGCACAGACTATTAAGCAATCATGATGTATTTATTTATTTATTAATTTGTTCATTTATTTATTTATTTAACATGTATGTGTGCATTAAAAGTACACTTTCGGCAATGAGAACATTTCTGAGCCAAATGAAGATAAAGATGTGTTCTGTTGACTGGCGTGTTTATTGAACAAATCAGATCAGAGTAAAACGAGTGTCAGCGAGAAGCTCATCTGATTGGCTACATGATGAAGGTGGACCCGCTCTCCTCTTAGCGCTTGCAAAACTCAGTGAGTGAGAGAATCGTGCCAAAACTGTAAGCGCAGGTAAAAGAAAGACGAAACTGTACAAATCTGGTTATTTCGGGAACCTTTTGCCTCAGGCACACAAAAAGTCATGTAGACATTTGCAACAGTTTATTTTTTTTTACACAAAGTTTGATTAATTTGCAGTTCCTACCTCTGTTTTTTTCGGTTGCAAATTGCTGTTCGCAGGCTTGCAGTGCTTTTGGCTGCATTTGTGCGCAAAAACCGTGCAAAGGTATAAGCGTGGAAAAATTAAAGTCTGAAGAATACAATCCTATTTATTTTGCATTAGCATGAGGCTGCAGCTTCAAAATACATGAATTACACTTACAAATAACAGTTAAATGCTGCAAATATAATTTTCCTTACACTTGAAGGGCGATTTACACCTTTACAAATCTTCTCTTGCACATGCAAATTTAATTTACGCTTGCAATCTTATGTACACTTTCACAAATCTTACCCTGTGCATGCGATTCTTTATGTCATCATTTTACCTTCATATTTATTACAAATAAATTACTAAATGCTTAAAATGAAATGCAAATGAACAAACATTTGCTTTACAATTACATCCTGTGAAAACACTTCCCGTGCCCCTGGCCTAGTCCCAGACCAAAATGCATGTTTGAGCTGTTTTAACTGAAAACAACTTGTACTGACATATCTTAAAATATATCAGTGCCATTGTTTTGTCTCAAGATGTACACCAGTAATTTCTAGGGCACTTTATAAAAGCTACTTAAATGTCCTAATTGAACTAAGGCCTAATCCTGGGTTAAGCCCTGTAAAACCTAGCCTGGTTAAAACCAGACCCTTCTCTGTCGTAACTGAGTTAAGGTCTGGGGAAGGTTCATTCACAGCTCACTTCCAAAGGGGCGTCACCAACGGACGTCGCTCAAATGCCTCTGGGCGCAATTGGATAGAACTAAAACCAATCAGATCGATCGTCATCTTGTAAAGGCAGCCTCAACGTTTGTGATTGGTGCCTCGATTTGGAAACGGACGTCGCTCAAATGCCCCATGGCGCAATTGGATAGACCTAAAACCAATCATATAGATCGTCATCTTGTAAAGGCCGCCTCAACGTTTTTGATTGGTGCCTCAATTTGGAAAGATTGGAAATGAGCTTGAATGGGCTCTTCGCCAGACTAACTTGCAGAGCAAATCTAAATTTGTCGGAAGTTCGTCTGGGTTTTCCCAGGCTATGTAAAACCAGGCCTAACTGTCTTTTAAACCCCAACCAGCCAAAGGTGACAGATAATGGTCCCCAGATATAACTCGGATCCATCCTTCACTATGAATAAATTACATTTTATTTTATGCCCATTTAATCATCTACCAGGGGAAAACCAAAAGTCTGATTGCTCAGAAAACTAACAGCACACCTCTCCTCCACAAATGCATGATTTGAGGTATCATCAAGTCCCTAACCCACAGTATTCGCAACAGTAATAGTGATACTAATAAATTGAATTTCATTCTGCCCCCTTAGATCACGCTTTGGCTCCCTTATGTTTCTTGTGTGTGGGAGGAAGGGTTACAGAGGGTATGTTGAAGCAGTGAATCTGCTCTGGGCACACAAATCAGCCGTCTGGTCTGCATGGATTCAGTGCAATCGGGACAACATGCGGCTTATGTACAACCAGATAGCAAATAATAATCCAACACCACGCTCACTGTCACACTCTGCAGGCCACAAGATCATCCAACTGACATAAATACAGCCTAGTGCGGCCCACACACACAAAAAAATGTTCTAGTACACACCAGATATGAGCTATGTGTAAGCAATAATCTGTGAAAAACTGTGAACAACTTTGTTGCACAACAGTGGTTATGTTATTGTTTTTTTTTACTAGATTACCATGTCCATTTTTTGTCTTATCTCAGCAAGGGCAGTGACTCCCAACCTTTTTTTCAAACAACAACAACAACAAAAAAAACCCTTTTTACTAGTCATACTATATGTTTCCTCACCCCTTGAAAACCACTTTGTTTTTATGAATGCATCCACATTTTCATCTAATAGAATTAAGAAAACTTTTAAACAGTTAAACAGTGCAATACATTGATCAAAAGTAAAAGTTAAAGACTTTAACATTGTTACAAAAAAAAATCTTATAAATGCTGTTCTTTTTAACTTATTCATCAAAGAATTGTTAAATATGTCATGGTTTCCACAAAAATATAAAGCAGCTCAACTGTTTTCAACAATAAAAATAAGAAGAAATGTTTGTTGAGCACCAAATCAGCATATTATAATGATTCTGAAGGATCATGTGACACGTAAGAATGACAATTCAGCATTGCCATCACAGGAATAAATGAAAACCGTATTGTAAATTTGAAAAAAAAAAAAAAATAGAGGTGGGCATAGATTAATTTTTTAAATCTAGATTAATCTCACTGTAATCTTGGAAGTAATCTAGATTAATCTAGATTAAAATGGCTCATTTGAATTCTGCCGAAGGCATTCAGAATATGTGTGCTACCCAAATAATGACTAAAAGTAAGTCTTTGAGAATAGTTCGCCTCGCGTAGGGATGTGAATTTCTGGCAAAAATGCCATTCCACAATAGAGGAGCAAAAGTCGAATATCGTAAAAAAAAATAAAAAACGCATACTCACAATGACAGAAAGGGAGGCCAATTTCATCTTTAGCAATTCGTCATCAAACAAACTGTGCATTAATTGAACAAGTAACATGTTTTCGTCATATGTTTTAACATATTAGGCTAATTAGAAGAAGAAAAAAAAACAATAAACACGACTTATAGGCTACAGTCCGTTTTTGGCTCGCCAAACCAGATGCTCGTTAGATCAAAATATAATGTCATGTCATAATGATTTTATGTGAACCTGCCTTCACAGGTGTTGTGCCGAATTTTGACTCCCTGTCAAATTATTACCTCCCTTGTTGAAATCAGTATCTGATTGCCTAATCCTAACCCCACCCCTAATCCTAACCCCTCCCCCACAACTAATCCTAAACCTACCATACTTTGGGGGGGGGTTGGTAATAATTTGGCGGGGGTCAGAATTCGGCACCACACCTGCAATAGCCTCCTCCTTTTTAAACAAATTAGTTTTCAATCAATGTAAACTATTCGTGTGACTATGCCCCTGCGCAATACACACACATTACCGCGGGATGGCGGGTGTTCATTTCATAAACTGCCCACATAGGTAACCTTAGCTTAGTGTTAACCTTTGCCAGTGAGCCGACGCTCTTAAGCGTTTTTTTGTAGCCTATAAATTAATATATGTCCAAAAAACGGATAATGTCATACTTTATAGTAGTGCTATCATGGCGTTATAATCTGTTTGGTTGTAAAATGTATTACCTGAATGAAATAAAATCGAATGTATCGTCCTGTGGAATCATTCATTCACAGACAGCATACGAAGATGTTCAACTAATAAATATCTTCATCGCTGGCAAAAATATGATGCATTTGCAGATTTGCTTTCACTAGACTAAATTGTAAATCCACGGCGACTTCATCCAACGCTCTTTATGTTCTTAAATCTTCCTGTTACGAATCCGAGTCGAGTGTGATTGAACGCGCTTCAGACGATTTAGTGCATGAGGAACTGAACAGATCATTCAGACTGATTCGCGAACCGATTTAGACAGATCTGCCAACTTGTTTGATGAAGTCTTTGAACAAAATCGACTCAAAAGAGTGATTCATTTGTAAATTGAGCATCGCTCATGCTCATACAAAGATACAGCGCGCTTGGAATAAACTCATTTAACAACATGTAATTGCATTAAAATAAAGTAACGAGAGGAACGTCGCCCAACGTAACATGTAAAAGTATACAACTTGTGTCCCTGACAGGAAAATACCCTGCTACGCGATCTGTGACAGTAGGCGTGGCGTCAATTATGTCAAATATACTAGGCTACACATCTTTTACCAAAAAACTAAACTTTGCATGGTTTCAATGACTCCAGACTCCATAAATACAGTCGAATCAATGATTCCCAATATGTGTATATACAGAGTAGGCTATAGTTAATGATATATATATATATATATATATATATATATATATATATATATATATATATATATATATATATATATATGTATATATATATATATATATATATATATATGCTGTATAAATAGTGAATGGGTACAGTATAATAATAATTAAATTGGCTGTTTATGAGTGAGTCATTTAATCTTTTTGTTCAAATTATTGATACAAAAAATCAGATTAATTCAGGAATTCAAATCTCTGTTTCTTAGAGATGCGCAAAGCCTCTGCTGTGGCTATGTTCACTATTTGCGTTGAGGAGAACAAATTGAGAAAACAACTACAAATGGTGAGTCTAAAATGTATGCTAATTATAAATGTTATGCCATTACTGTATAAAGCAGTTTATGGGGAAAATGGACATAATAATTGTAAAAGAAAATACTTCCTGACCTTAGAACTGAATTGAATAAACTTAACTAAGGTTAAGGTTAACTTAAGCACCCAGTAAAGCACTTTTCCACATCACAAAATGGCCTTGTAATGGAGAGAGTGAGAAAATGAATAATGGTAATTGAAGTCTGGAGTCTGTATTATGCTGTGAACTCTGTTCACTGTCTGTTCATTTGAGTTTAGAGTTTGGAGCAGCAGCATGGTAATGAACAATCATGTTCCATCGTGGTCCATTGAACTCTGATGGGGTTGATACAACATCATTCTTGTCATTTACAGACCTTCCATGAGCAGAGAGGAACTGCTTTTGGCTTGATGGATTATAGATTCAATTTATTTCCTGCGTTCGGTTAACTGACATTTTGGGCCACAGAAAGAAAATGATTTGCTATTTTTAATTGACTTGCGTGCGTAATGTTCAACACTGTGGGTTTATGGGAGATGTTCGAAAGAAAATGGGGTAGCGCCCTAAGCCAGGAGCGCTTCCCTCCTCCCTTCGGGGTGGGCGGCAGCGGGACCGACGAAGTGCTAAATTGCTCTGCGTGAGTTCGGTCACGGCTGAGCTCTCCTTGAGATAATGAAATGACAATTAATCCAAAAGCTGTTGCTACTCACTCATTTACTCCCTTGTGCTCTTGTAAGTGGAGGAAGGAAGAGGCGAGAAAATTACAGCCAAGAGAGGAATGCTAAAGCACCCCTTTGGGACCTTCATTTGATTTGACACAAACTCACATAGATGGGAACCGGTGAACGGGGTAGAAACACAAACGCATGAACGTGTATGCACACGTGCATGACCACCCTTTATTAGCCAGTGTTTTTATTGTGAACCCCAGAGAAGAACGATGCGAAAAGGCCACAACCAACACCAACTGCTCTTATCAGACAGGAATATATGAAAACAAAGGTCAAAGTACAGTAGAATAAGGTGCACATATATACTCTAAGCAGACAACAACGGTTGAAAGTGTCTCACTTCTATGACTGGACAACAGAGGTAAGTTAATGATGATGAAGTGAAATGATTTCTATAAGGCTGACTAGGGGTGTCAATGAGGTGGAGAAACCTAAAAAAGAAGCAGAAAAAATGTCGGTTTCACTTTATTTTGATGGTCCCTTTAACACATTCGGTTGTCTATAAGGAACATTACACCTACATGTCTACTAACTCTCATTAGAGTATTAGTAGAGTATTAGTAGACTGGTAGGGTTAGGGTTAGAATAAGTTGACGTATTGAAAAGTTACTTATAGTCAGTATAGTGTCTGTTGGAGGAGCATCACAATAAAGTGTTTGCAGATATTACACAGACAGTCCACTAATACTCTAATGAGAGTTAGTTGACTTGTTGTTACAAAGTTACTTATAGTCAACAGAATGTTCTAACGGGACCATCAAAATAAAGTGTTAACAAAATATCCAAAAGAAAATGAACACATACACTTCCCATTCAAAAGTTTGGAAGCATGCATACATTCATTAAATAAAGTGTATCATGGTTTCATCAAACATATTAAGATTGTTTTTTTAACATTGATAATAATAGGAAACGTTACTTGAGCACCAAATCAGCATATTAAAATTATATCTGAAGGATCATGTGAGACTGAAGACTGGAGTAATGATGCTGAAACTACAGCTATGCCATCACAGGAATAAGCTACATTTTAAAATACAGTAAATGCAAAACCGTTATTTTACAATGTAATAATATTTCACAGTATTACTGTTTTTCATTATATTAATAGTGATATTTTCTACTGTATTTTTGATCTACTGTATTTTTGATCAAATAAATTGAGCCTTTCTGTGAAGTTTATTTAAGCCTTCCGGCTTCAGAAAGTAGGGATTTTTCATTATACAAATGACAATTTTGTCAATATATTATTAAAGATAGCCAGGGGACATCATATGTAACCTGTTGTTGTGATCGAGTAGATTGTTGAAATGGGTAATCTATTTAGTATAAAAATCCCCTTTGCATCTCATAAGTAACAAAATCAAGATTAACAATTGTTTAAATTGTTCAATGAGCAATAAAAAGTGGCAACACAAAAAGCAACGTGCTTTGTGCATGTTTAATAATTAATTTATAATTTCATATAATTAATTTAGAATTTCATTTAACAATGTTTGCAACCACCATGTTCAAGATTATATAGCCAAAACATTGATTTAGTTTCAAAGGAATGCATAAATGGATGGCTGATAAAATAAATACTTTGAATTGAAATTAAGACAATTTTAATAAAAACATCAATTAAATGAGTTAATTATGCATGGCACCAGGATAGACAAAGGTGTAATACACAGTCATTTTGTATCAACAAGCACAATACTTAATACTTAAACTGAGCAAGTGAACAATCAATGACAAATTTTCAAGTTTATGTTCTACCTGTCAGGTAATTGGTAAAGGGTGAATATTAAAGTGAGTGTCTAATGAATGACAGAATGTTGAAAATATCACTGTGTGATGTCAACTGGATCTAATAAACAAACCTGTAACAATAATTGTGTTCATAGTTACCGAAATACTCCTTTTACATACCGTGTGACAATGCAGTAGCTTTCCGAAAAGTCAATAACATACCTGATACTGACTGGCTTTTGCAAGCTCCTGATTGGCTGAGTCCACATGTGATGAAGTGGTCTGAATGTAGTCTTCAATGCTGTCTGTGAAAAGAAAACAAGCATTAGACTAATATTGTTGTTGTCGTCGTCATGTTTTTTTAGATACACAATGTAACAATGTGATCAGTTTATTCAGACTATTTCCAAATGTTTTTCAGCCTATGTGCGCAAAAACTTAAAATTGATTAGAGAATGTGTGACTCACTCATACACATTCACACAAAAAAAGAATGCCCAAGCAAGTGGTGTACCAGAGCACCTTTATTAACATACCTACTCTCTAATTCATGTTCTCTTTCCCAGGGAGAAATGGATTAGAGAGCAAAGTGCCCAATGTTAATGCTGCCAAAATAAATACATAAATAAAAAGCTGCATTATATTTTGTGGTCTCAACACACCATCATCACAAAAGGCCATGTTGAAAGGAAGAATTCAGCCAAAAAAAATAAACTTCTGTCATTATTTACTCACTCTCACATTGTTCCAAACCAGCATGCTATTATTTGTTTTTCCTCACAAAACACAAAACTAGAGATGCCATACAACAACATAATTTATAGTGACCAGGGCCAAAAATCTAAATACATTTATAAAATGTAAATTATAAAATGAAATACTATAAAAGCATTAAATTAATTATTATTATGTTTTTTTTTCCTTAATTAAAAACAATCAAAAAAGTAGTTCTGAAGCCATACAATAACTTTGCATTTATAGGAAACAGCCAAAAAAATAATTAAAAAAAAATGCATTATTCACTGCATAACCTTGCCTACATTCTTATTGAGAATAATAATAAAAATGGCATGACATTCAATAACAACAGAACTGAAAACAGAAAATGTTTTTGTGTCAGATGAGCAAAAATATAAAAGGACAAAATTCTAATTTTTTTGGGTGAATTATAAGGTGCTCTTCATCACGGATTAGCCTTACAGTATGCAGTTGTTCCACATGAATTATTAAGGTTAAATTCTGCATTGTTTTGGGAAGCATTTACTGCCTTACTGATCTGTGAAATGAGAGTGTTATTCTTAAAATCTGTGAAAGAACTTTAATGATTATCATTAGTGTGACCATTTGAAGAGTACACACATAGTTGTTGTAGCCTATCTCTTATAGTACCAAGGCAAGATTAGCTAATGTCCTACTTAAGAAACGCATCACAAAAATACATTTTCCACAGAGAATTGTGCTTAGAAACAAACATACTGTATGATAATCAGCTGGAAACAAACAAAGACTCTGTTATGTCCTTGCTTCCTTGATTCATGGGAAAGTCAGCCAATTATTAACTTTGAATAATCCAAATGAGTTGTCTTGTTTCAATGCGCATGTACGTATACGGGCAAGTGAGAACATTGATTCAAATGCAAAGTCAATTCCCTTCCCAATTAAAAACAAATGTGCGGTTCACCACACAGGAGAGCATAACGAAAGCAGAAGCGGGGGAGTTACAGCGGGGTTAAAGCAGGGCAGGCTCAGCTGAGGGGAACACTGTAGACCTCACCTCCGCCTAGCTGGAGGAACTAATGAAGTTTTGTTTATCTTTCTCTGATTTGATTTGGTGCTGGTCTGCGCCGTCGCCGTGAGATGTGGGAAGGGAGGTGAAGGGGGGTTTACATGGAAAGAAGCTGGAAACCTGTGCGAGGAAGTGATGTATTTGTCCTCGCTTTTCCGGTATTTTTTTATTCGTCTTTCATTAGGTGGCCTTTTTTAAATGGATTAACAAGAGCTCTAACATGCTATCAACTTGTAATATTTCATCCCACCATCCTGACACTCATTTCAACGCCATGTTTCTTTCTATTTCTGGTAAGAGGTAAATTGCCTGTTTTAAATGAGCTGGGTGGAGAGCAGTCACTCCATGATATAATTAAACCTGTACAACACTGCCGGCCCAAAGACATTTTTGAATGTTTGGATTTGAATAAGCAAATGCTTAAGAGACTGGATCATTATTTGGTTGCATCTTAAAAAACAAAATATAGGAAGACACATCATGGCCATATTCCAGGATGACAAAGCCAAGATTCATCAGGCTCAAATTGTGAAAGCATGGTTGGGAGGGAGCATGAATTGGCGTCTCTGAGTCCAGGCCTTAAAATCATTGAAAGTGGGATGTGCTGGAGTAGACTTTACAGAGTGCTTGACTCTCGCATTGTCAATACAAGACCTTGACCAAAAATTGATGCACCTTTTGATGGAAATAAATGTTGTGATGTTATTTCCATGAAGAGGTGCATTGATTTTTGGAATTTAACCATTCGCTTGTTTTTTTTGTTTGTTTTGCCGTGCAGTGTAATTTCCCATTTAGTTCTTGTTTTTTAAATAGTAGCCTATGTTCTCGTCACAAGCCCGCTCTCCTGAACAACAAGACTCATTGAGTTACAAATGTGAAAAATAGCAAGAATAAGGTTTAGAGTACAGCAGACTGGAATGAACAAACCAAAGTTTACACAAAGCACTATCTGTATGTGTGTGGGCTGCACGTTATTCAGGAAGTGCCCCGTACCTTCTCCGGTGACCAATATAACCCTCCCATCGTGAACATTTCTTCTGTCTCCATCTGAGATTACTGACCTGTCATCTACAACCAATATAGGCACACAGAATCTGGGTGGAAATGAGAAATGGTTCATTTAGAAACACTGAAGGGAGATGACACATCATACGGAGACTTATCAATCAATATTTCAATAGTGAAACTGAAAAGAGGGCTCTGTGCTTGATGAATCATCAGCCATGTCTGCTAAAGATACCCTGCAGGGCAACCAACCTCTTATTAGTGTCACTCATGTCAAAAAGACATTCTAAATGGAATTTTATCAAAGTTATTGAGCGATTCAGTTCCAAAACTTATACAGCCACCTCACTGTTTACAGTCTACACAAGCTCTTATCTTCTATAGCAGCGTCCCAACTGAAATGGAACTTTGTAAGTGAATTATTTGAAATGCGTTTCATATAGCAACTCCATAAACTGTCACTTGTGTACGTGGCACAAATGGATCCATACATGAAGCACACAAGAGACTTGACTTACACTCAAGTTGATTTCAATAGAGCTCAACAGTGACCGCCCTTTTTTTTTTTTCAACAGCCTTGGTTACAGAAGTACAGTATTCTTTCCATTCATGTTGTCCACAGAAATTTTAAAATATTCCACAATAAAGAATCTTAAGCCATGAACCAAGTCAAACAGCTCTGATAGAAAAAACACAATATTACAAAATGATTTCAAGCAGCAACAAAAATAATCAGACAAATGTACAGAACTAGGTACCTAAATTATGTTATGAGTGAATGAATAACATCCCATGAAGCATTAAAATGACATAATGTGAATGGTGAAATTAAGTTGAAATCACACATACTTTTGGATTCTACATCATCATAGTGTTTGTCTTTAAAGATTTATGCATTATTGTTAAAATTTAGACATACAGTACAGTAATGAATTGGGATTTTACCTGTCACTGACGTTACCATAACACTAAGATAATGGCTTAATACCCTACAAAAATACAATACAATAAATCAATCAATCAATTTTGGACAAGATATTTATTCTGTATCAACAGATTTTTTTCTCAGTAGTAAATAAAAAGTACTTGCCATTTCCAGAGACTGCTTTGAACTTGCCTCACATCAGTATAAAGCCTGAAATGTTGCCAAGCTAATGTTTTGCTAAGTAAGCTAGATTTTGGAACAGAAATAGTGTATAGCTTAAATGTTTAATTCACCAACTAAACCAAATCAAAAATAAATTAAACGACTGTAGAGATCAAGTGTGTAGCACTGGGATCCAAAAAGGCCTGTACTGTTTGTGCTATAGTTGATTCACAGGAAGAGCTGTTAATTCATTTTTTATATGCAGAATCCTACTCTGTGTAATACAACCTTATCGACTGCCAAACATGGGCAAACAGGCTCTGAAAACAAAATACAATAACTGTTGCTTTTTAATTTCCATCATCCTCAATTCATTAAGAATTACAGGGACACATTTTACAATGATTCTAAATGAACAGGCTTGACGAGCTCTTATCTAGAGACTCCTCAGTTGGTCACTACTAAACACACACATGTGCGCACATTGAATACTCCTGAAAACAGTAGGCTATACATAATTAAATAATCAACCAATTAGGGAGGCACAAAGCTGAGCCGTAAAACAAACAGCCAATTAGTTTGGAACACAATTTAGCATTCATATAGCAGCAGAATCAAATCACCTCTTTACGGAATTAATAGGCGCACTATGTACACAGACAATCTTAAGCAATGCTTAAGCAGTAAATAAAAAGAGCAGGATCAGTACAGTAAGACAGATGAGGCAATACAAGCACACATGAGAAAATGTAAACATGAAAGTTACATATGCACACGATACAGTATGAATTAAACAATTTTTTTTTTTATATAAAATAGTAACTAACTAGATGAAACAGCAACAGGATTTAGAAAATGTCTGCACTCTGCACATATGCATCAAATCGGAACATGTCAGGCTATGTGCCAATGAAGTCATCCTACTTTAATGGTGCGGTCACATTTCTGAAAAATTTTATAGGCAAAATCAGGTCATTTTAATAGGAATCTGCGCAATGGAAAGTTTCACGTGAGGAGGAAAAAGTGCCCCATGCAGATTTCATTCATGTTTAAGTTGGTCAACTGAATTCAGCTGAAGTTGACCAACAGAAAGCTGCTTGGTTTGAAAGTGACTTGTGTGAGCTGTGTCATATGCACTGCTATGCTAGTGACATAGAATGGGACTATGTCACTATTATAATATTACTACTTAATACCAAAGTCCCTTTAAGGCAAGTCATTTCACTCAACAGTCATCTTTGAAATGCCTCTCACAGGCAGCTACTTCAGTCATGCTAGTAGAGCACCTATCTCTTTCAATGCATGGGGAAACATCAAATTCTCTGTTCACCAAGCATTTAATTTTTTAAATCATCAATGAAATCTGAAAACAACTGTCTCAAAATTTTGTTTCTAAATGCTCAAATCATGACAAAAAAAATGCATTTTTCAGGCTACGCCAGCCAGTTTGCATGTGCAGTCATAAGCGTGCTTCTCAGAACACTGACTGTTTCTAAACCAACCGGGTCTTCTAGAGGCAGCTGCAGTGATGCAGTGACTTTACCAATTGTCAATTGGCTCTTTTATTTAGAAGACGGGACTTACTCAGCCATATTGCGGGTTGCACTTTCTCCCATTCGTAGTAATATGAGTGCACCGTTTTTGTATATCTGAAGTCTTTGACAAATTTTAATACACTTAAATTGCATATTCATAGAACACTGGCAACTGAGTTTTTCATGGTATAAAACAAGGCATAAATAAATGATTATATTTAATTTAGTCGAGTATTTAATTTTAGAGAAAAAAAAAACATTACATATGAAATCCCAATGTTAATTAAATTAATTTCACAATAATAAATATAATACATATACTCATTTAAAATAGTAAATATATCGTACAATTTTTTTTAATTTTTTTTTACCTTTATAGCATAATCCTGTTTGTGAGTGTGCATTTGTCACTGGACAACTAACAGCCCAGCACAGCAACTAGCACAGCATGACTTGTTTTATTCAGGTATGTCACAACGTCGTTCTGGCTTTGTCACAGAAGCCCACCTTTCTATAAAGCTGTGCTAAAAGCACCAATCCAAACTTCCTGCACCCGTTTACTTGCCTCATCTGTCCATCTCCCCCTCCTTCAACCACGGCCATCTACAGAGACTTTATTCACATCCACCTCCTAATAAACACCCTGGGTAAAGAGCAATTTAGCCATTTCTATTTCAGGCTCGTTTAACTCTAATGGACACTTGGCCTAACTGAAATGTGTCATGCAGGCTTTTGTTCTGGCTTTACTTTATGCACAGATCTGAGGAAGGCCTGTAAACTTCACGTCTGGATGCAACGGCTTTATAATTATTATTCTTTTTAAACATGTATCCATAAAATGAATGTGTGTGCATATAAGTACAATCTCATAACCATCAGAAACATGATTAAGAGAGTGTTTTTGCAGGGCACAGTTCCAGTAACATATTACAACCGCTTTTCATCCTTAAGCTGTGGCTTTAAAGGAAGAAAAAAAAAAAAAATCTTTGGAATGTGAAAGATGACAGTTGGAAGTGCACACATGTCCTAAACCCCTTATTTCAAACCTTGCATGTACTCAGTGTTACAAAAGAGAAAGAGAAGGAGTATGAGGGAGTTGAATTGCTTTACTTCCATGCAAACTTTCAATATATAATCCACTGACATTACATCTGTTTCAAAACCTATTGAGCTGCCTCAATGTAAACCGTCTACATAAGCAACCAAAATGGAAACTCATAATTAGTGTTATTTTAATATAATTCGTATAGTCTTTGTTAATATTTTGAATTCCATTTTATTTTTCTATTTTATTTTTTGTTGAGCGTTTTTGTCAGTGTTTCAAGTTTTTTAGTTTGTTTAGTTTTAGTTATTTAGAACTTAGACAAACAAAAAACTAAACTTTGGCAACTTGCTGAAATAAAATATATTTTTTTAATACAGTATAGTAAACAAAGCATTTTTCAAGTACAGTATATTTATTTTATCTGGGTATTTTTATTTTGGAAAACTTTAGTCCACTACATTCTAACACAATTTAACATTTTGTCACAGCTTAATTTTGTCCAATTCACCAAATATATTTAAATGTTTTTACTTCATTCATTTGTGTTTAAACTAGCCTACATGAATATTTGTCAACTAACCTGGTAGCGGATTTTTAGTTCCCAGCATGCTTTGCAAGGGACTGTATTAGGAGAATAAATTTACGTTTTAAGTGATATTTTATGTGTTTTTCAGTAAAGGGGAAATATGTTGTAGTTCATGTTAACGTTTAATGTTCAGTTATGTTGGACATTCTGTTATGGAATTGTGTGGTTACCATTGTGCTGAAGAGTGTACCGTGCCAGAGAAATCAGGTAATCAGTTATGCTTCACTAAAACAGTTTGGTAGAATTCACTTATAATCATTAATCTAAAATAATTTGTTTTATTTCAACAAAACCATTTGTTTTATGTTACAACATGAAATAAATATTTCTAAGTTGAACTGACAATAGAAATATTCAGCGTAGGCTGCCGCTATAATGTTGTAAAGCTAATAACTTTTTCTCATTTGGGTACAATGTCATCTTTTTAATTGGAAGAAACTATTTTCAGTACAGAAAATATAAAATATAATTATGAAAGCATATTTGTAAGATGTATAATAAAATATTTTCCTCTATTAGCTCTATTATAACTAAATAAACAGTTATGTGATTGAATGTTATAATAAACAGAGTTCAATGCAATGCATTCTGGTATCACCTTATCGACAAAGGGTATTTGTGATGTTGCCCTGCAGTGTGGTCAAAATTAGATACAGTGGCATTGTGGAAAAGTATTAGGATAGCCCAGATAGGCACGGTTTTGGAACAAAACAAATGCATCATCTTTTAAACAAAGTTTGCAGGAGAAGAAAAACAGAAAAAGACAAAATAAAGTAAATAATAATGCATGTAGCGTAATGAGAAGCCCCAAAATTAGTCCACCTATCTTCAAGTGTCCTTCTAAAGGGCAGAACGACATTAATGGGGGTGGTTTATTGTATACTGTGCGTCCCACTAGAATCTAGCTATTTTGCTAGTCATAACTTGTGATAACCTTCAGCATGTCTGACATCATTTCCCTGTGTAAATGTTAAGTGTCCGTGCTAGGAAGAAGTTCGAAACGAGGAAAGTGTCAATATCCCTTTTCTCTAGTGAACTCCTTATTGTGCTACTCCATTTTTTCTCCTTTTCCCATGAGCTGCTGTTGTATTGTGACCGTGAGAGTGTTAAATAAGAATGAAGACTATGCAAAGCACATCCTTAACCTCTCCTGAAGGAATCATAGTGTCTTTACTCATCTGGCCTGTTGAATGTACAGTACACACAGGATTAATTAAAACAGTCGGAGGAAAGGACACAGGACTGGATGGGCACCAATTAGAAAAGGAATGGGCATTTTCCAACAGAGAGGCCATGGCTAGGTGTCTCTGATCTTACGTTACCATTTCATAATCAACTCTAAAAAATCTTTTACATTTGATGTTCTCAAACACATGCCTTTTAAAAACTGAAGTGAATGAAATAACAATGTGTGCTCACGCACAGCAATCTGTGATCAACAATATATAGGGGAGAACAGGAATGAGTGGAACTTAATATTTAAGGGACATTTAAGTTTCAAAATGTTAATTGCTGCATTCTATTTACAAAAAATATATATTTAATGAATTTGATTTGTTTTAGTAAAAAATGGTTTGAATTAATGATTCAATGACAAACACATTTTATAACATTCACTTCACTTGTCGCCACCTACTGGTGTAACGTTGTGACTGATACGTCTATATTTGAAGTGTCAAGTCACTTTTTAAAGGGTGATTTACTCTATTTTGATCGCTTGCGTAGACATCAATGTTTATATACAAACTACAGTATAAACTTTTATTCCAGTAGTGCAGTGACCATTTGAATTATTGTAAGACAGAAATAATGATACTGTGTGGTTGAAAAGACTGTTTGAGAAGCTGTTTCAAACCTATATATGGCAACTGCTCTCTCTGGATCAGCAGCAGTGCAAAAGCTGTTTCACTGTGATCGTACTTGTCAAAGGTTTAATAGACAGAATCGCATGTCACTTAGGAATGAGATTGCATGGGTTGAATCAAGTTTCTTGATCTTTTAACGATAAATCGTGCAGCTCTACACACTGTATTACTTTCTTTCCAGTCATATGGTTATATACTTCAGCACAGAAAAGGCTAAAAAGTATTTAAAATAGGATTAAATGTGTGTTTCCAAAATCTGAGACAAATGGTCATGGATTACATCATCACTTGTGTGTGAGCAGGGGACACATACACCTCCAAGATTTGTGAAACATCAGTGACACCGTTTTTTTTTTTTTTCACTTACAGTAACATTTACCACTAAAGATCCACTGATATCTGGCTGATACAGATAAACTGATAATTATTTTAATATTATGGTTCATATTAAAGCTATTTTGTATTATTTATTTACTATTATTTCTAAATAAAAAAAAAAAAAAAAATCAAATCTATTGTTTTAAATGATACAAGTGAATTTAAGCATAAGTATGACAATAGATATGTATTATGAGATTTACTAAATCTACCACTAGCCCTTAATGTTAATAAAGCAACAAAAGAGAAAATAACTCACTGCTCTTCACTGTAAAACGTCAGTAGCTTCAATATAATAAAATCTATGTAGTGTTTTATTTTTTGAAAAAATAAAGCACTGTTTATTTAAATAAAAAAAATTATCTTCGCCCACTATGGCCTAGAATGGTCTGTCTTTCTTTTTTGCTACATTTTTAAAATAGGGAACTCAGTTTGTCTGTACTGCTCTGTCACTTGCAAAATAGTAAAAACAACATTAAGAGAGTCGTGATAAAATCACGAATCGTGATTTTCCTGCCATATCGCCCACCTCTAAAAGAAGCTATAACAGAACCGTGTTACAATGCCGCGTAAAAAATGGAAAAAAAATAAAAAATGAAACCTACGACAGAGCACTCAGACAAAATGTGTCGAAGTGGGGAGTAAGCTGAAATGAAGGATTCCTGTCCCTTCTATCACAACCTCGATACAATTTTGGCTGCAAGCACTTGTGCTTGTCTGACAGATGTTGTCAAAGGTGGAAGTGTGCACTTGCAGCATGCACAGAAAGCTGGGATCCAAGTTCTTTTGATGTTGTGGTGTGAACAACAAAGGGTCTGAGATCACTTAAATGCTGAAGAAAACCAAAAAAAGAACCAGGTTCTCTTTTGAGTCCACTATATTGTGCACACCCAAAAGGAATGAGTTCACTTTTGAATTGATTATCAATAAAAGGCCAGACAAACAAGGATGAGTCAATAGACTCTTAACCGGAAACAAGAGTCACACACACGCATGCACGCACAGGCACGCACGGGCACGCACGCACGCACACAAGATCTCACCTATGGTGTCTCCTTGTTCATGCACCATGCTGGCCAAGTCCTTCATAATCTGATTAACATCCAGCATGTCTCTCTGCAAAAGCAAAACAAATGTTGCAGCTCAGAGGTGAGTCAAGCAAACATCATAGTGCTCTAAAGAGGTCTTTCATGCAATCTCATGGTTCATGTGTTGGTTTGTAATAAATAAAACAACAACAAATGCAACAGAGTGATAAAAAAGAAAAGACTTAATGAACATTCATTACACATTATCACACACAGTAGCTGATGTTTAATAAGTGGCTGTAGATCAGATCAATACAATAAAAAGTACATCTCATAAGTACATCTCATAGACTTTCCATCAGTTTTTAAATTTTATGTAAATAAAAACATAATTTAAAATAAAAATAAAAACAAAAATTAAACTAAAATACATTCCCATGACTCACAAACAAACTAATCTAAAATAAATTTAAATTATAACAGTTGGCATATGAACTTGGGTAGCCCTTATACTAAAAGTAAATAAACTGAATCTAGAACACTCCAAAAAACTAAAACAAAACTAAAACTTGATGATAGATTGAAACGTACTCAGTTACGTACGTAACCTCGGTTCTCTCTAGAAGAGGGAACGAGTATTGCGTAAGTTGCTTACACTACAGGTAAAGTCAGTGGCGGTTCTACATTGAATTACACCCTGGACGAGACCACCTTCGAGCGCCAGGTGAATGAACAAGAGTAGAGAACAACAATAATATAAAATATTAAGAATAATATACAAATAAAATATAGAATAAATATTCTATAGCACAAATAATTTATCACACAAATGTGAAAACACACTAAAGAGAATCTAATTATTACACTATGGCACTAAGAACAGAACATCATGAGGCCATTATAACTGTGTCATGCATATTTTTCTTGACCTCAACTACAGAGGTACAAATTGAATTAGTCATTAAAATGTCATTGCAGCTACCACTGTAGTTGAGGTCACGTTAACCCAACTGATGGAAATAAATAATAACTGAACTTGTAACAGTTTTGTTGCAAAGCACTATATTATGGTGAAATTAGATCTTGTGTTTGTTGACTTAAAACCTAATTATTGTTGTATAAGCATAACAATCATGATAGCAAAAAGGCTAAGAAATGTAAGAGACGAGTTACCCACAATTAACATTAGCCCTTCATTCATGACAACATGGATACCTTAATCATACCACTGAGTGAACATAGTTGCATACCTTTATCTTTTTGTCGTTTCTCCTCTTCTTCTTTTCTTTTTTTTTCTAAATTGTGCACCTGATGGCTTTGACCTTTTACTGTCCATCTCTGTTTATTTGGCACTCGACAATCAACAGATTTCCCATCCCCCGCCCCCAACACTGTCACTCACGTAACGAGTCACGACCAGAAGTCAAGACTAAACCAATTCAACTTGGTGAGGTGACCCACATAATCGTTTTGTATTACTTATTTTTATTAGCCCTGTTCACACAATTCAGAAAAACAAACATTTGCAGGAACTATAGACCTGTATTTATAATATTATGAATGAAATGTGCGTTATTTTAGAAGAAAGTCGAGGTGGTGTGACTGACTTTAGCCCACTAATTCCATTAGAGTATTGCTGATACAGTGCTCCTACTACGCGCTGCTGCACCGCCTCTGCGTGCGGTGTGTGAATGCTCAAATCTGTTATGGGCGCGGAAAAAAATACGTACTGCTGACGCGTACAGTGTGAAACCGGCTTCACACACGGCACCTTCTCAGCAAGCAGGGGTGCCAATTTTCCAATTTCCCACACAGTGACATGATTGATAATAGAAAACCGCTTCGCGGCGCAGAGGTTTTTTTTTTTCTTTTAACTGCTCGTGCCGCACCCATGTGACATGAAAAAATGCCGCCCCGGGCAACTGCCCGGTTCGCCCGTGCCTAAAACCGCCACTGGGTAAAGTCATCTTTTCTCGAGATATGAAGCGAAAAATTATCCTTAATTTTGTCTTTATTGTCAACGCAGTGCAGCAGCCAGCAGACTAGAGCAGGCTGTCTAGCGTGCTCATTGGCTGCCCTGCGGCTACTGCAGCAGCCTACCACTGAGCCTGGCGTGACGTCACGCCCAATGAGTCAAGCCTCTACGCGTCACAGCCCGCCAGAATGGGTGTGGTTTAGCGTATAAAAGTACGGCATACTTTCATTCATCAATATTCTTCATTTCAATTTTGATTCATCTATTAAATATTCCAATAGTTGTGATATATGACAGCACTGAGTGCGTCCGTCTCTGGCTCAGCGACAGTCAACGCGCGAAAGCAGTTTGAATCTAGCAGTTGATCACGTGATGCACTGACCGTTCTAATCACACCGGTGTGATCGTACGCTCCAGGGACCAGCCAAGACTGATCACACCGGTGTGATCGTACGTGCAAAAGGGTTAATAGATGAATCAAAATTGAAATGAAGAAATATATATGAATGAAAGTGTGCCGTTGTGGCAAAACTATCATATGGCGCTTTACCACTGCATGGTACGGTTCGGTTCGGTTCGGTTCGGTACGGCACGCTTTGGCGGTTTTCCACTGCATGGTACGGTACGGTACGGTTCGGTTCGGCCGCGCCGAGTCGAACCACGCAGTGGAAAAGCGAAGCGAGCCGAAGCAAGCCGAACCATGCCGCGCCGAGCCGAACCGTACTGAGCCGTACCGAGCTGTACCATGCAGTGGAAAAGCGCCAAAAATATACTCAAACATTACTTTATAAAAACATACAACATGGAGAACAAAACAATTAAAACCAAACTTCTTCCACTATTGGCGTTCCATGTCAAAATGCATTCTACACAGGCCTGAAGCAACATGGGGTTTTCTAAACCCTGAGTCTATCTCCTGCTCACAGGCCTTTTTGTCTCCATACACAACCCCATGCAAGTGCAGCTGGGTCAGTGGAGCTGAAACCATTGAGCCATTGATCACAGGTGTCTGCAATTGTTTGAGAAACTGGCAGCCATCCTGGCTCTTGGCACAAACCGTTTGGCGGGAGCCAAAATAGCCCCTAGCAAATCACACATTACTACAGAGTTTCTGAATTTTGCTCTCAATAGTCATCAACACCATTGCAGAGCAACATATTTATTTTACCCACCAAGGAGTTAGTGCAATTTAAATTTAGCGTGTAGTAATAACAGGACGTGGAGTGTCATTACGCTTGATTAGAAGGGAGGAACTTAAAGGATGGCGAAGAAAAAAACAGCATGATACACATCAAGTTAGAGCAATCATAAGTTAATCTACTGTAATGTGCAGAGTAGTAAACACCTCTCCACGGAGCTGCATCCCCTTTGAGAATTGAGTTTGTAGCTAACAGGCACTGAATCCAGTTTAAATCAAAGCACAAAGTCATATGGGCAAACACAATTCAACACACTGAATAATGTCTTGGGGGGAGGAGAAAAATGTCTGATAAAATATGAAGAAATTGCTCAAATGACCTAAACGAACTTTGCAGTTCTAAAACTTCCAGACAAAATAATCCATCCATCCATCAATCAATTTTTTTAATATACTTTTTTATTATTATTTTGTAACAGTGTTAAAGTCTTTACTGCCACTTTTGGTCAATTTAATCCATCCTCCCTGAAAAATCTGCATAGATGGAAGGATGGATGGATGGATGAGACTCACCAACATAAATAAATAAATCTATAGCTTCTATCAATTAGACTAAGTAAACATGAGTATGTTTGAGTTCCTTTATATATAAAAGAGCGAGACAGTGACAAATTTATTATGAGAGCACTCTGTGTCCTTCTGCCCAGGGGGAGTCAGGGTAGTCCTGGGGGCTGTGGTGTGCCAGTTTACATCATTTATAATGGTTATAATAAGCACACAGCATTCCAGAGCTCCCTTATGAACAAGAACCCACAGTTATTCTTCATGTTACCCTTTCATGAAGACCCCAGACAGTGGCCCTGTCCCCTGAGACTGTGTGCAGAGGAGGCGGCTCCACAGACCGCCAGTGCCACTTGAGTAGTCAAGTGGTCAAGATTCGGTTCAGTGCTTTGGGTAACATGAGTCAACTGAGCAGTTGGAAGTTTCACAGCTGTTTCTTCCTAGCCCAGATCAATCAGGGAGATAGATCTAAAGAGTCCCAAAACTATGAAAACTTCTTTTGTGGCTTATGTCCCTGGTTGAACTAAGGCAGTGGTTCTCAACTCCAATCCTCGGGACCCACTGCTCTGCACATTTTTTTATGTCTCCTTATTTAACACACCTGATTCAGATCACCAGCTCGTTAGGAGAGACTCCTTGATCTGAACTGAGTGTGTCAGATAAGAGAGACACAAAATGTGCAGAGCAGCGGGACCCGAGGACTGGAGTTGAGAACCACTGAACTAAGGGGTAAACACTACCATTTTCAGGAGCCAGTAGGAAGTTTATTTTTCTTTCCACACTGGCATTTGTTTTCTTGCTTTAAGCATAAACATAAAAAAGAAAAACAAAGAAAAAAAAGAAAAAAAACACCAATTAAAGTAAAATGTGATTCTTTGTTTTAAAAGGGACAATGGACATTAATTAACATAAGCACTCAAGTCCATCATGTAAATGTGCCAGATTTAGACATACGGGTTAGTTTTCATCTGTAGTCTCTGGCAGGTTGATGGTAAATAAATTGTTGAATTTATTAACAAAAATAAAAATCCTGAGAATAAAATAAGTTTAATAAAAGTTTAATAAAATTTTAATAAAATAAGTATAAGTTTAAATAAAACAACAAGGTTGTTGTATATTTCTAAAATGTTTTAAGTAATTTAAGTTAAATAAAAATATGTTTTTTTTTTACTAGCCAAGATATATATATATATATATATATATATAACAACAACAACATATTTATATATATATATATATATATATATATATATATATGAAGGTGTTTAGATATGTTTTTACCAAAAACAAGATTAAAGTATTTTTATAATATACATAGCCTTTCAGAAATTAGGGGTTGTTAAGATTTTTTGAAAGACTCTAATGCTCACCAAGCCTGCATCTATTATCAAAAATACAGTTAAAATAGTGACATTGTGAAATTCTATTACATTTTTTGTTTATTTTATTTTTTTATATATATTTTAAAATACAATTTATTCCTGTGATGGCAATGCTGAATTATTAGCCATTACACCCTTCTTTAGTGTCAAGTGATCCTACAGAAATCGTCCTTAAGAGCCGAATTGAAGCTCAAGAAACATTTGTTATTATTAACAATATTGAAAACAGATAAACTACTTAATATTTTTGTGGAAACCGTGACATATCTTTCAATGATATACTGTAAATGTCTTTATTGTCACTTTTTATCAATTTAATGCATTTGTGCTGAATAAAAGTATATTTACTGACCCCAATGCTTTGAATGGTATAGTAAAAATATTGTTGTTAGAATTGAGATGCATGTATGCATGTATGTATTTATTTGTTTGTTTGTTTGTTTGTTTGTTTGTTTATTTATTTACGCACAATTTACCATAGTCAAAATCTATAATATTAAAATGTTCCATCTTTTAAATTCATTATTACATTGGAAATTTCAATCCTTTTCTGACAAACAAGAATTGTGCTTGAATTTAATTTCCAAAACATAGCCATCTTAATGTTGAACAGCAAAAGACAGTTCATGTTGATCACAACGATGCTCTTTTCCCTTGCGCTGCGATTAAGTTGCTCACGTCAAACATCACCCTGTTTTTATTTAGAAAACGAAAGATAGAGACAGAGACAATGGGACAGAGAGCGAGTGCGGCAACATGAGTCTGATAGGACTCAAATGGTCTACCTTTGTTTCATTAGATACAAAATGTCAGACATCTGCTGCATCTGACACACAGGTCTGCGTTACACCACAAACGCACACACACTTCAGTGATAGCCGCTGACAGGAACCGCAGCAGCCACACAATTAAATGTGTGGACTGATAAGACTATAGATGTCTTGGAAAAAACACACTCCCAAACAGAAGATGACTGACACTTCTATGAATGCAACATGCCAGGAAGTTTTGCAGGAGCACAGACTGACAAGAGCGAATGTGAGAGTGACTGCAAGCCATCAGAAGGCCTATCTAAGACAAGAAAACACTGAGGAAAGCTCAGAGAGAAAGATATGTGAAGAGCTGTTAGGATGGACTGACAGGGCAGCTGATGTTTCCCAGTGAATTGAAAGATTATTTGTGGTTTGTGTCCACTTTAAAAATTCCTGACATGTGATGGATGGACAAGATATGTGAAATATTGTTAAATAATCTTATAAAGTCCAATATGACATATTTTGTCTCTCAAGTCAAGAGAGAGCCCTCTTGTGTTACTGTTAAAAGATTCACCAACACTACTGCTTTTGCAGTCCCAAAAAATTACCAGCCGATCAATCTGTGTTTTTAATTCAATAAGAAATAATTTTACAGATTGATCCAAGCATCACTAAACAAAGGAGCAAATAACTGTTGTTTTCGGATAGGTTTCATGAACAGTATCAATCTGAAGCTAAATAAATAAATACAAGTTTTTCGGTGAGTGAAATAAAGCTGAAATAAAATAAAATAAAATATATAAATTAGATGAAAAACTTAAACGTAAAAATTTAATATTAGAAATTGACAAGGCAACAAATTAAAACATATTAATTACTAAAATGACAAAAAAAACTATATTGAAATGAATTTAATAACAAATGACAAAAGCAAAATTTTTGAATTTTGCTTTTGCAAAAAAAATAAATAAAAGCAAATTCAAAAATGTTAACAAATACTATAGAAGGATATAAATAATATTAAAAATAATATTAATAGTATTAAAAATAACATGGAACAGTGCTAAATAATCATGAGTTTTACACCTTTCCACTTTCTGGGGGATTAACCAAAAAACGGCCTACTTATTGTTATCTCTGCATATTAAGCTTGGATAGAGCAGGGAAAAAGTAAGGAGAAAGTATTTCAACAGAGAAACAAAATGACACACATTACCTTTAAAATACAATATTGGGTTGCAGTGGTTGAAGCTCAGGGCAGGTAATTGAAAGGCAAGGCACTTAACCCCAGGTTGCTCCAGGGGGATTGTCCTGTAATAGGTGTATTTTTAGTCTTTCTGGATAACCACATCTACTAAATGTCTCCTTTAATTAAAAGCACACTATTATTGCTAAAGCTAACACAATGAGGCAGCTCTAAACAAAATAAATGTCTCTTAATAAAAAATATATTGACTTTGGTCCAAGTTTCTGTACACTGTGCAGTCCTTGCAGTGTCATTGATAAAAGGTGATGATCTAAAGCAAAGGGCCGAACAAAATGACTGGGCACAGGCTCAAAATGTTTTTTTCTAGGACTGGTTTCAAATATCCCTATGATTCTCCTCACAAGCCTAATAGTAAACATTATGTACTGTAAACACACACACACACACACACACACACACACACACACACGATCGAGCAATAATATCCAGGATGTCATGGGCATAAGAGAGGTCAGATGTTCAAAATGTTCAAATGTATGTGTCTTGAGGTCCTGTTTGCGTTTGAGTGTACAAGTGTGTCCAAGATCTTGTTCTTGTTTTGTCTAGACTTGTCCACAATGTGAAAACAACATAAATGGAAAGAAGTTACACATGGTCAGTCTTATACAAGAACAGTCAAAAGTGAAGTACAGACAATAAGAAAATATTAAACATGGCCACTTTAAATCAATTATGATTTAGCGCTTTTAAGTGCATATTTATTCTCTGGAAGCTGGGCTAAGTGAGTAAATATGGTTATTGCACTCCTGGCAATGGGTCAGACCCGCAGTAACTTCTCAGACATATGCATAATTTTATAATAATATATAAATATGTATTAAATAATAATAATAATAATAATAATAATAATAATAATAATAATAATAATAAAAATAATAACAAGCTAAATTTACCTAACAATATATTTTGAACTTATTTCTCATCCCACTGGCAAACCATTTAACGATCCATTCATTCATTAAGCTTTGCATTAATTGCAATGCGTATTCTTAATAGATGTACCCCTTCACAGGAAATAAGAACGGACCACATCCAGGATGGTTGAAAAAGGAAAACATGAAATAAAATAGCTTGAGGAGAAATCAAATGTCCTTATATAAAGGTGATAACCTCACTGCAGTAAATATCACAGTAAAAGGAGCTATGGTCAAGCAACAATGGAGTGTTTTTCTGCATTTATAAGAGCTGAAATGTGTCCTGGATGATGCTGACGTTTTACGCTGGGTGAAGATAATGTGATATGACTACCCTCTGTGTTTCTGATTTCAAGTCCTGAACTAAACGCAGCATGTATCAAAGCTCCCCTGGGGCTAACAACCTGAAATCTCCATATTTAGAAGCTGCCAGCTGGATATGTGTAACTCCAAGAGTGGGTTAGAAAGTATAGCGTGAACTGCATTGATAGAATGAGAAAAAGAAACCTAGAACAGTCAGTTGGTGGGTGATAGCTTCATAATAGCTTGCGAAAAAGCAGTGTTCGCTCACACTGCTAGACAATCAGCTCTGAGAGCTCTGACCATCAGAAATAAGTGAGAGCAACAGTAGTGAAAAAAATACAAATATATGGAACACGACATATGATATATATATTCAATAGAATTCAATAGCGTGTCCTTTCTTTTTCACATGACTGACATGCTATTGAATTCTAGGGTTTTATGTATCAACACATAAAAATCACCTGGTCCTTGGAAGGTCTTAAAATTAAGGAATACAAATTAAACGCAACCTCAGATGAACAACACATGGCATATTACACCATATTATCATTATTTATTTTACAAAAACTAGGCCCAAATGGAAAAGCTATGGCTGAGTCATCCTTACTGCTTCCTTAGGAATTAAGAGTATAAGTAGCAATCAGCTGCTGCTAATCAAATGCCTTTGATTAATTGATCATCACCTCTATAAGCAGACGTTTTGGCAGTTTTCTGGTCTGGAGCATTTGTGTTGACCCAATGCCAAGGAGGAAAGTCATCTGCAGCAATGATCATTTAAAAACAATTGTTGCTGCCCATCAATCTGGGGAGAGTTATACTGCCATTTCCAAACAATATGAAGTCCATTATTCTACAGTAAGGAAGATTATTCACAAGTTGAAAACATTCAAAACCATAAATGGATGTCCCAGCAAAGTGCACCCTAATGCTCAGAGAAATCGCAAAACACCCAAGAACTACACCACATACTCTACAAGCCTCAATTAACATTTTAAAATGGTAATTAAGGCTTGTAAAGTTTATGGCAGTGTAATTAGAAAAAGTGTGGCATGTTTAGAAGGGTTGCCAGAAGAAAGCTTCTTCTCTCTAAAAAGAACATGGTGGTACGGCTTAGGCTTGCAAAGTTGCATCTGAATAAACCTCAAGACTTCTGGAACAATGTCCTTTGGACAGACAAGACCAAAGTGGAGATGTTTGGCCATAATGCATAATGCACAGCCCCAAGTTAGCCTACTCAAGCAAACTAAACACTGCATATCAGCACAAACACCTCATACCAACTGTTCATCACGCTGATGAAGGGTTGATGATTTTTGGCTTGTTTGGCAACCACAGGACCTAGCCACCTTGCAGTCATTGAGTCGACTACAAACTCCTCTGAATACCAAAGTATTATAGAGTCAAATGTTAGGCCATCTGTCGGATAGCTAAAGCTTGGCAGATATTTGGTCATGCAACAGGACAATGATCCCAAGTAAATCTACTACAGAATGGCTGAAAAATAAAAGAATCAAGGTGTTGCACTGGCTCAGTCAAAGTCCAGACCTCAACCTGATTGAAATGCTGTGGCAGGACGAGCTGTGCATAAACAAATTCCCGCAAACCTCAATGAACTGAAGCAAAGAGTGAGCAAAAATTCCTCAAGAAAGATGCGGAAGACTGATAAACACCCTCTTTTTATATTTTATCCCAGTTAATTTCAAGATTTGCTGCCCATCAAGTACAATGCAAATGTGCTGCGAATGATAAACCTTGGTGAAAATGGTGAGGTGAGAATATCATTAAGTTTTGGTGGTACAGGATAAAAGTTGCTATAGTCTGGCCTGTGAGGGGAGCTAATGCGTGGGTGAAACACACAAATGAGGTGATGCACTGGGATATCAGATGATGGATGTATCATAAATCATCACAGGTACTGTCTTATCTACAACAAGACATAATAACCTGTAAGACAGACAATTCTTCACAGTGGATGTTCTATTTTATTCAGCATTCTACCTCACAGAGAGAATTGAGCAGTCTTAACGCATTCTCATCCTTTGGCGTCATAATGTGACACCATATGACAAAACGGCGAAATACTACGCACATGGCACCCTTTATCGTCAATATAACACGCACTGTGATGGGTAGGTTTAGGTGTGGGGTAGGGTCTGCGTCTCATATTCACGCTAAAGGATGCCAGTCAACTTTATGACGCCTTGGGTTCGCGTGTTATATTCACGCTAAAGGGTGCCATGTGCGTAGTATTTCGCCGTTTTGTCATATGGCGTCACATATGCCGCCAAAGGATGAGAACGGGCTCGCAGTCTATGATGTTGCCATAAGTGAAGTTTAATCAACACAAAAGTTACACAAAATGAACTTGAAATATGAGACATGTCTGCGTAAACGCTTTCAAGGCCTGCGTACCCAATCTATCTGCCAGACTGAAATTATATCATAAAAAAAATTAAAAAAAAGATTTGATCTGATACATACAAAACAATGGAAGTGTAAAATTTACAAATGATTTACATAAATACTGTTGAAATATTTTATCTAAATTAAAATACAGCTAAGGTCACCAATATATATGGCAGAATTTTTGGGTGGGGGTTTATCAGTTTTGATACTTCAGCAAAATAAAAATAAAAATAAAAAATAAAAAAATAAAATGATTTATAATTGTTAATAACTATAATACTACTAATAATAAATCAAATAAAATGCATTCCTCAAATATCTTCAAATATTTTACTACTAATAATACAAATATTTTACTACTAAATAAATATTGCTTTAAGAAGGACACATGCAAAAACTGCTCTCTGACTTTGATTAACCATGGTTTTCACGCTCTCAACAGAAATGTGATTGGCTATAATGGACAACGCTGCAACGTGTTGTAAATAAAAACAAAAATATGTAAAGGAGCCTTACGGTACTTCCAAATACTGCAGCAAGACCTCCTACAGAGATAAATGTCTGAAATGTCTTCTATTTTTACAATGAATTACCGGAAACCACATCTACTACTTTTTAACATAACTTTAACAGAAGACAGCTGGAGAAGAGAACATTTCTTCACACAGCAGAGCACTGGTGTGGTAATTCAAATAAATGTAGCTATCATTCAAACTAAATAACTTAATTCTAAGCAATGTTTGACACCCTGACTCCTTTGTGCCATTGTATTAAAGACTCTGCAGTGTTGAATGGCTTTCTCAAGTGCACTGCTTACTTCACTGCCACATCGATGCACTTTCTAAATGCTATATGAAATACATATGCTGCAAATGTGTTAGTCATCATTTGCTTGAAGCACTTGTCATTACTCAAGTCATCCATCCGTCCACCCCTGCTGCACGTCTCCTCAGAAGCCCCGTCACCCAAACGGAGCCTACAGCTGTTCTACCTTTCCAAAATGCCAGTCTATCTCTCACTCAAACTCTGAGACCAACCCTGTGTGAATGCCACAACGGCTGCATTACCATTTACTGTCATGTTTGTGTTTTTGTTTTTGTTTTTTAAGAAAAATGGTCTGCATACCAAATAAATAAATAAATAAATAAATGTGTAGTTAAACATGTGTGTGTCTCTACATATCCATACATATATATACACACACACATATGTATATATATATATATATATATATATATATATATATATAAATAAATGATTAAATCGCTTCCAAAATAAAAGTTTGTGTTTACATAATATATGTGTGTGTACTGTATAATTATTTTTATATATACATACACACACACACACACACACAGTATATTCAGATATGTCTTAAATATATAAATGCATCTGTGTGTATTTATATATAAAAATAATATATACAAAATAATTATACACACACACACATTATGTAAACACAAACTTTTATTTTGGATGCGATTAGTCGTTGCTCAGCACTAATATGTGTGTGTGTGTGTGTTTGTGTGTGTGTGTGTGTGTTATTATATAATGCTGCATTTACTTTATCAAATGAACAGTAATTTATACAGTATACAGTAATGTAAATGTTATATATTCCTTTGATGGCAAAGCTGAATTTTCGGCATCATAACTCCAGTATTTAGAGTCACATGATTCTTCAGAAATCATTCTAATATGCTGATTTGGTGCTCAAGAAACATGTATTATTTATTATTATCAGTTGAAAACATTTTTTTGATGAACAAAGTTCAGTATTCAGTATCAACAGAATACAGAATGTGACAACGTTTTAGGGATTACAGGATGTAATTTTGGTGCCTATATCGTCCACAACCGTATATTTAATTAGCTGATATAATATGTATCTAGCCATCCATCTGAACTACGAAAATCAAATCTCATTTGAACCTTTATAGACCCCAATATTCAGAAAGCCAGGATGGATAAACCATGCCACTGACGTATTTCAGCAATCCAAGGTGGCTGCATAAACGGTGTAGTCTTTCATCAGCTTCTGATCAGAAAACAGAGGTACTAACTGCAGAACTATACTCCACACCAGCCACAGACAGATTGAAATGTCAGTCAAACTCAGTATCAGATCCCCAAGCTTGTTTTCAGTGTCAGGTTGTGCTGCTCTCACAAAAACATCCAGTAACCCATGGTTTATGTGGCCCATATGTGCCCTAAATTCCACTCTTAAGTAACACTACACACTTCACTGGAGCTTTGAAATACGGGTGTTGAGTGAACTTCTGCCCTTTAAAGCATAGTACATGCTCTAAGCACAGAGACATTATATAATATGGAAAAAGTTATCAAAATATGGCCATTTCAATAAGACTTACAGCTATTGCTATCTAACTAAGTGAAAGTTCACCCAAAAAGTACAATTCAGTCATTTTTTTTACATTAATTTAACGTGTGCTGTTCCAAGGCTTTGCTTTTATTGGAACATAAAATAGAATAACAACTTAACATTTCTTGTATGTACTACCGTTATGTTATGGTGCTTTTATGGTATTTGACTCTTTTAGAGCTTGAGAGCTCCTTGTCTTTGTATTTGAAAAGCTGCGTAATAATTGTTCCAAAAAACAAAACAAAAAAACATAGAGGTTTGGAATAAAATGAGGATAAATAAATAATGACAGATTTTTCATTTCTGGGTGAACTATTGCTTTAAGTAATAGTCTGCACACCTCTTCTTTCTTCATTTACATGTTCTTGAGTTTTCTTGAGTGGCCTGCGTCGTCCTGAGGGGAATAATTAGACTTACGTAAGGCTGCTTTCGCCAAAAAAACGTATCATAAAGCAATCTCAAGAATGGTGTCAAGGGGCTGTGCATAGAATGGCTGATTTTTGCAAACAAGAAGAAAATTAAAGAGCATATTGTGTTTGCGATAGCTGTACTGATGGCCGTCACCGCTGCTCTGACAGTGGTGGAGAAGAGTACGCCAGCTAAGCTGTGCCTGGGGAGACGTTGGCTAATTATGCTCGGCGTGTAGGTTTTGTTTTAGAAAGGGGAGGTGCTCGGCTCTATGCTGTATTTGCTGTGCTAACACAGAAGGCTTTGATCTTTGCCAGTCTCACAGCCTCAGTGCATTCAAATGGGCAGCTTATTTATTGCTTGATTGCTGCAGCTCAAAGGATTCAAGGAACAGGTGGAGTTTGTGCAGTTGAGCAACGGAAAGTGGTCTTAAATGACAATGCTCTGACAGAAGGCCCCTAAAAATCCAGCTGTCTGTAGAAACAATCAATGTGAGCCTTAGTTTAAAATGATTTGGGCTCAGCAGAGAAGGATATCAACCACAAAGTGAAAAAAAAAACTACTCATGTACCATTATTCTACAAAGTATTGTGCTCAGGAGAGAAGGATATTAACCACAAACTGGGAGAAAAGAAAAACTAGCCGTATGCCATTATTCTACAAAGTGTTTTTTTTTTGCTTCCATGCCAGCGTTTCGAACCTGGAAGTAAATATACACACATACCACTAAAGGGTACTACTACTTCTGTAACAATCAAATTAAATCAAATCAAAATGTATTTATACAGCACCTTAAAAGCCACAGTGTTCTAAATTAATACTAAATGAATAAATAAATTACCACTAAAAGGTATCAATAATAATAATAATGATAATATAATAATTTCATACCATTTCAACCAATTCCCAACGAGTAAAGTGTGACCTTGAATATCTTGTTTCACATGGAATAGATCAACTTACAAAAGTAAATCAGGTCGTCAATGGGGTGTCAAAGTATAGTCTTTTCTTCCCAATTTTAATGTATATCTGAGTGAAACGGCTTCTGGAATGAGAAAACAATGTTAAGAAGAGCTTGATTTTGTCCTTCAGGGAGGGAGTTGATTGGATCATAGGAAATTGGGTGTTGCTAACTAAATGCAGGCAGGTCTGAATGCCAGTTTGCAGTCACTTGAGGATGATATTTAATCCCACCCTTCGCCGAGACACACGTCATGAAGAGAACATGTCAGTTCGAGGAGGATGGGAGGTAGTGTTGGGTCCGAGTCCACCTTTGTCGAGTCCGAATCAAGTCCAAGTCCTTAACAATCGAGTCCGAGTCCAAGTCCGAGTCCAAAGAGGGCAGAGTCGGACTTGAGTCCGAGTCCTTAACATCCGAGTCCGAGTCGAGTCCAGCTGAGTCCACAAAGATTTAAATGATTTGAAATGGACCTTTCACAAAGACCCGCCCCTCTTAGTTACTGTTGCTACATCCGACAAGCCGTTCCGCTCTCACTCCAAATGTTCTCACACAGTAAAAATATATATTGCGGAGCAAAGAGGACACTGAATATGCGCCAACATACAAGACAGAGCAGCCTACTTTTGGGATGAAATAAAGTCTCATCTTTTACATTTTTATAATTATTATGAAATTCAAACAATAAATCCTGTTTTGTGGTGCTTTAATGTGTAGGCCTCAGTTCAAACAGCACATGAACTGATAATCTCTTCTAGTTATAGCACAATTTAAACGATAATCTCTTCTAGTTATAGCACAAATTAAACATGAATGAAAATCAGAACTTCAAAAAGATATCAATACACAGCATTTTTCAAGTTCAAGTCCACTGACTTTAATCTACTAACTGATTTGGTTTGTTTGTCGGACAAAAATGGCGGTATCTGCATTATGATTGGTCAGATCGCCTGTCAATCAAATTCCGGCGAAAGGTCTCAACACTGAGCTCTTAAATTAATATTTTAAGAATTACAACATGATTTCAATGTATAGTCAAAGTCATACGTTTACCTATTGTACATCTTTCAGAATCTGCAAGGTAATGCTCAAGAATGCAACATGATGCATTAAGAGCCAGGGGCAAACTTTTGTGCAAATGGTGATGTTTAAAGTTTTCTTATTTTGTTTTACATGCTAATATATTTTTTAGCCTCTGAAGGGCAGGACTAAATTAATATAATTTTTCAACAAAATAAGAACAATTTACATCCAGTTTCATCCTTAATGGACTTCTTGAGCATCACTAAGTGTTTGCAGGGTTTGTGATAGTTGTGTTTGAGTCCCTCAGTTGTCACCAGTGCGAAAAGATGGATCTCACAATCAAAGTCACTTTTAGTAAGGAGTCAAATATGCAGAAGATGCTGGAAAAGCAAAGAATGTGGAGGATTTTTCCTCATGAACAACCATTTAAAAAAAACAAAAAAAAACAAGAAATAAAAAAAACAGTTATGGATACAAACACAAAATACAAGATAAATTACTTGATTGTAATATTGTGTGTCAGGTAATGATATTTACAATCAAGTAATTTGTCCTGTATTTTGTGTTTGTATTTTGTCTTGTGGACTAGGCTATTAAACTTTTTCAGTGCAGTACTAAATAGGAACAATGCTTTTATGATCCCTCTTATTAATAAATAAATAAAAATTCCATTTTGGAGATTTTGAAAGGTGTATGTAAACTTATGACTAAGGTGTAAATGTAACAAAAATCATTAAATTATTAGACACCAAAATGTAGCTATGGTTCTCACATTGCAATGGTTACTATGTCAATCATCGCAATTTCAAGACTCACAGGTCTAAAATTTAGCGGATTCACTCCCACATTTAAATGCATTTATCACTCTTTATAATTTACAGTGTGAACGTAACCACTGGTCCTCTAGAAGCACGAAAAACAATACTATTATTTAGATTGTCGATAGCGCTCCCTTTAAGCCATCACTTACCGGATTCTGCACTCTCCCTAAAACTCTCGTCATAAACACTGAAGTATCCACACTGCACAGTGAATCTCTCATTTATATCGCGTCAAGACTTTGTTTATGAGGGGATTTGTGAAAGGATAAAGCTTGTGCTGATTCTGAACATACATTTTAAGCGAAATCTCCGCATGTTGACTCTAAAATGCCTCTGATTTGCCACTGTGTTCATGCGCTTAATATACATGTCTGTGATTGGCTAATGCTCAACGCGGAAACAACACAAGTAGTTTGGTTTCGTTTTTGAATAATATTGTGTCCTCTAGTGCCCGGACTCGACTGGACTCTGACATTTTTCCGAGTCTAAAATGTCCGAGTCCGTGTCAAGTCCGAGTACAAATTCATCCGAGTGCGTGACAAGTCAGAGTTTATTCAAAATTGGACCCGAGTCCGAGTTCGATTACCCCAACTCTAATGGGAGGTTAACGTTTTTGATTAAAGTTCCCCTGTGGTGAAAATCATGTTTTTAATGTTGTTTATATGTCTATGTGGTCTTTTTAATATGCTTTAAGAAAAACCATGTGCAAATTCAGAAGTCCCACCATTGCGGAGTATTTTCTGATTAAAACTGCAGTGAACCAAAGACAGTCTCAAAAACGCTGTTTGAAATCGCTGGTGTTTCTGACGTCACAAACTACCATGTAACCAATCACGTCAAACTGTGATCGTCAACGAGTGGATCTCTGAGCTGATGTGAGTGAGTGGAGGCAGGGGTAATTTGCACATTCATAGAACCGCATATACTAAATGAGGCAAGGGTGTAGAGTTACATTCAAGCTATTTTTAGGCATGATGATTTTTTTTTCAAGGAAAACGTTTAAATGTCATTTTGGTGATCAAATGTGTATTTTTTACTTTGACTACAGGGGGACTTTAAAGATTACGAGGGCATATGAATTTATAAAAATGATTTGCATGGATAAATCATTTATAATATGCACTGCAACATTCTGTAAAACAAATCAATTATTTGTCAATTTTGATGCATGGTGACTTTAATGTTCATTTAAACTGTACATAAGGTACTATTTCTACTGGAGGTCAATGGGTTGGCAGAAAGATAGTAGGTGGCTCTCTGGGCATGTAAAGGTTGAAAACCCCTGCTCTAATGCACTGGTGCCGTCCTGAACTGTGGAACACTTTGCTTTTTCATTCCTAATGCTCCCTTCAGTTCCATCTTCCTCCCAGAATCCCTACCACCACCCTTCTCCCCTGTCTCTCTTTTTTCTCTCTCTTTTTCTCTCACTCTCATAGATAAATGTGTTTAATGCTGATATGAGATTCTCTCCACATCACCCCACCCCTCGGCCCAAAGGCAACGGGCAACAGGACGCGGTGTCAGTGCCACAGCAGAAAAACTGTTAAGCAGATTTACGCGCACGCTTACAGGCCCCTCAAAAATGATGACATTTCCGAGCGCAGCCTGCTGAGGGCTTAAGCGTGAAACGTCTCTTTTTTGCCCTTGCTGAATAAACGGTTTATAATGTAAAATCAAATGTTTCCTTTTCGTCACAGCCCAAGGACCTCAAAACTCAAAGCACACAGTCTTAGGCCACAAAGCATGTGTCTGCATCTTAACCACAGGAGAGAGAGAGAGAGAGAGAGAGAGAGAGAGAGAGAGAGAGAGAGAGAGAGAGAGAGAGAGAGAGAGAGAGAGAGAGAGAGAGAGAGAGAGAGAGAGAGAGAGAGAGAGAGAGAGAGAGAGAGAGAAAATAGTAGGGGAAATGTTGTGTATGTTATGTTCAAGATGAAGACTAGAATGTGAGTTGCTCAAAAGCACTTGCTTTTGATTGTGACAAAAAAGAAAATCAGTCATATCACAGGAATGCACAATACAGGCAATGACAATCAATACAGCAATGGAAGACCAGAAAGAGCCTCTTAGTTTGGTCGTAAGAGCAAAACTAAGAGTGTGTGACGGCTGTAAAGACTATCTTGGAGAAAAATAAATCCTTTAAATTTACTCTCATTTTGTCATCTTCATTTATTCCAAATGACTCAGACCACTCAGAGTAAGATGGCATTCAAATAACATTTTAGTTCACTAAGCATACATTAAGAAAATATTCAAACATAAAACACTGTTTTATACGTAAAAATAGAGAACGATTTATTAATGTAAATAAAACCAGAACTCCTGAAATAATAGCACATTATGAGCAAGTATTAGCTGTTGTTTAGAAGTAACTTGCGAAATTGTCATGCTTTACACCTGGTTTGCAAAACATTTCCCATGTTTTAGACAGTTTAGACTATTTGTATTATGTATAGAGTGTTGTTACAGCAGTTGGACATGACGAAATTAATGACTTGCGGTTCAGTAAGTGAGTCAGATTAATTCAGTAATCGCTCTAACTGATTTTTTTTTTTATTTTTTTTATTTTTTATTGAATGAAAAGAAAAGACTCAGAGTCATTTGTTTGGGAATAAGACTGATTGCTTGATGTTTCTTGCTGTTACCAGTTCGGAATAATAAATACTTAGATTCCTCATATGCCTATATGATTTAATTGAGAAGAGAAGATGTGTGAAAATGTGTGGGGGCTGGTCTTTCTAAGCACAGAGATGTAGAGGTAGAGTGGTAGAGAGAGAGAGAGAGAGAGAGAGAGAGAGAGAGAGAGAGAGAGAGAGAGAGAGAGAGAGAGAGAGAGAGAGACAGAGAGAGAGAGAGAGAGAGAGAGAGACCCCCACAGAGTCAGTGTTCTCTCAAGGGTCAGGGTTTTGTTATAAGAATAACAACGTCTCTGCCTCCGTGTATCAAAATAGATAAACATGCAATGTTCTTTAACTGGTCGCGGTCAAAACAAAATATATGTACAGTAAAAGAACAAAGCACAGCAACACATGATAACATCAAGACTATGTACTCATACTGTACATACAGTTAAATGCCCAGACACTCACAAAACACACTTGATATAATGTATTGTGGCCACAAAGAAAATAATTGTATTGTTCAAATGGTTTGAAAGGATTAGAGCACTCAGTTAAGTTACAAATTAATTTGTAAGTATGACGACAATCTTATAAGTATTGGTAACATTTTACATTAAGGTTCCATTTGTTAGTTAATGTAAGTTAATGCATTAACTAATGCTAACTAATGGGATCTTATTGTAAAGTGTAACTTACAAATATACATAGTAATGCATTTTATATAGACCAGGGGCCGTATTCACAACACATTTTAAGGCTAAAAGTAGCTCCTAACTGGCGAATTTAGGAGCAACTCCTAAAAATAATGGGCGTGTCACTCCTAACTTTAGGACTCCTAATTTTTTTGACTAAGAGTAATTCACGAAGCATTTTAGCCCTAAAAGTAGCACCTAAGTCTGGGACAGCTTAAAAGAAGTCGAGAGGACTCCTAACTCACTAAGACCTATTCACAAACCGCTTTTTGTGGCATTTCACGTTGCGATGTTTTGAAATGCGTATGCGGCGGCTACAGGAGCTTCCAATCACGAGGGAACAATTTTGCATTGTAGGCATAACTAGGGATGCAACAACGCCACCAACAACAACCAAAACTACTCACTGCATGTAAACTAATTGTAACATTTCATTGTGAATCAAATTAAAATGTTCTTCTCTTTGCAAACGTAGGCAGAGGCATATAGTGACAGATTAATTCAATAATGTTGCAAATATATTGCATCAATCCATATGTTTCATTAGGCTACTAGGCTATTTGTTTTTCCTTACTCTTTATTCATTTAGGCTATTTATTCAGTTATTCATCATCTTCCGTCCTTCGCACTACTTGTGTAGCGCACGCATTCTCAGACCTGTCACCTGTCACTCATCATCATAGGGGAGGTGTTTGGAATCATTCCCGCGTTACAATCATCAGCCAATCAAGGTGGTCACTTCAGTCAAGCTCGTGCATGAGTAATGACGTCATCCATAGCAACGAAGACTCACTCTTAGTTTAGGAGTTGTCATTTTTCTTTACTAAGAGTAGGTCTGAAAGGCGTTGTGAATAACTTTTAAGAGAAAACTCCTAGCTAAAATATTTTAGTGCGATTTAGGAGCACTCCTAGTGGTAAGATAAAATGCTTTGTGAATACGGCCCCAGTTAAATAAATACTTCACAAATAAAAGGTTCTCTGTTTTTTTTAACATTATTTATTTTTTAATTATTTTATTTATATTTTTTTTATTTTAAGCAAATACTATTCATAATTGAATAAGTCTGGAAATGAATGATGATCCGTAGCAAACAAGCTTCATATTATGTAACACTGGAGTTAACAACGTCTAAACAGTAATTCTATACTGTATCAATAAAACTGAATGAGCAAAGATGTTATAATTGTCATTAATTTAAGTGTTGTTATTAACTTAAACTAAATCTATATTAAAACTAATTTGCATTCATTGCAATACAGCTGAAATAAACTAAAACTAAAAATATAAATATTATATTTTATATTTATATTAAAAACTTGAAATGAAAACCATTACAACTAACTGAAATAAAATATGTTGAAGTACTACAATTATTAAACTAAAACTTAATTAAAAATAAATTAAAGCTAAATAATAATTAAAGCTAAAAAGCTAATACAAAAATGACAAAATGGAAAAAATGAATTAAAATGAAAATAAATTAATAAATACTATAATAGTATATAAATATACAATATAAAATAATACTGTTGGCAACTGTAAACCACTTAGGTAACACTAAATCTCTCTAAAGTCCCCTTTAGAAGAAATTTTGGGGACAAAATATGAGATTATAAAGGTCTTTTCTGAGTCTTTTTTCTCTCTCTCTCTCTCTATCTTTTCGGTCTTACTCCAGTAAAATGTATGCAATAATCTTGGTAATTTTTAACCAAGCGTTAAGAGTTTTACTAGCGTAGAGATTCACAGGCAATGAGATACAGGATCTCCACAGCAGTGCTTGTCTGCCAGTAGTGCCGTTTACTGTAGCTCCATACTGTCGGACACTTCCATATCTCATTGAAGGGCAAAAGGGATGCACTGGACAAATTTGCAGGGGAGACACGTGTCTGTATTTTTTATGTTGGATGGGCCAGGTGTTGCATTCAGATTCCCCTTGAAAGTTGTCCTTTGTCATGCCCTTTGCTTTCCATTTTTTTTAACAAATTCATTTTGATGAAATGATGACCGGTGCCAAAGTGTCAGAGACTTGCGTCTGGGGTTGATGTCATAAGTGGTGGAGGGCGGAGCCTGGCTCCTCCCTTCAAATGTGTTCCTCGTTTCACTGTAATATAGGGTGAATGCAAATCGAATTAGTCATCCCAGAGGAACAGTTCATTACCCTTGTGGGCCGCCTCATAGAAAATCAAGACGGAGAATCCATAACGGCATGCGGAATAACCCCCCCGTCCTCTATCCGGCTTGTGTGTGTGTGTGTGTGTGTCCCTTTGCACGGTTCTCCGGAGAAGGGTTCGCCTGAACGCACAAGCCGCCAGAATAAATGTGAACTACTCAGGGAGAGAGATCAGCTTTTGGAGAGAAAGAGAGAGCGAGAGAGAGAATAAGGGGGGGACTGATTGTACTTTACACGGATAACAGACATTCCATCTTCTCCATTTCCCTCGGGAACCCATCTAACAGTGAAAGGAAGAGAAAGAGAAAGAGAGAGAGAGAGAGAGAGAGAGAGAGAGAGAGAGAGAGAGAGAGAGAGAGAGATGGATGAAAAGAGAGAGAGAGTAGGGCTCAGAAAGGGCTGCAAATGCTGGTGATTCACTTGAGCAGAGTTGCGTGAGGAGGCTGTGCAGTTTGGAGTTTGAGGTTTGGGGGGGGTTTGGGAAGGCCAGGAAGATGCTAGACTGGAAAAACACATTGTCAGATATGATCAGCTCGGCTGGGCCCGGGGCCAGAGACATCTCTAGAACCTGCGACAGAGCTCTCGGAGCACAGACTCGTCCTCATCACCCTTCTGATCATCATAAGACAAAAAAACATTCACGTTCAATTTATCCATGACTAAAATAGCCTGTCGGTTTTGTTTGAGCCTTTCAGGTCTTGTCCATGTGATGAATAGGAATTTATTAAGAGGGCTGAGGGATGTAGGACAGTTTGTTGCTTGTCTGTTAGCCATATGCGGTAGTTACGTTAGCGAGCGAGTGTCTATGAACTTCAGACAGGTCTTCAAGAGGGAACAGCCATATGTCTTCATTTCAAGGCTTTCTAAAGGTTGTCATTGGTCATTAGGACGTGTAGCCTCTCTCGTTTCTTAACTTCTGCTATTCAAACAAGAAAGAGACATTTGTTTTGATGTGCCATCTGCGTGACTCGCTTTCCGTCTAGCCTTGTCAATAATCATAACGGGCTGACATTTATTTCATTTTATTTTTTGTCTTTGAACACCCCGCATCAAAGACAATCAGGGCACGGTGTATGTCTAAAATAAATGGCTTTGACATTGGAGTAAACGGATGTCAAAGAACAACAGAATGACCCCATCATTGCTGGTTCACATCTATGCGAATGCACATCTGGAGGAAAACAGCTGTTTTGCTAAAGACAAGACATACTTCAATAGAGCAATGTGATGCTGTTTTTCAATGGTGTATGAAAAGCCTTCTGCTTGTGCGCGCGACTAGACAGCAAAATAAACCGAACTATTATGGAAAATTGCCCTGAAAGCTTTAGTAAAAGGACAGTTGCTAAAGATTAAGTAGAGTCCAGAAAAAAATACTGGCCTGATGGATCTGTTTGTATGGAAATGTAATTGATGCAGCACTGTTCTATCCAATGATCATGTTGTTGTTGTTTTTTTTTTTTTAAGTGTTTCTAAAGTCTTGAATAAAAGGACAATGCAGGACACGGAATGATTGTAGTGTATAGATGGATAACAAAAATCATTTTTCAGGAGTTCTAAAATATACACTAAAAATATACACTGATCCTTCCTCGAAATTTTGGTACAACCCTGTTAGGAATTCTTCATAGATGGAACCATTATGAAATTGCTTTTATAACTATTAAAAAGAAAGAATCATATTGACCCATATATTTAAGAAATTAATGCTTTAATTCTGCAAGGACACATTAAAATGATCAAATGTGACAATATAGACTAAAGAGATTTGAAGTGAGTCAGTGACACTTTATAATAAGGTTTCATTAGTTAACATTGAATACTTTAATTAACATGAATTAAGGATGAACAATAATTCTACAGCATTTATTAATCTAAATGAATGTTAATTTCAACATTTACTAATACATTATTAAGATCAAAATTTGTGTTTATTAACTTTAAGTAACGCGCTAACATGAACAAACAATGAACGGCTGTATTTTTATTAACTACTTGGTTACTCACGTAACCTCAGTTCCCTGAGTTAGGGAACGAGTATTGCGTAGCTATACGCAGTGGGGAAACTCCTTTTCCTCGATTTACTGAAGCCTTTATGTAAAGCGCATTTGCAGCTGCACAGCTAGAACATGAGCGTATGGCTCGCTCATAGGCTGCGCTGCGGCAACTGCACATCCAATGCCGCGGGCGCCTCTGACATGCGACCAATGAGAACACTCTGCGTCATACACGTCAGAGCCCGCCAAGGGGGCGTGACCTCAGTCTATAATAGTCCCCGAATTCGCCATTATAGCAGGTTTAACGACTGAAGCGACAACTTGCCATGTTACCATAGTGCGGCTGGCTACGCAATACTCGTTCCCTAACTCAAGTTCCCTTTCGAACGGTCACTTCGTATTGCGTAGCTATACGCAGTGGGGACGCCATGCAAAACGCCGCACTGAGTAACTGGCTGCCACTGCAACTCAGGACCCCTGAGCATACAGAACAAGCCATAACCGCATAATTATGTATAAATAGACCAGACACCGTCAGGTGTAAAATAGTATACATCAGTTAGAAATAACCCAATACACTACACCAATGAACCCAGACACTGTGGGGGTTATTAGTATACGAACATATAACCAGTCAAGTGGGTTTATATATGAAATTATAACCGACTAAAGCGGGTTTATATATGTATGGAATATAACCGGCCAAAGCGGGTTTTATATATGTATGGAATATAAACGGCAAAGCGGATTTTATATATGTCATATAACTGGCCAAAAGCGGGTTTTATATATGTCATATGACCGGCCAAAAGCGGGTTTTATATATGTAAATATAACCAGCAACAGCGGGTATATGCATGAAATACAATCGGCCAGCAGCGGGTTATATATATATATATATGTGTGAATGTGATTGTGCACAGTAATATATGACAAGACCGGCCACCGACGGGTCTTAATCATACCGAAAGCACCTTCGCCTACAGGGAAGGCACTTCCATATTATAAAAACTCATAAATGTGGGAGGCGAGGACCAGCCGGCCGCATCACAAATATCACTAATGGGAATGCCAGATGACCAAGCCCATGACGAGACCATACCTCTGGTCGAATGGGCCTTGATGCCTATAGGGCAAGCTTGACCCGCTGTGGTATAAGCCATAGAAATAGCATCCACTATCCATCTAGACAGTCTTTGCTTAGTGACTGGATCCCCCTTGGATCTACCACCAAAGCAGACAAAAAGCTGTTCTGATTGTCTAAAAGACGCAGAACGCTCCAGATAGATTCTCATCGCTCTGACAGGGCAGAGAAGATTAACCTCTCCATCCTCTGCAGAAGGAGGGAGGGCTGATAACGTCACCACCTGTGCTCTGAACGGTGTTGAGAGCACTTTAGAAATGTAACCATGTCTGGGCTTGAGGATGACTCTGGAGTCATCTGGATCCAACTCCAAACATGCAGGGCTCACAGAGAGCGCCTGCAGATCTCCCACTCACTTGATAGATGCCAACGCCATAAGGAGAGCGGTCTTCAGCGAGAGGGGTTTTAGATTAACCGATTGGAGAGGTTTCGAAAGGCGGACCTTTCAGAGCCCCCAGGACCGTGGAGAGGTCCCAAGACGGCACAGATGGAGGTCTGGAGGGGTTCATTCTCCTAGCACCTTTAAGGAATCTCACGACCAGGCCGTTTCTTCCCAGTGACTGGCCAGCCACTAGAACATGATGTGCTGCTATGGCTGCCACATACACTTTGAACGTGGACGGGGAGCGACCCGCATCCAGCAGCTCCTGTAAGAATGAGAGAACCACAGATATCTCACATGACTCTTGGTCAGCCTGATTTTTCGAACACCAGCTGGAAAAACCTGACCATTTCGAAGCATAAAGGCACCGAGTCGACGGGGCCCTGGCTTCAGATATAGTGCTTAAGACCTTCTCAGGAAGGTCTTTGGGTACCCATGAGGGGCCAAACATGGAGGGCCCATAAATCGGGTCTCGGATGCCACAATGTCCCGTTCGCCTGTGTGAGGAGGTCTTTCCTCAGTGGGACAGGCCATGGGATTGTGTCCGATAACTGAACCAGTTCCGGGAACCACGGTCTGGTTTTCCAGAGAGGGGCCACCAGAAGAACTGGGCACCCACTCTCTCTGACCCGTTTGATGACTTGTGGAATCATTGAGACGGGGGGAAAGGCATAAAGGGGACGGTTGGGCCAGACATGGGCTAGCGCGTCCCTGTCCTTCGAGAAGAACAATTTGCAGTGGGTGTTGATTCTCAAGGCGAACAGGTCGACTTCGGCCTCGCCAAACACCTTCCATATCAGACTGACAGTCTGTGGGTTCAGGGACCACTCGCCGAGGGGAGTGTTGCCCCGTGAAAGCATATCCGCGCCCACATTCTGGACGCCCGGTATATGCGCTGCTCTCAGAGAGCTAAGGTTGGTTTGTGCCCATAAGAGGAGGTATCTCGCCATCGCATGCTCGTTTCCTGTCCTGATTCCCCCCTGGCGATTTATGTAGGCCACCACTGACATATTGTCTGTGCGGACTAAAACGTGGTGACCCTCTGAGGTTCGACAGAAATGCCTTCAGGGCCAATCCAACTGCTTTCATCTCCAGACAGTTGATATGTAACCTCTGCTCCGTTCTCGACCAGAGGCCTGCCCTCGTGCAGCGCTCCCCAACCCAGGTTGGACGCATTTGTAAGAACCACTTTCGTCCTGGAAATTGTTCCCATTGTCACCCCCTCGTGGTACCAGTTCTGAGCCCGCCAGGGAATCAGGGTTCTTAAACAACTGTGATTTACCATAACGCATAAGTTGCCTGACTGCCATGCGTGAGTTGGCACACGACGTTTTAGCCAATGCTGCAGTGGGAGCATGCGCAGTAATCCCAAGCGGAGTACTGGCGATGCTGCTGCAATGAGACCAAGCAGTTTCTGAAATTTCTTCAGTGGCGCGTGCTCGCGCGCTCTGAAAGTGCCTGCAAGCGCTCGCACTGAGAGCACGCACTCTGGTGTGAGTCGCGCTGTCATAGCTCTCGAGTCTAAAACTGTGCCCAGAAAGATCACGCTCTGGCTGGGGGTTAGTTTGGTTTTTGAAACATTGTTTGTGAAACCCAGGCATTTTAGATGGCCGAGAATCAAATCCCTGTGAGCTAATAGCTCGATTCTCTACTGTGCCAGCACCAGCCAGTCGTCGAGATAATTTAACACACGCACTCCCTGATGTCTCAGAGGAGAAAGCGCTGCATCCACACACTTTGTGAATGTACGGGTGCCAACAATAGACCGAACGGCAGTACGGTGTATTGATAAGCCTGGCCCTCGAAGGCGAATTTCAAGAACGGCCTGTGACGAGGGTTTATTTGAATGTGAAAGTAAGCGTCTTTCAGATCCATTTTGACAAACCAATCCCCCGTGCGCACTTGCGCGAGGATATGTTTGATAGTTAACATTTTGAACGGCCGTCTCATGAGAGCTTTGTTCAAATGTCTCAAATCTAGAATGGGTCTGAGACCGCCGTTTTTTTTCGGAATCAGAAAATAGCGGCTGTAAAAACCCATATGTTTTAGCGCGGGGGGGACTAATTCTATCGCCCCTTTTTCTAATAGATTCTGTACTTCGGTGCGAAGCATGTGACCCACGTTGCTTCTCACCGAAGTCTCGAGAACCGCCTGAAATTTTGGGGGTCTGCGAGCAAATTGGAGCGAGTAACCTTGCGTTATAGTGTTTATGACCCAACTCGACACACCGGGGATAGCTTGCCAGGCTAGAACCCGTGTGGCTAGGGCTTGACACACAGATTGGGGCTGGTCGCCTAATGTAAGGGGACCTGATACCCTTATATTGTGATTTGTGCATACATTGAGTATTGGACTGACTGTACAAGCATTTGCGTGTGGGGAAGTCAGTATTACAATGGGGGAGGGGTCGCCTGATGAAGGGGGGCCGCGAAGCCACGTGTTGTGTTTGTGAAACATACTCTTTTTTTGCTTTATATGGGTCGCCGTGAAAACGGCGTTTGTTTGCAAGACCGCGCTTACTGTTGCGGGCCTGTTTGCAGTAATAAAATCCCCAGCCGCCTGAACTGAACAGGGGGCTGTGTAAGTTTTGTTGGCTTCTTTGAGGATGGTCCGGCGAGTGCGGGACCCGTGCCCTCTCTTTTTCCCCTGCATGCTAGGACGACTTTGGCTGCGCTGTGTGGGGCGCGGCACTTGGTCTGGGGCCTTGGCGTCGGGGAAGCCGATGCAGCCTGACCGGAGGCGGAATACGCGCGTCCAGCGAGGGCAGCAGTGCTACGGCACGGCTTGTTGGGATGAACAGCTCTAGTTCGCCAGCTAGCAGCTGTGTTCAGGCAGAGATGAGCGGCCAACGCCTCTTCGAGGGGCGGCAACGACTCATAGCCTTTTCCCGCTGCTCCGTCCACGGAAGAGAGCGTCGCGAAAACTGCGGGGCCTCGTGTAGAATAAGGAGTGCGCCAGGCCTTGGTAAGCTCCTCGTGTACTTCGGGAAAAAAGGCGCTGGCTTGTGACGAGGGGCCTTATCTCCCTTGAACAGGACCGAAGATGAACGAGCTGGATAGAGTGAGGCACGCGGGGACGTGGCTGGCTTGCGTTCACTAACATCAATTCCGTTTGCCGTTGGCTGCGCCGCTGCTTCTTCCTCGGCTGAAGTAGGGCCGGAGAAGGAAGCGCGGGAGAGGCGGCGTCGCCGTCACGGAAGAGGGCTAGCCGAGTACGCAGCACGGAGATAGGCATGCTCTCGCAGGCCGCACATCCGCCGGCAGACAGTGCATTCTCCGCGTGGTGAAGTCCCAGGCATGGAATGCAGCTAGCGTGTTCGTCCGCCTTGTGCAGCTTGCATCCGCATGTGGCGCAGGTCTTGACACGAGGCATTTGAAACAACGCTCGTACAGATAAAACACACAGAATACAATGAGTAATAAAAAGGATATCACCGTATAGCCACAGGAGAGACGCCGTCAGGAGAAACACGGTGAAATGTGTCGTCTGCTGAACTGTAGCTCGCTCAGGCTGAAGGCTTGTTCGACGGCGAAGGCTCAATAAATGGTCAGAGACGTGAAGTTTGTCGCTGAAGGAGTAAAATCTGCTATAATGGCGAATTCGGGTACTATTATAGACTGAGGTCATGCCCCCTTGGCGCCCGCGCCATTGGATGTGCAGTTGCCGCAGCGCAGCCTAGGAGCGAGCCAGACGCTCATGTTCTAGCTGTGCAGCTGCAAATGCGCTTTACATAAAGGTTTCAGTAAATCGAAGAAAAGGAGTTTCCCCACAGCATATAGCTACGCAATACGAAGTGACCGTTCGAAAGGGAACTAACATTAACACAGATGAATAAATACTGTAACAAATGTTTATGTTAGTTAATACATTAACTAATGTTAACTAATGAAACCTTATTGTAAAGTGTTACTGCGATTCTATTCATTAAATGATTTAAAAATAAATAAAAAATAGTTTTCACATATACTGTTTTCAACATTCATAATAATAATAAATGTTTCTTGAGTACCAAATCAGCATATTGCAGTAGAAGGATTTCTTCAGGATCATGTGACACTAAAGATTGGCAAATTCAGCTGAAAATTCAGCTTTTCCATCACAAGAATAAATTTTTAAAAATAATAAAATATTTAAATTGTAATACTATTTTTTACTGTATTTTTGATCAAATAAATGCATCTTTTGAAAGAATAAGAGACTTCTTATTGAAATTGTATTGACCCTTACTTTTAAATGGTAGTGTTCATCAAAATTTCTCCAAATAAGAAAATAAATGCTCAATATTAAAGAGAAAATGAGAAGGGTTGGAATGGGCTTATTAATGCAATTAGGTTTTCAGTGGGTGTGGCTATTGAGTTCTTACTGTACCTCAATCTGCAGCAGTGCTTCTTCTCTTTGCCTCAGGATCTCCACGTCTTCCTCACTGATCTCTGACAGGAATGCTTGGGAATCACCCTCAACGCCCTCCTCCGCTCCGAACAACGGCCCCTCTTCAACCAGTTCACTGAATGGAGTCTGTAGGCTCTATCCGTTCCATACACAAACACGAACACAAAATAAGAGATAACAATTTATTTTTATTTTTTTACTTTTTTAAAGAATAAATACAATACTCAAAATTAGCATAGCAGTGGGCTTCCAGAGCTGAATGTTTTAGTAGCCTACAAGTAGTAGCAAAGTCTTACCACTCCTTTATGGTCAAAGCTTCCCTCCATCTACACAGGACATTTTACAGGCAAGTTGTTCTTGAGCAATTTGTTTGCAAAGTTTAAGACACAAGCCAGGATGTTTGTGATTCATGCAAATGCAACAAACCTCACAAGTTTTTTCAAATCCAGCAACCATATAAACTGTAAAAATGTTGCTGCCTTAAATTTTATAATCAACTTCAATGTTTAAGTCATTTGACTTTTGTTGAAAATTTGTTGCATCTTACGTAACTTATTATAAGTTAAAGCAATGTAAATATATAAATATATTATTTATTTACTTACAGATTTACAGTTTTTGTCTGGTAAACAACTATATATTTTTTTTATACAAAATCTGATCTTTTTAGTTAGCTCTGGTAAAATTGAGACCCCTTCATTAAAATTGACTTTTTACATGACAATGTTAAAAACGGTTACAACTTTTTATGCATTTTGGACATTCATTTATACAACAACAATGTTTTGGGGGCCCTGAAAACGCAACATTTTTAAAACGTGTTTCAAAGTGCACATTTCTGAAAACGATACCGTTGCTGTCTCAGTATTGTCGTGTAAACTCCAAAAAGGCTGACGTCACGTACATGCGTAATACGTGTTCAGTCTATAGACACGTAATGTTTCTTTACAAAGTGACATCGTCAACTGCTGGCCTGGCAGCATATACAGCGTTTATAGTCATTTTGCGAACATTGCGGATGTTCTCAGACGTCAGACCTGACTTTGGTTAAACTTCTATAATGACACAAGTTTTCTTGAGATCATTTGTAAACATTTTATATAATAGCAAAGCATTGACATTTCATGGCTATGTATAATATAATACAATGATAATGACTCGCCACCTCATTTTGCAGAAGAAGAATCGCAAAGGAACAGCCTGCTGCCTTTGTTAGTCATTTAGGTTGAACTCTCTGTCAGCCTGAAGGTTGAAGAGGTGGGAGTTGGTCACTTAGAGAGGGCCACATTGATCTGCTAATTTCTCGACTTGCATATGCATGACATCGATAAAGGCCCGAGGCTTGCTATGATTTTTTGCAATGTGTTGGATGACTCATTGTATTCTTCCCTCTCAGAATTAGCACATCCAATACATCTCAGTCAAGCACAATGCTTCCCTGAGAACATCATCTGCTTTGCGAGGTTGTTGTCGACCCACTCACTAAGAATATCATTGTCTATTAGGTCATAGAGTGGCTTGTAGTTGGGAGGTTTTTCTCATCTTTTGACAAGATGTAAAGCATAAATTATCCTCTTAACTGTATCTGTACCTCAGATGCATATTTTACCCTGAAATTAAGTCTAAAGTTTATTCAATTCTAAATGTAATACATTTTAATGAACTTTGCCTTATTAAAAAAAATAAGCCCATTACCATTATATTCTTTTAAAAATGTAAATAGTTTTTTTTGTTACCTTATTTGAAATTTAGACTAGATAAAATCAAAATTTCTTTGCATTTCCTCAAAATGTACAAGACCGTTCCAACATGATTCCCTATGATAGAGAAAGAGGAGTCTCATATAAAGTCAATGGATCCAAATCACATTAAGTCAAAGGATCAGCATGACTCATTCAAGACGGGATATTCCCAGTTTAAGGCGTTTACTCGGAAATGTCTCACTAATCTAAATTCTCTGGAGGATATGTGCTATTATGTTAAGTACTTCTGATTTGAAGACTTAATCGTTTCACAGTGGCTTTAATGCATTTTGTTTCTTTACAATTTAAAAAAAAATCAAATAGAAGTCAGCACTCTGTGTAAGTCATGAAAAATTCTTAAGACTGAAAGATGGTTAGATTAAGGCAAAGACCAAAATATTTACATCAGTGGAGGCATTTTTCCACCAATCAATAAAAATTTAAATAATCTTTACCCCCAACTGTTTTAAAAAAGATCGGTCTCAGGTTATTTCTAACAATTATTTCCTTTGTCAGAAGACTAAAAGGTTAAACAAATGGGAAAGATGCTTACTTTTTTCTCTGATTCCTAGCATAGGATTAGCAGCTACAGTTGTAATGGAAATGATTCAATCCCATTGCAAATCAGGTTTATTGGCAGAATTTACAGAATTTCAGCTGTTTGCAATTAACAAATCAAACAAAAGTAATTGAAATAGCTCAACACAACAAATGTTTCAAGTGGTTTCCCCAAATTTAACTGAAACATTTAATAACTTCTGCAGTCCTATAAACCCCTGAACAGAATCCCTCACAACAGCACACATCTGCAAAACAGGTGTTGTCTCAAGCACACCTTATGCAACTAAGCAAGGGCTGCATTAGTTGCATAAGGTTTGCTTGAGCTAGAACACATGAAATATCTGAACTGCCTAGGTTTGTTGAGTGTCACGTTTGACTGGATGTTAGAAAGACATGTCAAAAGAATGGTCCAAAAAGTTAAGAGAAGGTATCATCGCCCTTCACAAATAAGGAATAGGATACAAAAAGATAGCGAAGGCACTACATGTTCCTAGAGACACCATTGGAAGCATAGTTCGCAAGTTCAAAGTTAAAGGAACAGTGCATGGTTAAACTACCTGGACGGGGCATAAAAAAGAAGTCATCAACGGCTGCCACATATTTCTGAGAAGGCAGGTTCAGAAAAATCTTGAGTGACTGCAAAATACCTGCAGGAAGATTTGGTGGCAACAGGCACAGAGGTGTCAATTTGCACAGTAAGGTGCGTACTAAACACTTGTCAGAACTCCAAGACGTACATCACTACTAACACAAAAGCACAAGAAAAGTGCTCAAAATCATATAAATAATGCACTGAAGTTTTGGGAGTCTGTTCTGTGGAGCGATGAAACAAAACTGGAACTCTTTGGCCCTATGGATCAGTGGTATGTCTGGAGGAAGAAGAATGAAGTATATGCTGAAATGATCACTCGGTCTATAGTTAAGTATGGAGGTGCTCGGTGATGCTCCTGGGCTGCTTTGCATCCTCTGGAACTGGAAACTTACAGTGTGGTGAAGGCAAGATGGATTCATTGAAGTATCAGGAAATCCTAGGAAAACATCAGGCAGTCAGTGTGGAAGAACCTTCCAACAGGACAATGAGCCAAAGCAAACCTCAAATTCCACCAAGGCGTGGTTGCAGAAGAAGTCCTGAAGAAAATCTCTTGTGGGATTTGAAGAAGGTGGTTGCAGCATGCAAACCCAAGAATATTACTGAATGGAGGCCATTGCTCATGAGGAATGGGCTAGCATTCCTCAGAAACGCTGCCAGAAGGTGGTGTCTGGTTATAAATCTCGTTTGCAGCAGATCATAAAAGCAAAAAGGGTGTTCTACTAAGTACTAAAGACGCTTGGCATGAGGGGGTTGGATAATTTTGAGACTGCAAAAGTCATTCAAAGTTGCATTTTCAGTTGAATTAGGGGAAACGTATTTAAATTACATTTGTTTTGTTTGTTCATTGCAAATAGCTGAAAGTGTACATTTTGTTAATAAACCTGATTTGCAATGGAGGGTTGAATCATTTTGATTACAACTGTATATAAAGAGCTGGGAACTCTATAGGCTTGCATCAGTCATTTCAGATCTAAATTATAGCATACAAACTGGATGATGTCACAGCCTTACCCATTATTTTTTTATGCTGACCAAACTGATGGATGCAATGGAAGTGTGAAAATAGAAAAAGCAAGAGGTTGCAAGCAACCAAAATGAATAAATTACCCAAATAAATAACCCTGAACCAATTTTAACAGCAGATAAATGCAAAATAATTCCTTCATACATCCAAATTTTCTGTTTTGTCCAAGTAGTCAACCTATGTAAGACTGTTTCTTCCTCAGGTAATTGTGAGTTAACAACAGAAATAAAAGTCACAACTGCAATATATGAAGTCACCACTACAAAAAATAAATCTTAGAAAATAAATAAAATTAAGTAAAAAATATAATAACATTTAATAAATACATTGTTTGTTTAATCTATAAGGCAGAAACAGACTCCCATAAAAAACAGTGCATTGCTATTCTTATTATTCAACACAATGGGATCTGAGTCCATTACAAATTACACTTGAAATTGAGAAGTTAATTTAAACATATACATTGTCATGAGTACTAATGACTCATGAAGATTTATATGTTTAAATTAAATGTTTAAATAATATATAAAAACATACACTGCTGTGATTTATACATTCATAATAGTGAGTCATGTTCATGAATCATAGTACAGATTGGCAGTGCTGATAACAAACCCCGTTCTCGTTTGAATTCTGGCAGAACCTGGCGATCAAACAACTCCTTAATAACATCTTACTCTTGACTAACAACTCCGAATGTTGTTTGTTTTGAATGTGTTCTTGGCATTCATATTGGAACTACACATCCTGTTTGATTGCTCTGTTCGGGTGTTTCCAGGGGGGATTGTGGAAGAAGACAGGAAGATCAGAGACATAGCTACAGGTGACAGAGTCTCACATAAAAGCAACAAATCTAGAGAACGACAGGAGGGGAGGGAATAGAATAGGAGCGGATTTGAACAGACGTGAGACTGTAAGACAGGAGTGTGTATGTATGTGCTATAGTCACATACCAGCTGAGCAAATCTGAGCTGCTGTTGTATTGCAGGTAATATTGAACGCAATTCCTACCATTCAGTCAACACTTTCAATCATCAGCACATCCTTGAGCCACCTCAGCTGAACTGACAATTGAAGTTTGATGGGATCTGGAAAAAGTGTGGCAATGAAAATGTCAGCTTTAGTGTGTTTACTCTTCCAATGAGAGTGAACATCACTAGAACTGTCGAATGTGGTCATTCTCAAGGCATCTTGTTTCTTTTAGACATCTTTTTTTCATTTCTTTTTGTTCTCAAAGTGGAACCAAATTTAAGATAGCACCTGGGAAAAACTGGGGTTAAAGGAATAGTTCACCTAAAAAAGACAATTCTATCATCATTTACTCTCCCCCATGTTGCTACAAATATTTGTTTCTTGTGTGAAACATGAAAAAAAAAATCTGATAATGTACAGCCACTATTTTTCATTAGATAAAAGTGATTAGGAACACTGTTGAGCTGTCAGAATTTTAATTTTTGGGTGAATTATGACTTTAAATGGCTTGCTAAATGACTTAAAGGAGGTATGCATCTATATTCCTTCCAGGCCAGATATTTGACCATCTCTTGATCGACAGGGCTGCACGTTCTGTACCACAAACCACATAGTTGTTCCAAACAAACTTAAAATGAGTGCTGAGTTCCCTTTTGAGGGAACTTGCGATGCGTCGATGGCGCTTTGGGAACGCCTTCGCGTGATTACCTCTGAAGCACATATTCAAATAGTCCAATGGAATGAATGAATGCCACGGGCGGGTGACGTCATGTCCAGGAACGGATATAAGCACATCTGGTGCGTTACTCGCGTTAGCTTTTGTGCCTCAGCAAAGCGCTCTATGTCAAAACTGTCTGTGAATATTTATTGGTGTCTGTCTGATATATACATATATATGTATACAAACTATGGAAACAATTGCACAAACTCTGTGTTCTCCCTGCTCGCGTTATTTAACGAGTAGGGACACACGAGCTTTGTGTGATGTGTTGGGAGTGGAGCATGAGGTATCAGCCTTGGCTTATTGCCAACATTGTGAGAAGCTTTCACTTCGCTCCCGCCTGTCACTTTTCGAGGGAAGTGGCCAGGCTCGCGATTCTCAGGGTGTAGGACCTGTGCATTCCTGTGGATCGCAAATATGATCTTTTTATGGGGTTGGAGACGGGTCCGCGGATCTTATCTCCTCCCATTCCACGAGGGATCCATTGCTCTCTCTCCGGTCTCGAAAGCCTCCGCTGCGGAGAGAGGTCAATGCTTCAGTGCCCTACCTCCGAGGAGGTAGATGTGCTGGGCATTGAAAGTAACAAAGCACAATCATGGGGGAAGTGGATTTACCATCTCTTTCCCCAGCGTATGAGAAATATATATACACATATATAATAGTTCATATATATAAAATAAATGTATATATAAAAAGAGAAAAAAACATATAAATATAAAAAATAAAATTAAATAAAGCTGGTGGAGGTGCTTACCAAGGCTGTAGATATATTAAATATTTTATGGCCAGCAGAAATAAGGGGGAGCTCATCCTAAAAATAAAGAACGAGTTTCCTTCCCTCTATTTTTTCACCTCCATCACGGGGCTTTCCATTTTTTCCTGATCTGCACAGCGAGCTGTGTAGATCATGGAAAAAGCCTTACTCTTCTTGTCTTTTAGCCCCCAAATTCATGTATATTTAGATATTAGGGGGTTAAGAGAGTATGGCTATGGGGCAATACCCCGGGTAAAACAATCGCTTGCTAGCTATCTGTCTCCCGGTTTAGAATCGTCCCTGAAGGCGTCGGCTTCTCTCACTAAACCATTAAAAAATATATATATACGGTCTATGGCAGCCCTTGTGGTCACTGTGAGACACCTCTGGCTCAATTTGATGGAAATCATGGAGAAAGATACAAGAGAATCTCTCTCTCGCTGTATCCAACCCCCTGGGGCTGCTGGGCGTGAGCAGCTCCAGTCGTCCTGTTTCTCATACGCAACACAGCAGCCAAAGCCTTCAAAGCAGAAGCCAGATCCAAGGACCGTTCTTCAAGCTGAGAAGGCTTCGGCTCAAAAGAAAAGGTCTTGGCACCACCGGCGTCAGACCGGTGAGGGCAGCCCCAACCGGGGTGGAACGGTGTACAGCTCAGTATGCGGTGCCCTTTCCATCTCGGTGCCCTCAGGGGTGGCCAACCCTGCCACCCTTGGTGCTTTGGGGCGCAGCGGTCTCCAGCGAGCTACCGGCGCAGCGTCAACTCGACATTGTGTCGGACTCGCGCCCTCTGAGGGGGGTTCGAAAACAGTCAGTTCGGGTGGTTCCTGCCAGTATGCTTCAGGCCCCCTAATCTGACTGTCTCAATTACACCAGAGGCCAGCCTCGAGGGGCTGGTTCCCCTGGTAGATTTTCTGGCAGCGCGGAAGCTACTGCCGAATATATCTCTATGAGTCCTGCAGTTAGTAGTAAGAGGCAGATTTGGTTCTCATCCTCCAGGTTACAACGGGGTGTTGCTCACGTTAGTGCATCCTGAGCAGGCTCTGGTAATGGAGCAAGAGGTAAAGGTCCTGTTAGCAAAGAAAGCTATAGAGCAGGTGTACTCACCCACCATTGCGTCGGTCTTTACAGTCGTTATCTCATTGTTCCAAAAAAGGATGGAGAACTGCATCACATACTAGATCTCTGTCTGTTGAAGTGTTCGGTGCTGGAACTCAAGTCCAAGACGCTGACACTCAAACAGATCGTGACTCAAATCAGATCCGAGGACTGGTTTGTCACGATAGATCTGAAAGACACATACTTCCATCTATCTCCAACTATCTCCATCCTCCTTCAGCACAGGAGGTTCCTGAGAGTTTCTTTCAGGGGCAAAGAACACCAGTACCAGGTACTTCCTTTCGCTAGCTCTATCACCCCGCACATTCACGAAGCGCGTAGGTGCAGCTCTGGCCCCGCCAGGCTGCAGTGCAAACGCATTCTGAATTGCATAGACGATTGGCTGATTCTAGCAGAATCAGAACAGTTATTGGTTCGGCATCGAGATGTCGTCCTCGCTTATATGCAAAGTTTGGGGTTGAAGCTCAATGCCAAGAAGAGTGTGCTTCTCCAGTACATTTTACTTGGAGTGGTCTAGGACTCAGTCACGATGCGAGTCGTTCTGTCGCCCGCTCGTGTAGCTGCTATCCTTACTGCCACAAAAGAGCTAAAGCTAGGCCAGGCACACACTGTGAAACAGTTCGAGAGACTGTTAGGCCTCAGGGCAGCAGCATCCATTGTGATACCCCTTGGCCTGCTGTACGTGAGACCTTTGCAGTGGTGGCTCAGGACCAGAGGGTTCTCCCCGATGGAAACCCATTCTGTATAATCAAGATCACGCGGCAGTATCCCCGCGCCTTGGTTATATGGACGAAACACTGGTTCTTGTGCCAGGTTCCGGTGTTGGGAGCTCTTTGCCATAGAGTTGCTATCTTGACAGATGCTTCCCTCACCAGCTGGGGAGCAGTATTGGAAGGCCGCTCAACTCAGGGCTTGTGGAGGAGTCATCATCTTTCTTGGCACATGATTTGCCTAGAGATGATGGCCGTCGTCAATGCGTTGAGACATCTCCTCCCAGACCTGAGGGGCCATCATGCGTTGCTCTGGGACAGTTACTGTTAGGCCTCAGGGCAGCAGCGTCCAATGTGATTCCCTTTGACCTGCTGTACGTGAGACCTTTACAGTGGTGGCTCAGGACCAGAGGGTTCTCCCCGAGGGGAAACCCACTCCATACGATCAAGATCACGCAGCAGTATCCCCGCGCCTTGGTTATATGGAGGAAACACTGGTTCTTGTCTCACAGACAACGCGTTGGTGGCCTCTTATTTTGGTCCCTCAGGAAAATACACTATCTGAGGGCAGTGTATATTCCAGGGGGCCAGAATATTGGAGCAGACACCCTGTCGAGGCAGGGGCTGAGGCCAGGGGACTCGACCCTGAGGCGGTGGAGCAAATTTGGGAGTACGGCCATGCTGAAGTGGACCTGTTCACGTCTCAGCATATGACGCACTGCCCACTCTGGTTCTCTCTCACTCAACCAGCCCCCTCGGGGCTGGATGCTATGGTGCAGACGTGGTCTGTACGCATTTCCCCCTGTTGCTCTGCTCCCAGGAGTTTTGCAGTGAATCCGCCAGGATGGAATAAGCCTATTGTTAGTAGCACCACCCTGGCCAAGCCGAATTTGGTTTGCGGACCTAATTCTTCTCCTTGACGGCCCTCCCTTGGAGATCCCGATCAGGAGAGACCTTCCGTCTCAAGCAGGGGATGCAATATTGCACCCCCGGCAAGGGATTTGGAAACTGTGGGTTTGGCCTCTGAGGGGGCCCAACTCATAGAGAGTGGTCTCTCAACCGAGGTTGTTGAGACCATTCTAAGCTCCAGAGCTCCCGCTACGAGGAAACTATATTAACTATTTCGAGAGTTTTTCACTTCTTGGTGTTACCAGTGTCAGTGGAATCCGGTTAACTGTTCAGTAAACACAGTATTTGAGTTTCTGCAAGAAAGCTTTGTATCAGGTCTATGTCCTTCCACGCTTAAGCTATACGTGGCTGCCATTGCTGCTTTCCATGCCCTGGTGGGTGGTACATTTTTGGGTCGAGACCCCCTGATCACTCGTTTCCTTCGTGGCACCTTGAGGCTGAGGCCTGCAACTTGCACTAGGGTGCCGGCTTGGGACCTTGCAATAGTTCTAGAAGGCCTATCTGGGGCTCCCTTTGAGCCCTTAGATTTGGTCTCAGAGAAGTTCTTTCTCTTAAAACTATTTTCTGCTAGCTATTTCGTCCCTCTAAGAGTCGAGACCTTCAGGTCCTTTCGGTCTCCACCTGCCTTGAGTGCACCGGGGATGGCCAAGGCAATCTTACCCCAAACGTTGATATGTTCCTATGGTACCTACCATTATTCCGAGGCCTATTGTGCTGCAGGTTTCTGTCCTCCCCCGTTTATCGGACCAGGAAAAGCTGAACCTTTTGTGCCCAGTGCGAGCACTGGTCACTTATGTTCATCAGACTTCTCTGTCGAGAAAATCCAACCTATTGGGCAAATAGATAGTCGAGACTATTCTTCTTGCTTGTTAGTCCACTGGCCAACCATTTGGTGGTCATGGGCTCATTCCACTAGGAGTATGGCTTCTAAGCTTTATTATATGGAGTTCTCTCCAAGACGTTTGTGATGCGGCAGGCTGGTCCTCACCGCTCACATTCGTGAGGTTTTACAGCTTGGACCTGGATGCTGCCCCAGGTGCTTTTTACTTAGTTTGCCGACAGTTTTATCATCTGGCATTTTGTAAGTACGGCGTATTGGGTATTTTCGTTCCCAAAGCGTCATCGACGCATCGCGAGTTCCCTCGAAAGGGAACGTCTAAGGTTAAGACTGTAACCCTAGTTCCCTGAGAAGGGAACGAGACGTTGCGTCGCCCTGCCATACTTCCTGCATCCCTGCGATCGACTTTGCTTCGGCACTAGAAGCTAACGCGAGTAACGCACCGGATGTGCTTATATCCTTTCCTGGTCATGGTTCATTCATTCCATTGGACTAGTTGACATACGTGCTTCAGAGGTAATCACGCAAAGGAGTTCCCAATGCGTCATCGACGCATCGTCTCGTCCCCTTCTCAGGGAAATAGGGTTACAGTCGTAACCTGAGACGTTTTTTATGTGTCTTGAAATTCTGACAGTTAATATCGCACCTGCTAGAAAATGAAGTGCTGAGAAAAGGAGCATCAAAGAGCTCCTCATCCACATGCAATCACACACGCAGTCTCACTCTTTATCTTACTGTCACAGGGATGTTGAACAGCTCATGAAAGAACAAAGAGGAAGAAGTGGACTCTCTCTGGACTCTGAGATATTAATGCCCACTCACCTGTTTCCTGTCCTTTTGTGCAGAAGGAAGCAAGGCCCTGGAACGATCTGCAATTTTCTGTCAGAGAAAAGAAAAAAAATTAGATTAATATGCAAATAGTGCCAGACATGTGACAGCAGCTGAGCTATTGTAACACAATAGCTGGGAACTATTGTAACACAAAATGTATTTGATTACAAACAAGCTAAAGTAAAGACACTAACAGAGTTATCTCTCCCCCTGGGGAAAGGAACATTTTACATAAAACCTATTTTTGGTTATGGTATTTTTGTCTAAAAATTATAATACCATTAAGTGTTAAATAATATTTCACACATGCTCACTGTCGCTGGAAGCTAAAATAATCAATTTTTATCTTGACTGCCAGGATGGGGAAAAACTGAGTTAAAAGTATCTAGTTAGATGCCATACTGGAGAAATAATTGTGTGACTACTAATTTAAAATATGTAATGAACATCTAGTTATAAATATATTTGAGTAAAAAACAACTTGAAAAGACTTAAGACAAATGTCACAATTAATATAATGAGGGCAGCAATTATAACTACTAAATTTGATATTATGATTAATTAATGACATATTTGGCACATATAATGTTTCGCATATGATGGAAATTGTAAAAAATAAAATGTTACAAATATTCCCCAAGGCTGACATCAGTTGTAGAAGCTCTCACAGTCCTAATCACATATGTTATTTTGTGGACAAATAAAGGAAAACCAATATTTCATCTGTACCTTCTGCAGGTCTCCATATCGCTGCACAGAATCCGATAGCTCTGTTTTGAGTCTCGTCAGACGGAGCCTGTCTTGCTGGAGAAAAACAAAATGGCATTTTTTTTTAAAATGGACACTTGGGTAAGTTTAACAACACCAGCTTTAAATTTAATGAAATAACCATTTTACAATTTTTTTTTTATTTTTTTGTATTGCACATGCCAGTGGAATGTCTGGACCAAACCAGTATCACTGGATATTAGGGCTGTCACTTTTGAGAAAAATAAAATTCGAACGGTTATCGAATATCAAGTAATGTATTCGAATATATTCGAATTTCTACGAGACCCCACCCAAAAAAAAAAACACCGTAACGGAGATTCAATCACAAATTTATTAAGTCTGACAGTCATAAACAGGACTCAGGCCAGTCTGAAAACATTTTTTTTTTTACTTAATTTTTTAAACAGCAGGTTATCAATTTAATCTATATAAAATGCCACTAAGCTACATGGAAAAAAAACTGCATCGGAACAGCACGGCACAAACAATAACATGACGGCTTAAACAGCAGGAGTAAGGCATATAGCCTAGCCTCATTTCTTATTTCAGTTCATTTCTTAATATTGTTTGCTAGAAACACCAATTTATCAACTTGATCTGGGTCAAGTGCGGCTCTCTTTTTATTGGCGATGTTCCCCGCGGTGGAGAACACGCGCTCAGTGCGCGCACACGTGCCTGGCACACACAGATTTGCGCGTCAATGTTGAGAGAAGTGGTATACGGTGTAGCTGTAGACAGGGGCGTCATGCAAGCCAAAATTCTGGGGGGGCACAATCTGAGGCCATTCTTTTCTGACGGTTAGACTAGGCTAGCTATCGATAAAGTTACACTGACACAACTTAAGTTAATGCTCTGAATTCGCAGCTAATATCAAATCCATAACTATTTGATCAAGTTAAAATTTCCAGGTCAACCACAAATAATCCCACTACCTTTTAATATCATCCGATAACTAATTAAATGGCGATTTGTTGCTTTGCCCACTTACCACTTCAAGACCATATGTAAAACATTGCCAGCTCAACGTGCGAGACGAGTTGCTTGAACACACACAGCAAATATTCTAGAGCGCTGATTTGATATACATAGACACCATATTAGGAAAAAGGGGCGGGCTTATGCTGACCGATTTATTACCGATCCAGAAGAATCAGGCAATGATATTGGCTAAGGACAAAAAAGCAGGAAAATATACAGATTTTCTTGTTTTATTAACATTAAATAGATAGTTCTCCCAAAAAAATTTCATTGTCATCATTTACTCTCTCAAGTTGTTTTAAACCTGAATAAGTTTTTTTCTTCTGTTGAAGTTATTTGGAAGAATGTGGGTAACCAAACAGTTGATGTACCCCAGTGATTTCCATAGTATATTTTTCACAATGGAAGTCAATGGGGACCAGCAACTGTCTGGTTAACCACATTCTTCAAAATATCTTCTTTTGTGTTCAGCACAATAAATAAATTAATATCGGTTTGGAACAACATTACAGTGAATAAATAATGACAGAATTTTTATTTTTGGGTGAACTATCCCTTTAAGGACAAGCGGCTGCATGTTTATTATTAGGGCTACTGTCGCTTTAAGATCTGTACGCAACGCGTCTAATTTGACAAGCAGATTTCTCTCAATTTTCTCGGTTTGCTTTCAGTTTAGACATAGCCAACTTTCCTTATGTATTTGTGTGTAACCTTGTGTGTATTTGAGAGTATTAGCGAAATAAGACTCGAATGATAACTTAGTCCAGTAACCAGGCGCTGTTAGACAGGCTTTTTTAGTGCATGTGCACGACGGGTGTTCTCGCTCAGTTAAGCGCATGTTAGAACAGCGCATCTGCAGTGAATGACATGTTTAACCGGCAAGGCTTTAAAGCACATGCAAATGATTAAGTTTTGTGAACTCACTGAACTGATGTGTCCCGTTCCTCTGCGCTAACATTTGATATGAGTATTTGTCGCATTGTAGCCTAACGTATAATGCTGTTGAGACGGAGGCGCCAGAACTGCAACTGATAGAATGCACGATATGTATTTCTACAAAAGCAGTCAGCAGCTTGTTTGGAGCGAGGATCATAGCGCAAATTTGAACTATATCGATATGGTCTAATTCCATATCACATTTAAAAATATATAGATCTATTTTTTATATAGATATCGGCCAGTCCTACTGGTGGCCTAACGGCGATGTTTTTGTCAACTGACAACGATACCACTGTAGCGCGAGAGCGACTGAGGTACGAAATTGAGCAGGTGAACAAGCTGAACGCAAATACGTCTTGTTGATATAGGGGGCACGTACCCCCTCACATTGAATGGGCATGACGCCACTGGCTGTAGAACCAAAAATATTTCCAGACTCGACTTTTTAGATGAGTTGAGGTCGTAATTCTCTGCTCGGGATGTCGTTCTGTGCGTTATCTTCCATTTCCAAAACAGGGAGGCTATTATTCGCTTGATTTGGTCATGGGCTTACGCTACAATAGCCTACGTTTAGAGCGCCCGCTCCTGGATGAGATGGCAAACAATAATAAAAAACAAAAAACGGTCTAATCATAGACTGTAAAAAATGCGCTAAACATGGCACTTTAAAAACCGGATAGTTTATTTATAGTTCGAATACGGATATTTGACGTCATGTTCGAATGCATATTCGAATATCGAATAAAAAGTGACAGCCCTACTGGATATACATTATATAAGGAATATTGTTTCAGTAATGAAAGAAAAATTAGAGATTTATAAAAGTCAAAGAAGCATGACTTTTACCCGTGAAGATCCGCTGATGATGTCAGTGAGTTGTTTAACAAGCTGGCTTGTGCTCGTTATGACTTTATTGGTTTGCTGCTGTGTGGAATGTCTGAAAGAAAGGGAGCAGGGTGGAGGTGGAGAGAGAGGGAGAGAGAGAGGGGGGGGGGGTAATCATGCTTTACAAACCGCAGAAGACGATTCAAAATGATTCATCAACTATCCCAAGGTGCAATGCTCTCCAGGCTGCATGTGCTAGTTTTACAGCCCTATTGGATGGATAAGGCTCAACCAATTAGGTAAATCAATATTAATGACTGTGTGACAGAGGAACATCATTGTGCAGTGAGGGACTGTGTGTCATGACTGCAGAGCTCAGATGATGTCAGGAAGGCTTTAGGCTCCAGGCAGGAGTCAATCTGCCGCCCCGGAGGAGAATCAAAGGATTAAACGTTTTGTACAGAGACAGGAAATCAAACGGAGGAAAGGTAGCACAGCACAATGAGAGGTTTGCTGTACTGAATGCATTAATAGAGCAGATGGAAATCAAGACTGCATAAATTTGGTTTATAGGGGGCAATATTTATGACTGAACAAATAAAAGGGAAGAAAAGGAAAGAGTATGTGAAAGACTGGACCAATGCACAGACTTGTCTAACATTTGCTCAGACCTCCAGGCCAACAGGGGGCCCTGAAGGTTAAAGAAACAGTTACTATAGACTTCAGGGTTGTGAGCCATTTAGAATTTAATTCAGAATGACTTTAGATGCGTCTCAATCAACTCCCTAGTTCAGTTGTCAGGGCACTGATCAGGGATTCAGCCATTTTAAAGGCTGTCTCAATAGCAAAATCCATCGAGTGCACTGAATCAAGTTTGCTCCCTAAAAAGTCCCAAAATGCAAGTGAAATCCAGGGAGCATCGATGGTCATAAAGTATGTTCTAAAGTATGAAACCTAAATCACGCAAGCCAACACACTACACCTAATGAATATATATATATATATATATATATATATATATATATATATATATATATATATATACAAACCATTATTGAATTATAGGTCAGCATACGCATACACCGCTACATAGGTAATGAACATAAGCTAGCTAACATTTTTAGTTTGCTTACGGCTGAAAGGTTGTTGGTCCTCACTGTCCTTACCAGTGCCCGGATTTGTGTAGACAATGTAGGCTACTGGTTGACGACCTAGTAAGCTAGGGAGTTGAATGAGATGCACCCTTTGTCTCAATTCCAAACATTGAATTGAATTTGAATTGACGTAGCAAACAGGATGCAGAAATGCAATTCAAATTTGAACAGAAGTATAATTAAAATAAACTGAAAATTTTAATTATCATATATGACTGTAATTCTTAACAAGACAAGTAATATGACAAATGAGTTTTGGCTTGGCAAAGCCTTCATTGAAAGTTTTCAAGTTAAAAAAGCCTTGAAGTTATAAGGTTTATAGGCTAGGGATCTCCAACACGTCGCTCGCGAGCTACCAGTAGCTCGTGGCCTGATTGGAGGTAGCTCGCCCATGGGCCGTTCACATATCGCGTCTTTTGTGCGCTCAAGTTCGTTATTTCAAATGTAGGAAGCTCATAATTGAAGCGACGCGCTCATTTTTTCCAGGCGCAGCGAGATGAAAAAATCCATTAGCTACTAAAACTTCTTTGTCATTGTGGAGAGCGCAGTGCATGGTTGCATAGCAACGACAGACGCCACGGGAAAATCGGACCGAATTTTACTATTAATAATAAAAGATAAGCTAATGTGCATTGTAAACGTCAGAAATTTATCTTTTTTGACTCATTCTTTTCATAAAAATGATTTAAAGGCTGAAAAACCCGAGGTTTCTTTTTATAAATCTTTTTTGTCAAAACTTTATTTGAACTTGTACATTTTAGTAGATAACATGTCGCAAGAAACTCCTTTAAAATCTGGCCATCATTTTTAATGTTGTTATTTAAACAAAAAGTGCACATTAATGCTAATTATATTTGTTATTTGCTGGTTTTCGACATAAAACTTGGTGAATTGATTTTATTGTGTAGGTTTAGTACATTTTGAACAGGATTCTGTGATAACCGTGATCATTTTGGTCACTATAAACATGAAATGAAATTTTCATGCCATTTCATCTCTAGTTAAGATGCACTTTAAAATCAATTATGGTCTTTTAGGTCTAAAACAGTTTAGATAGTTGTTAATATGAGAGTTATGAGACATTATTTAAGAGATTTAAGCATTGTATTACATGAGTAGCTCTCGGCCACTATCTTTTTTTAAAAGTAGATCTCAAATGAAATAAGGTTGGAGACCCCTGACAGACGACTTCCCAGAATGCATTACCTATGTTGAATTTCTTTGAATCGACAATTGGTTCCTCTTTTTGTCATTCCATTCCAAAATAAAATTCTACCTCCTCTGGGAGGTGGCCAGTTTAATTCATATTCGCATTCATGAATTAAAAAGGAGACAATTATTCGGTTCTGAATTTTGCCCAACACTACACTTCCTTATGTTTAAAACATATCATTGTTTTATACCAAATAACAGAGCAATGCCAAGTTTTTAAGATGCTTTGGCAAGTTAAAAACGTTTGATATGCTGCACATTGAATCAATGTCCATTTTAAACCATTGACCAATGAAAGCAATCTGGGGGTGGGGTTTTCACTGTATAGGATTTAATGCGCCCATAAACGCGCCTTCAGTTCACTTCTGTTTTGCTCTGTCTAACCGTTTTTAATGCTAGAATGCATCCTCTGTGAAGAGTCCCTGAGACATTCATGTCTTGGGTACGTCAACGTCATAATCCATCTCTGGAATCGAGGTGGAAAAGGAGGAAGCGTGGCCCGAAAGAGACTGGAAAGCAGGTAACAGTGAGAGAATTAAAGACATTGAAAACTTGAGCCTGGCTATACATTATTTCCACTTCTGAGCTGGATGGAAGATAGAGGGGGAAAAAAGGGGCCAATGGGTCAGAAGCTCGTGAACAAATATAATCTCCTGATAGAAATTCCGTTTTCTCCTCATGCGGAGCGAGGGGTTTGGATAAGGCCATTGATTTAGTGTCTGTGCCCTGCTCCGCCTGATCCCTTCCTTTAAAACCCAAACCAAGACCACCGGCCAGAGCGCCTCCTGCTCTCTAGAGATATGTGGCGGAGAACGCGGGCGCACCTCCCACTCAAATATTGATTTAAAAACCGAGAGAGGAAACGAGTAGAGAGGCGTCTGGCAGAAACATCTCCCGTCCATTCGTTATGGGTTGGGGCATGTCACTGTCGTTCTCAGTCCACGAGAGAGAAACGAGACCAGTCGAGCGGAAAAGCACCTGTAACAATAGAGGCAGCAGCAGTCGTGCTGTGTGAACAAAAAAGGCAGAGGTCCACAGTGAACGTTCTAATCACACGCCAGAGAATACAGGAACGTGGCTGAGCAGTTCAACCATAAAGCTTGAATTTGGGTACTTTTTTTTTTTTACACGATCAGTCCTTTTCAAGGCTGAACATGAGCAATGACTCACTCCTCTACAGTTCTGAAAAAATGGACTCAATATTACTGGCTGAGTTTTTTAGACCATAGAGTTTTCTGTTTAAAAACTGCCCAGAAGTGTACTACAACGATGACTGAAATCTAAAAACGTTTATTTTTCTCCTCCAGTAATTTTAATCTGAGAACCCATGGCATTGCTTAATAGGTTGGTGTTGGTTTTTATGGTACAGTTGATAGCGCCTTCTTGGATGTAGCAGTGGGTCATTACATGGTGAATTAATAGTGGATAAATCTGCAGCAGACAGGTCATCACTCGGCAGACAGTTTGAGTATTAAAAGAATCAAAAATGAAAATCAACATTCACCCTCATATTGTTCCAAACCTGTATAAACTTCCTTTCTTCTGTGGATCAGAAAGGGTAAATTCTGAATACTGTGCAGACCTTTATTCTCCTTGAAATTACAATGAATGGGAAGCATAAAACCATAATATAATGTAAACTTTGTGTGAGACATACCAAACTTTAAAAAAATATCATATTCCATTAATTCTCATTGTATTTTATTGATTTACATTACATTTGTTTACTTAGATTCAATAATATTAAATATTTTCTTGTCTTTTGTGTTATTTTCTCCCACCACTCTTACATTAATAAGCACTTAAATACGAACTAAAAAGATTAAATAACTATATAAAGTATATATGTGTGTATGTATGTGTGTATATATATTTTTCTTTTGTATAACTTCCATTAATTCCAAGTAAATATACCAAAATGTAAGTGTTTTTTCCACTTATAATATTTACCTAAAGGTGGGCTGTTAGTGTTAACGGTTACTGATCAGCTTCAGTCCCTGTTCATTCCAATTGTATTAGGGAAGAAAAGCATGAAAAATTATGAAAGACATCAGGAATCCATACTGGTCTGGAACAACATGGTGAGTCATTAATGACAGATTTTTCATTTTGGGATGAACAATACCTTTATTGTTATACCGATTTTGAAAAATCACAGGCATCACATGCACCAACACAACACCGTCTGAGACACAGACAAAAGGTCAGCATGTCATAATTTGCATACGTGTTATGCCATTGCCAATGCCAAATTTGCAGTAGTTAACCTGGTGCCCGAGATAACTGAACATAAATAACACAAATTCAGTTGACTGAAAGATCTGAAGGAACCAAGAGCCAGAAATCACCAAAAAAGATTAGAAAAAAGATGAGAAGGACAAGGACAGACGCATAAGATTGACTTTGCTCTGTTTGATAACGGTTGAAGGAAGGGAAGAAAGTCCTGTGAAGACAAAAAAAGAAATAAAACAGGAAATAATCTGTGGTCAGACATTTTTTGCTGTCAATAAAAATTTAGCTGCTATAAATCGTTTTATAGCTCAAAAATAATGTCTTGGTTTACTCACGGCAGTACACATAAAGCCCTTTGAAATGTCCATGACTCAACCTCATTATATTGCAAACTGTGAACCACTGAACACCTTCAATACGCCCTCAATTACAGCTTCCTGTTTTCTCTCAACGGTAACATGTGAAACGCAATATGGGCCTACACAATCTCAAGGGTCGACACGCAGCAGTGGAAAAGTTCTGTTATTACTCATCCCACATATTCAAAACTCAGTAGTTTATTTCCCCAAACACTGTTTAGTCATGGTCCGCATTTAGCATGTTTCGTGTCTGTCGAGTTGCCGGAGTAGAATATGAATCTTCCTCTGCTTTGACAGTCTATGTGTTCATCCCTACAGGGATTCAGATTGAAGATGGCCATAGTCAGAGTCACTTCTACAGCTCAGGTGGGTTGCTACTTGCTAAATGAAGCTCATCGACTGAATCAATGAAAAGATGCAACAGAAGAAGTCCAAGGTCAAATAGACACAGATTCAGTCAAACATTTGAATGATGGTAATGAAATTGAAGCCATAGAAAACTCTCAGATGTCCACTTCTGGCAAAGTACGTCCGTACGTACACACACAAACACACACACACACACACACACGTTTGTGTTCAGGCTTGAGAGAAAAATGTCAAAGTTGGCAAGTTGGCAAATGTGTGTAAAACGTTCTGCTAACACTTTATTTCGATAGTCCTTTTTAGACATTCTACTAACTAAGCAACTTTGCAACTACATGTCAACTAACTCTCATTAGAGTATTAGGAGATAATCCGCTTAATATCTGCTATTAATTTATTTTGATGGTCCCCCAGCATACATTCTACTGACTATAAGTAACTTTGCTAGTGTTACCGAGGCCAGCTAATAAAAACTGTGCGAGTAAATCTCACTCGCCTGGTCTCAAGAGGTGCACAAGCGACTGAGGCTAGAAGCTGTGCTCTTCGAAAGCCTGAATCCTGCTCGGAGCCGTGCGAGTACAGCCAAGGGTTAGACAAGCATGTTAACTTATTATTCTAACCCTAAAAGGCCGTCCACACCAAGAACGATAACTATAAACATAACTATATTTGCGTCCACACCAACGAACGATAACTGTCTGTTTGTTCTAAGTTCGTGTGCTGCGGTCACGGCTTTCACCAGCAGATGGCGTCAGCATGCTATGTTTTGTATGAAGCTATTGTAATTGATCTAATAATCTAACAGTGGATTTAGCTGACATAGACAATATAGTGGAATAAAGACAATACCTATAATCTTTTTACCCGCAACTTCACAGGAAGCAAGACAATGTTGTCGAAACAAGCACTGGATACCTGAGGTAATTCTTATCGCCATTTATTCAGAGCATATGAACGATTGTTTTCCATATCCATTTTCTTGAAAAGTGGCTTGACTTGTCAAACAGTGGTGGATTTTTCTGTGCCTCTGCGATTAACTTCTCCACAATGTCGTCTGTCATTTTAAATGCGCAAGCCCTTTAAATTCGAGTGGATTCTGATTGGCTGTCAGTGTTTTATCGTTGGACAGCTGGTAAAAAAAAAAAAAAAAAATTCAGAAAGTGATCCCAACGATATCGGCCCTCATATCTTTATCGTTATAGTTGTGATGTGAACTATGCTATCCTTTAACATGGAGAATGATTTTTAGAACTATATCTTTATCCTTATATTTAGCTATAGTTCCCTTTCGAGAGGTCTCTCCTATTGCGTAAGTAGCTTACGCTATGGGAAAACTCCTTTTCTCGAGAATATTGAAGTCTTTATGTAAAACGCATTGCAGCTGCACAGCAGACAGCAATGAGCGAAGGAGCTCGGTCATTGGCTGTGCTGCGGCAACTTGCTCGAACCAATGACGGGGCGACTCTGAATGCGCGACCAATGAGCGCGCCTCGCGCCCGCGCGCATCAGAGCCCGCCAAGATGGGCGTGGCCAAGAGCTATATATTGGGCGCCCCGTCATGAGAGTTCTTTAGATTTAATCTCCTTCAGCGAACACCTTCTTCGCTGGATCCTCCGGATTATTGAAAGCCTTCGCCGCCGTGGAAAAGCATACCAGCGGGATTGCTACGAGGACGTCGGCATCTTCAGCCGCCTTCGAACGCCATCCTACTGAGCCATCTGGCGTGCTACACGCAAGTATTTACATCTGTTCGCCCCGCGACATTTGTAAAAGAGCAATTTTCTGAGGCGTTGTTCCAAATGCCTTCCTGCGCGTCGTGCAGAGACCTTCTTCCAGACGGGGATCATCACATCATCTGCGCTCGCTGCCTGGGCCGGGACCACGCAGAAGCTGCTTTGACCAAGGGCGGATGCCCGGAATGTGACGACCTGGGTCTCTCCGCATTGCGGGCTCGATTCGCCGCTTTCACCGCGAGCGAGCCCATCGCCGACACCCCTCTGTTTGAGCCGCGTGTTAGGAAAAAGCGCCGCTCACAGAGGCTTTCTGAACCTGAGCTCAGTGACGTCATGCCGAGCCAGTCTCCGCGTGCTTCACCGCCGCTCGTGTCCTCCCCACCGCCGGTTCAGTTCACCCAGCCGGACCCACATCCCTCTAGCAGAGCGGTGGGCCTTGTGACTTTCGGCGCGTCCGAGGACGACGGGGGAGTAGATGACTCTTTGTCCATCGACGCTGCATCTGACGACTAGCCGGGCTCTACTTTCGACCCCGCCCCGTCGACGCTAACTAACACGAGTGGGGGATCCTCTATGGATACAGAGATTGTCCGCATCCTCTCTAAGGCCGTGGAGGACCTCGGGCTCGATTGGTCTTCTCCCGAAGAACCAACCCGAAGCCGACTGGACGAGTGGTTTCTGCAGGGGCGCCAGCAGGCCCCTCGGCAAAGGCCTTCTCCTTTCTTCCCGGAAGTTCATGACGAACTCACCAAGTCATGGAAAGCCCCCCACTCTGCGCATCTGAAGCCTTCTTTTTCTTCGTCACTCTCCTCTGTGGACGGTGCGAAGGAAAGAGGCTACGAGGGAACGCCGCCCCTCGAGGAGGCCGTGGCCAATCATCTCTGCCCGCCCTCCACCACTGGATGGAAAGCCAAGGTTTCCCACCCCTCGAAGCCCTGCCGCACTACTTCGGCTCTCGCTGGTCGCGCCTACGCCGACGCAGGCCAAGCTGCGTCAGCGCTTCACTCAATGGCGGTACTTCAAGTGTTCCAAGCCAAGCTTCTACGCTCCCTGGACGAGTCTGGCCCCGAACCCGAAGCCTTCAAGGACCTACGCAGCGCAACTGACATAGCCCTGCAAGCCACGAAGGCCACCGCCCAGTCTATTGGCCGCGCCATGGCTAATTTGACTGTTCTCGAGCGCCATTTGTGGCTGACTTTGACGGAGATGAAAGACACGGATAAAGCCCCGTTTCTCGACGCGCCTATCTCCACTAGCGGGCTGTTTGGACCGGCAGTTAAAGGTTTCGCCGAACGCTTCACTGAGGCCCAGAACGCTTCACAAGCTATGTGCCATTTTCTGCCTAAACGCTCCAGCTCATCGCAGAGCAGACAGAGGCTGCCACAGCCGCAGCGGGCTAGAGCAGCCCCCACCGCCTCTCAGCCCGCGCCTCAGACTGACGCTCGACGCCGCTCGCGCTCCCACAACCGCAAGCCGCCTCCTGAGCGACGGGGTCCTCGGCCCAAGATCGTGCTGAACCCTGAGCCTCGAAAGCCTTCCTAGCCACAGGAATGAGAAGAGAGAGTGCGTGTCTCGCAAAAGCCGGACCACTCTCTCTGCAAAATCTCAAACATTACCCAGTCCCCGTACAGGCGGCTGGAAATGTCTGTACAGCAGTCAATGGGCCAGTCACAGAGCTCGCTCACCTTCAAACAAACGCCGTTTTTACGGCAACACACAGAAAACACAAAAAGAGTATTTTTCTGCCTGTGTCACTAAGGGTTCACATGTCCACAAAGTGTGCATTCCCAGATACTGTTAAAACAGTGCCAAATTCATTCCCAGCTCAGGCTGCAAGCCCCATGAATGTAGATCATGTGCCTACGGTCATGTACGCACCACTACACACAAGCACTGTTCACACAGTTATGAATTCATCCCCAGTAAAAGCGGGAAACATTATAAAAGTGACGCGTGTGCCTACCACTGTCTATGCACCCCCACTTATAAACACTGTCCCTACAGTGTCAAACACAACCCCAGCTCAGGCTGCGAGTCTTACAGACATAGCGCGCGCTGTTGTAATCACACACGCGCCCATTCACTCGGCTGCTCAGCGTGCGCCCGCGCCTCTGAGAGCTACGAGCTCAGGCAATTCGCTGGCCGGGTCCCTACGTCACAGCGGCCCGCCCCTAGCCTGTATTTAGCCCATATCTGTACACGCAGCGGCATGGGAAAACATTCCAGATATGCCGAAATGGGTGTTGAATATAATAAAACACGGATACTCGCTCCAGTTCGCTCGCAGACCACCACGTTTTACGACTGTGGTCGAGACGAATGTGAGAAAGGAGTGTTCGCATGTCCTACGCACCGAGGTGCGCAAATTAATAGAAAAGGGCGCTGTGGAAACTGTTTCCCCCTCTATGAGCGGGGCAGGTTTTTACAGCCTTTATTTTCTCGTCCCAAAAAAGGATGGCGGTCTCCACACCATCCTAGATCTCAAACACCTGAACAAACCACTAATGATTCGCTCGTTCAGAATGTTAACAACCAAACATATCCTCGCGCAAGTACGCCCAGGAGATTGGTTTCTCTCAGTGGATCTGAAAGATGCTTACTTTCACATATTTCAATTACGCCTCATCACAGGCCTTTTCTGAACATCATTCAGGGCGGGCGCGCGCGCGCCCCCGTCAAGCGGTTTCAGAGGATGCTGGGTCTCATGGCCTCAGCATCGGCCGTACTCCAGCTAGGATTGTTGCATATGCGTCCTCTCCAACGCTGGCTCAAGAGCCGCGTCCCTGCTCACGCGTGGCGTTCGGGCCACCTTTTAATCAGAGCGAACCACGGCTGTATAAAAACCCTGACGCACTGGACAGCCGCCGACTGGTACCAGTCAGGCGTGAGCCTTGGTGTGAACACAAGGAGAAAGATGATCACAACAGATGCCTCCAAAATAGGTTGGGGGGCCCTTTACGAGGGCAGGCCTGTCTCCGGCTTTTGGTCAAACCCGGAGAAGCGCCTACACATAAACTGTCTGGAGATGAAAGCGGTCGCTTTGGCTCTCAGAGCCCTGCTTCCACATCTAAAAAACGAACACGTCCTGGTCCGAACGGACAACATGACGGTAGTGTCGTACATAAATCGCCAGGGTGGACTCAGGTCGAGCTCCATGCATTCAATGGCCAGGAGACTCATCTTATGGTCCCAGCACAACTTGCGCTCGCTGAGAGCAGCGCATGTGCCAGGTACGCTGAACCAAAGGGCAGACATGCTATCCAGAGACAAGATTCTCCCAGGAGAATGGGCTCTCAACCTGCTGACGATTCAGTGGTTATGGAAAATATTCGGCGAGGCGGAGGTCGACCTCTTCGCCTCCAAGGAGAATGCACACTGCCCTCTTTTCTTCACGAAAAGCAGGGACGCGCTTGCCCAGAGCTGGCCGAGCCGCCCCTTATATGCTTTTCCCCCGATCGCGATGGTGCCACAGGTCATCAGTCGGGTCAGAGAGGAGAAAAACGCAGTGCTCCTGATAGCCCCACTCTGGAAGAACCAAACATGGTTTCCAGAATTGATGCAAATGCAATCTGCACCACGGCCGATTCCACTGAGGCCAGACCTCCTCAGTCAGGCCAGCGGGATGATATTTCATCCCCGCCCCGATCTGTGGGCCCTTCATGCATGGCCCCTCAACGGGTTCCCAGGAACCTCACGAGTGGAGCGCTAAAAACCATCGCTGAGACACGGGCGCCCTCCACGAGACGCTTATATGCCCAGAAATGGAAAGTGTTCAGTGACTGGTGTAACGCCGAGGGCCTGAACCCTGAAACATGCGAGATTACGAATGTATTCGTTTTTCTACAAGGGCTTCTGGAGGCGGGCCGCTCCCCCTCCACACTCAAAGTATATGTGGCGGCCATCACAGCGTCACACGACCCTGTGATGAAACGTCCATTGGGAAGAAACGACCTAATCATTCGTTTCCTAAGGGGCGGTCAAGAGAGTGGGCGATCTGCATGCGCTTTCGGCAAGCGCTGCCTGCTTGGAATTCGGACCTAACGACTGCAGGGTCATCCTTAGGCCAAAACATGGGTATATTCCTAAAGTGCTCACCACTCCCTTCAGAGCACAGGTTATCTCCCTAACTGCGCTATCGTCTCCAGCAGACGAACACGACGCTAACCTACTCTGCCCCGTTAGGGCTCTCAGAGTGTATTTGGAGCGTTCTGCCCTATTCAGACAGACAGAACAACTGTTTTTATGCTTTGGCGGCCGTACGAAGGGTTCCGCCGTTTCAAAGCAGAGAATCTCTCACTGGATAGTTGAGTCTATAGCTCTGGCTTATGAGGCCAAGGGACTTCAATGCCCCTGGGGAGTCAAAGCACACTCCACCAGGAGTGTGGCTTCTTCCTGGGCGTGGTCGAGCGGGATACAGATCGAGGATATTTGTGCGGCGGCAGGCTGGGCCTCACCGTCCACATTTATCAGGTTTTACAACCTACAGGTCCCGACATTGCATTCCAATGTACTATCAGCATGATGCTAGTAGAACTATGAGTTTGTATCTAGATTATGTATGTGCTTGTGTCACACTGAGCGCCTTCTGGCCGCTCTCTACTTTTTTCCCATATATAAAGCTCGCCTCTGCCGGCTGGTTGGATGATAACTTTGCTTTTTAGCTCAGGCACCTGCCTGTGGCTATCATAAGGCGAAGTTCAGCACGCACGGCGTTTTGCATGGTGTTCCCATAGCGCAAGCTACTTACGCAATAGGAGAGACCTCTCGAAAGGGAACGACTCGGTTACTAACGTAACCTCGGTTCCCTGAGAGGAGGGAACAAGTATTGCGTAAGCTGCCTTGCTTGTGCTTGGTTAGTTCGCTTCAGTCGTTTTAACCTAAAGAGCTCTCATTACGGGGCGCACAATATATAGCTCTTGGCCACGGCCATCTTGGCGGGCTCTGACGCGCGCGGGCGCGAGGCGCGCTCATTGGTTAATGAGTTAGTAATGAGAGTTAGTTGACATGCGGTTGCAAATTACTCATAGTTAGTAAAATGTTTAAAGTGGACGATTGAAATAAATTGTAACCAATGTTCTACATTTATACAGTCGATTACAAAAAAACAAAACAATGAATTACTGTATTTTAATATGTTTTGTTCCATATTTTGTCACTTTTTTAATTCAGCGGGAAAGCCTACAATAGCCCAGAATTTTTCACATAAGCTCAACATGAGTTTAATAAACTGTATGAACTGTATATTTTTCTTAAATAGTGTCTAAAAATACACTACACTAAAAATTAAAAAAAAATAATACATTTAAAAATCCTACCCTGAGAAATATTCCCTGGAGTAAAAAGTGTGACATCTAGCCCTGGTTTCCTCCTGTTCAGTTCTGGGATACCTTACACAACCTGATAATCACAAAGTAAAACTTCGTAGTTCCACTCTACCTTGCAAACCTTGAGAGATACAAATCTAATTTCAAATCCTGACTGGATACCTGGAGGTCAAATCAGAATAGGCTAATCACAGAGAGCCTTGTGAAAGTGACTCAAAAGCTACTACTCCCCCTTAGATGTGTGATGTACTAAGGTCGTGCTGTTTGAAGTCTAATGGGTATTTACTTTTGTTAGTTTTTATTTCGTTTTAGACAGCTGTGTGAGGTGAAACACAATGTTTTTCTTTTGTAAGGTATTTCATTGCATTTCTCACATCACTTCCTCCCTGAACTGCTTAGCTTATTTCTCAGCCATACAGTATTTATGGCCTGTTCTTAAAGTCTTGTTTCTATAAAAGCTTCTAATAATTAATATAAATTATCTGACGAAAAATTTGGGCGGAGAGGCACAATGCTGTTTGCTCGTATAGAGTGAGACATGCAATCAATAATAATACAAAATTATAAATATCCACAAACTATATATATATATATATATATATATATATACTGTGTCAGCTGTGCATGAGAACTATGGTAGAGTTTTACACAATTAATATATATATATATATATATATATGAGCCCGTTCTCATCCTTTGGCGGCATATGTGACGCCATATGACAAAACGGCGAAATACTACGCACATGGCACCCTTTAGCGTGAATATAACACGCGAACCCAAGGCGTCATAAAGTTGACTGGCATCCTTTAGCGTGAATATGAGACGCAGACCCTACCCCACACCTAAACCTACCCATCACAGTGCGTGTTATATTGACGATAAAGGGTGCCATGTGCGTAGTATTTCGCCGTTTTGTCATATGGCGTCACATATGACGCCAAAGGATGAGAATGCGTTAATATATATATATATATATATATATATATAGTGGATATAATATTCATAATGTTTTAAAATATGTTTAAAAGAGAACATGATTATTGCTAATGCACATTACTGCACTTTGTTATACTGGGCACTGTTAACACTGCAGTGAAAAATTATGAGAGCACATTTATGATGACTACTCTGTTAGTAGGTCGGTCGGGGTCATATAGCCTGAGTTTAAGTGAACCATGTCCTTCATTATGCTATGCTTTATATGAATCATACTGCACCATGAAAGCATTCATAATCTAATAAACACGTTTCTATGTTTTGCCTTCTATAAACCCAGCTCTCTTTCTGTGAGTTTAACAAGTCTAGGGATAGAAACATAGCACCTATAATCTCTAAAAGATGCAGTAAACCACACAAAAAAGACCTGTGAATATCATATATTTTCCATCCTTCCATTTGGGAATAGAGAGTTGTCAGCCAGTACTGTATATAAGCAAGTGTACTCTGAGGTCTACCCTTCTTATTGCACTGCATAAACTTAAACTTTGCTGTTGTCATGAAAACGTCTCGGGTTACGTATGTAACCCTTGTTCCCTGAGAAAGGGAACGAGACACTGCGTCGGTGACGACACTAGGGGAACGCCCTTCAGCGTAGCACGTCTGAATTTATGAATGAAACCGAATCCAATCCTATTGGCGTTGCGTGATGACGTAGCTTGTGACGGCATAAGCGGATGTGTACAAAAGCACGCCGGCACACAGAAAATGTCAGCTTTTGCTATGAAGCAAGTGCTCCAAGCAGGGTGAGGTGTGGCGAACCGACGCAGTGTCTCGTTCCCTTTCTCAGGGAACAAGGGTTACATACGTAACCCGAGACGTTCCCTTTCGAGGGAACTCGAACTGCGTCGGTGACGACACTAGGGGAACGAGATACCCACTATGCCACAACGAACCCCGCTCATCCTAGTGTGAAGCTGTCTTCAGGCACAACTTAGGACAAAAGCACTCGTGCACCGGGTGTAGAGGGAAGGTCCAGACTGTAAAACCTCATGAATGTGTGCGGAGTGGCCCAGCCAGCCGCCTCACATATGTCATGTATGGAAACCCCTGAAAGGAGGGCTCTAGAGGACGCCATGCCTCTGGTGGAGTGAGCCCTCACGGCCATAGGTGAAGGCAAATTGCGCACCTGATAGGCCAGGGAAATAGTCTGAACGATCCAGTTGCTGATGGTCTGCTTAGAGGCGGGAAGCCCCTTCTTGGGAGACCCAAAACACACCAGCAACTGGTCCGACTTCCGCCATGAGGAGGACTTCTGGATGTAATACTGAAGTGCTCTGACAGGGCAGAGCAGATGAAGTTTCTCCTCATCCGCCGTCACATGAGGCGGAGGATGAAATGCCTGCAGAACCAAAGGCCGTGCCACATTAGATGGCACCTTGGGCAAATAGCCAGGCCTGGGGTGAAGGATGGCCTTAATGTTGCCGGGAGCAAACTCCAAGCACTCATTGGAAATAGAGAGCGCCTGGAGATCTCCTACCCTCCTCAGAGAAGTAATAGCCAACAAAAAGACCACCTTAAATGAAAGGTTCTTGGCCTCAGCCGACTCCAATGGTTCGAAAGGGGCCTCGGCCAGCTCTTCGAGCACCACTGCCAGGTCCCAAGAGGCCGGCTTCTAGGTACTGTGCCCCCTCAGGGGCCAGACCCACAGTTTCCACAGCTCGGGCCGAGGGTGGAGAACTGAGCCCCCCGCCTGAGACAACAGGTCCCTCCTCAGAGGGATCTGCCATGGCGGGCCTGCCAGAAGCAAGATGATGTCCGAGAACCATACTCGGGCCGGCCAAAACGGGGCTACTAATAGTAGGCTGACTCCGTCCTGACGGACCCTCTCCAGAACTGCTGGGAGCAGAGCGATTGGGGGAAAGGCGTACAGACGCAGCCTCGGCCACGTCTGCACAATGGCATCCAACCCCAGCGGGGCTGGATGTGCGAGGGAGAACCACAGTGGACAGTGTGTCGTCTCTCGAGACGCAAATAGGTCCACTTCCACTGGGCCAAACCTCTCGCATATTAACTCCACCACCTCGGGCTGGAGTCTCCAATCCCCGGGCCTCAGCCCCTGCCTCGACAGCATGTCTGCTCCCTGGTTCTGGTCCCCCGGGACATACATCGCCCTGAGAGACGACAGTCTCCGCTGGGACCACAGGAGGATCTGATGCGCCAGTCTGCACAGAGGGCGCGACCTCAGACCCCCCTGATGATTTAAGTAAGATACCACCGACATATTGTCGGATCTTACTAGGACATGGCGACCATGGAGGTCTGGCAAAAAGCTCCTCAGAGCCCGGAACACCGCCAACATTTCTAGGCAATTTATGTGCCAAGAGGAATGTTGGTCCTGCCAGAGACCTCTCGTAAAACGGCCGTCCATGACCGCGCCCCAGCCCGTGAGGGAGGCGTCTGTCGAAATAGATATCCGGTGACACAACGCTCCCAGCCTGGGACCCTGGGACAAGAACCAAGGCTTCTTCCAAATTGATAGGGAACGAAGGCATCTGCGCGTAACCCTTATCAAGCGGAATGGATTTCCCCTCGGGGAAAACCCCTTGGCTCTTAACCACCACTGCAGGGCTCTCATGTGCAGCAGGCCAGAAGGTATCACGCTGGACGCTGCTGCCATTAGACCCAACACTCTCTGAAAGTGTTTGACAGTGACAGCCTGGCCTAGCTTTATCCTGGACACTGAGGTCAGGATAGACTCGATCCGAGCAGGAGACAATTGTGCCTGCATCGTGACTGAGTCCCACACCACTCCCAGGAACGTGGTTTTCTGGGCTGGTGTCAACACGCTCTTCTTCGTGTTGAGTCTCAACCCCAGGCTCTGGATGTGGGCGAGGACGACATCTCGATGCCGAATCGCCAACTCTCTCGACTGTGCCAGTATTAACCAGTCGTCGATGTAATTGAGCACCCTGATGCCCGCGAGCCTCAGGGGTGCTAGAGCTGCATCCATACACTTGGTAAAGGTGCGAGGGGAGAGTGCTAGGCCGAACGGAAGAACCCGATATTGGTAAGCTTCGCCCCCGAAAGCAAACCTTAAGAACCTCCTGTGAGATGGAAGGATGGAGATGTGGAAGTAGGCGTCTTTTAGATCTATCGTGACAAACCAATCCTCGGATTGGATTTGATTCACGATAATGGGAATAGTGAGCATTTTGAACCTGAATCTCCTTAGAGACCGATTCAGATGCCTCAGATCTAAAATTGGACGCAACCCTCCATCCTTCTTTGGAACTATGAAGTACCAGCTGTAGAACCCGGACTCTCTGACTAGTGGGGGAACACGCTCTATGGCCCCTTTTTCTAGCAGCGAGTTGACTTCCTGTCCCAACACCAGACCATGCTCTGGGCGCACTAACGTCCAGACCACCCCGTTGAATTTTGGTGGGCGGACCTGTAACTGTAGTCTGTACCCAATTTCCACAGTGCGCAGGACCCATGGAGAAATATTCGTGAGGTTTTGCCATGCCTCTGCGAAATTCACCAAGGGAACCAGCCCCTCGGGGCTGGTGTCCAGTGTTTTGTTTAAGCCCTTGGCGGCACCCTGAAGCGGAAGACCGGCAGGGGAAAACCGACAACGACCCACAGTGTGCGAGCGCGAACGCTGTCTGACTGCAAGCCTTTGGGGCAGAGAAGACAGCGTGTGCTCGCTGGAAGCTGGCGCGTCCCGATGCGTCAGAGACGGCGGGATACTGACGCCAGCTTCCTGAGGGCCCGACGAGAGAGGGGACCTCGGTCGCTCTCTCTCGGGGGGGGGGCGGCCCTTAGAGGTCCCACAGGAGTTAGGACCTCTTTCCCTTCGCCTTCCTGGACTGGATGACGGTCCTCAGATCCGTCCTTCCAGAAGGCTGTGGGTGAGAGCGCTGCCTAGGGTCCCAAGCTGCTTGAGGGGGACCTCTAGAAGCGACACTCCCTCTTTGGCCTTGGCGATAGGAGCTGGATGACGGCTGTGGCTGTTTTGACCCTCTAGCAGCCGACTTCCTAGACCTCGACCGGCGAGGGAGATATTGCCTAAACGCTTCACTCTGCTTCTTAGTGTCCTGAAATCTGTCGACGACAGCATTAACCGCCTCGCCGAACAGACCAGAGGTACAAATGGGTGCATCAAGAAGAAAAGCCCTGTCCTTCTCCTTGATGCCAGAGAGATTAAGCCACAGATGCCTCTCCGTGGTCACCAGAGCTGACATGGAGCGGCCGATGGCGCGGGCCGTCTCCTTGGTAACCCGGAGAGACAAGTCTGTGGCCTTACGAAGCTCGGCAATATCCTCCATAGTAGGGCCCTCGCCCTGGTCCATGTCTTTTAAGAGGTCGGCCTGGTACGCCTGCAGAATGGCCATCGTGTGCAGGCTCGCACCAGCCCGACCTGCCGCCATATAGGCCCTGCCCACCAACGCAGATGTAGTGCGACATGGCTTGGAGGGCAGCGCCGGTGTCTTAAGGGACGATGCAAGATCGGGTGAAAGGTAACTGGCTAGAGCTTCCTCAACCCGAGGCATCGTCCCATAACCGTTCTCTCTAACCCCCATAATGTCACTATAGTTCAACATCGGGGGGTTAGACAGGCGCGCTGAAAAGGGCCTGTTCCAGGATTTACACAACCTGTTGTGTAAATCCGGGAAGAACGGTAGAGACCGGCGTGGAGGATGTGCGCGGTGCTGCAGGAAGCGCTCGTCGAGTTTACTTCTGACTCGCTCTTCCTGCCTCTCCTGTGGCCAACTAATATGCAGTTTAGTCACAGCCCGTGTCACCACCTCCAACAGCTCATTATAACTGGGCGCAGTTTGTGTGTGTGTGTGTGCTTCATGTAGATCCCCCTCCACGACGCTGAGCACATCTAATTCCTCAGAATCAGACAGCTGCAGCACTGGTTCTGCATCCCGAACGGGAGAAGCCGCGGAGCGGGCTCCCGAACGGGGGATAGGGGAATCTGAGCTTTCAGATGAGGATTGGGAAAGTGCCTCTGCAGTCCCGATCCCCTCTGATAGCTCCCTTTGCGAACCCCACGATCTAAGCCGCCGCACCGCCTCGGCAGATGCGGGACCTGAACCGCGGGGAGCGCGCATCTGGCCATCCTCAGAAAATAAAGCCAGACGGGAACGCAGCACTCTCATAGAAAGAGAATCACAGTGGCCACAAGCAGCCCCCTCGAGAGCTGCTTGGGCGTGCTGCATTCCTAAACAAGCCACACACATCTCGTGTGTGTCCCCAGCCGTGATAAAGTGAGGGCACGGGAACACACAATTTTTAAACTGCTCACTCATTCTCACAATAAATCAGAACTGAGACAAACAACACCAAATAGGACAAACTGATTTCACCACAACACAGAGCGCTTGCTGAATAGCAAAAAGCTGACATTTTCTGTGTGCCGGCGTGCTTTTGTACACATCCGCTAATGCCGTCACACGCTACGTCATCACGCAATGCCAATAGGATTGGATTCGGTTTCATTCATAAATTCAGACGTGCTACGCTGAAGGGCGTTCCCCTAGTGTCGTCACCGACGCAGTTCGAGTTCCCTCGAAAGGGAACCAGCGTTTTTTGTCTCCTGTCAGCTGTGCATGAGAATCAACAATCTGCTTTCAAGTGTATGATGCATTATTTCCTGTGATTGTGATTACGGTGAAAGTATATATTTATGCCACCTCTGTGCATTAAAAAGTCTGGGTAAAAACACTCTGCAAACACTAAAAGCGAGGAAAGAAGCTAAATTTAGACTACACATACACAAAAAATCAGACACTCTGATGGCTTTAATTACATGCATGATGAAAAAGGAAATAATTTGGCAGAATTAAAACAAAAGGCAGCTGAGGTTGCCAGACCTTTACAGTAAAACATATGGTAGAACTTCACAAAAAAACTATGGCAGAGTTTTACAAAATTAATTTACAGTAAAATTAACTGTACATTAAACTGACAATGTGAATACACCCAAGTAAAACCTTTTTTTCCTTCACAAAACACGTAAAGGTAAAGCCACATGATGAATCAAAATTTGATAACATGCATTTCATATATATATTGTTGATATATATATATATATATATATATATATAAGTGTCTATTCAATCTATTAAGATTGTTTCACCACACAGCTTAAACTCAGAAGAAAAAAAAAAATATATATATATATATATACATATACACAATCCAATCCAACCCACCTTTATTTATAAAGCACTTTAAAAACAACACTGTTGACCAAAGTGCTGAACACAGTCAAGAAATAAACAATAACATACAAAAGAAGCACAACAAAAGAAATAATAAAACAATAAAAAATACATAAAAAAATAATACAAAACTGAAAAGTCAACCCTCAAACTGAGTTAAAAGCCAAAGAAAATAAATGAGTTTTAAAACAGGATTTAAAAACAGAAAGAGACTCAATCAATCTGATGTGCAAAGGCAGGTAATTCCAGAGTCTTGGAGCTGCCACAGCAAATGCACGGTCACCTCTAGATTTACATTTGGTCTTTGGGACAACCAGCAGTGCCTCATCAGTCGACCGGAGCAAATGAAAGGGGGTGTAGGGCACGAGCAGATCAGACAGATACTTGGGGGGCCAGGCCATGCAGACATTTAAAAACAAATAAAAGAATTTTAAAATCGATACGAAAATGCACAGGCAGCCAGTGGAGAGACTGGAGGATGGGTGAGATATGGCAAAATTTTCGAGTTCCAGTTAGACGCCGAGGAGCTACATTTTGAACTAGTTGTAATCGTGCCGTAAGTGATTTGCTAAGACCACTATAAAGTGCATTACAATAATCTAAACGAGTGGTGATGAAAGCATGGATTTAAATTTCAAAATCATGTCGAGATAGAACCGGTTTTACTTTGACTAGTTGCCTCAGCTGGAAGAAGCTGGTCTTCACCACTGCATTAATCTGGGCATTAAGTTTTAAACGACCGTCCAACTTGACTCCCAGGTTTGTAACCACAGGGCTAATGTCTCCGGTTAGACAACCCAGGTCAACAGGACCCGCAGCAGCTGAGTCACTAGGAGCAAATAACACACACTCAGTTTTACTCTCATTTAGATACAAAAAATGTATGGCCATCCATGCTTTCACTTCATTCAAACACTCTAAAAGGGGTTTTGACTGACTTAGCGTCACATATATTTGGCAGTCGTGAGCATAAAAATGGAACGAAACATTGTAACGTCTAAGGATTAACCCAAGAGGAAGCAGGTAAATTGAAAAAAGTAGCGGTCCAAGGACAGACCCTTGAAAAACCCCGCACAACAGAGGAGTGGAAGAGGACACAGCATCACTGACCTGAACTGAAAAACTTCTGCCTTCCAAGTAGGACTTAATCCAGGTTTGGGCCAACCCCTTTATGCCCACACTGTTCTCCAACCGTGACAATAAAATTTGGTGGTCGACTGTATCGAACGCAGGCATAAGATCCAATAGCAGCAGAGCAACAGGGAACCGCCCCCCCCAGTATGCAAGCATCTGATAGGCCGAGATTGACCAATAGCGAACCTCTAACCTCTGATAGGCCCAAAGGGACCAATCACAAGCTCACAACACACTATATACCTTCAGAGTGGATGGTAGGCTCCCTTCATCCATCCTGTACTGAAGGAAGCGTAGAATATCCGACACAGAGCAGTTCGCTGGGTCTATACCGACATCCTGACACCATTTTGAGAACACACCCCTCTTCAGAGCAGCCTTCGCCTTCTTCTGCGTCTTGGAGTAACTCTCGGTGACTTTCTCCACGGCGTCTCCGAACAGGCCTGCAGGGGAGATCGGTGCGTTCAGCAGCTTCGTCCTATCGGCCTCCTGCACGTCCGACAGGGTGAGCCACAGATGTCTGTGGAGGACCACCAGGAACCCCATCAAATGGCCAATCGCCTGGGCCGAACGCTTCGTGGCCAGGAGCGCGAGGTCTGTGGCCGAACGGAGATCTCGGATGGCGTCAGCGTCGATAGAGGCGGGGTCATCCAGAGACTTGAGCTGCTTAGCCTGCAGCACTTGGAGAACGGCCATGGCATGCAACGCGGAAATCGCCTCCCCCGCGGCACCATAGGCCTTGTTAGCCTGGTGGGCTCTAAATCTGCAGGCTCGAGACGGCAGGCTGCGGTCCGAGCCCAGGGCGGGAGCCGACGGGCAGAGGTGCGCGGCGACGGTCTCCGCGACGGGGGGGATGCGGAGGTAGCCGTGGTCCCCCTCCTCATCCACGGGGGCAAACATGGCCTGGGTGGAAGTGAGAGTGCGCGCCGATTGCGGGGCCACCCACGACTTCACCACGTGCTCATGCATGTCAGGAAAAAACGGTGTTCCCCTTTTCGAAGCGGCCTGACGGCGGCTCGATTGGAGGAGCCACTTATCCAATTTGCTCTTTGAAGGTTCATCGGGAGCCTTCCACGAGAGGTCCAGTTCCTCGACGGCCTTCGAGAGGATACGGAAGAGCTCGTCCTGCAGGTCCGCCGGGGTCTCTTGCTTCGCGGCCGCCCGCGGTGCGGCCTGCTCCGCACCCCAGTCGTTCTCGGAGGCAGACAGAGACATGGAGTCGTCTTCCTCACTCGCCCCGAAGGCAACGAAGTCAGCGACCTCGCAAGGGGGCTGAAAGGTGGGGTCGGGAAAGCTCACTGGAGGACGAACCTAGACTCTGCGGTTGGGGGGGGGGAGGCTACCAGCGGCGGTAGACCCGATCCCCGCTGCTGCGCGAGCCTCTTCCCTCCTGGCTTTGAGAACTCGAAGAGACATGTCCGCGCAGAGGTCGCAGGACCCTCCGTCCCTAAGGGCTGACTCAGCATGGGCCAGCCCCATACACGCGACGCAGAACAGGTGCGTGTCTGGGGGCACGATGGGGCCCGAACACAGGTTGCATATAGTTGCCATCGGATGCAGGAGACAGTGCAAGTATCTCGGCGCAACTTCAACGACGGCGAAATAATCCTAAGTTGTTAGTGGAGTATCAGCTTTCTAGCACACGATTTGAGCGTGAAGAGAGAGATTCTGAAGGGAATTGACGCTGCACTTGCTTTTTACTGCTACGAGGTTTCAGTATTTGCATATTTTGCGTCAATTGTCCAGCTCTGCTGGCGTTAGCCTATAAGATTTCAGCAGAAGTGAAGGATGAGAGGAGTTACCATATTCGACATCCGTAAAGTCGAAATTCCGTAGCCTTGATAGGGAACTATATGTTTATGGTATTTTGTTGTAAAAATACATTAATATATAGTAAGGGAATTTATTTAATTGATTAACAGGTTTGCCATAGCATTTTTAGTCTTTTACCAAAATTTACAATCAGTATAGATCTTTAGGCTGATAAATGTTCTCAATTCACCTGCTATTAGCAGGTTTGGTATTCGTATTAACAAGTCAGTGTAATGTTTGTTTAAATGTGTTTGTATTGTGGCTTCTTTCTCTCCATTCTCATTAAAAGATTTTGGTTTCACCACTTAAGTGCACGGCAAACAAAAATAAACATAACTAATTATATGTTGTCACCCCAACTGCTTAAAACTAAAGGTCTCCACTTCAGAACTGAAGCATTGATAAATATTCTGGTGTACTCATCTTGCACTCTTTGTGAAAGAACTGAGGTGTCCACAGGTTGACTTACCCACTGAGCAGAGAAGATGTAAGGCTAATGAGCAGAAAACAATTATCCCATCGTAACGTGCCATTAAGCACCGATCCCGACCTGGGGTAATGACGCATACTGGATCAGTCATGTTGACGGACACCATCCTGACATTTTCAGGTAAGGCAAAGTTTGTGCAATGATGCCGAACATAATCAAAATGACAAGGACTACATATCTCAAAATGGCTCAAAAAACGATACTCGCAAAAAGGGCTACTGAAACTCTTGATATTTGTGTGCGGGGACGGAACATTCAAAACAGGTTTCAGAAGTGGCTTAATTTAGCTAATGGTCTTTATGGCACATTTTTCATTAAGCATATTTGGCATGTTGGTTTTATGAATAATATATTTCACACTACATTGATTAAGTGGGGGTTTTAATAGAAATGAAATTAACTAGATGAGTTTGCAAGTAAATTGCACTTGTTTTGCTTTGAAAGCTTTAGGTGATGGAGAAGTCGCTTTTAATCATCTGTTCATTTTCTGATTGCTCTGATAATGCATAGTTAACTTTGCATTTGTTTAGGAGACCAGACGATTAATAATACACAAGCTTGGTCTTCCGCCAAGATTGGATTACTGAATCATAATATTAGTGTCGTATCTGATACTGGGTATGTTTTTCTACAGAAGTATTACAATACATTGTATTGCCTCCATACAAGAAAGGTAATCACAGATATGATATACAACCCTGATTTCAAGGGAAACACCAATTATGTTACAAGGAGGCTTGTATGAATTGAATTTGTACTATTATTAGGAAAAGAGTAAGGTCCACCCCTATACCTGTCTCCGGTGCGTAAGCAGATCATCTGAAAACGAACAAATGAGACAAAGTCATAGTTAGCCACCAATTCACCAAAATGTTGTTTAGGATAAACTGAATATCTCTGATTTGCAACGTGTGCTAAACTATGGTAGTTGTTATGAGACAAGGGAAAAAAATTACCCTCATTTATTCATGTTGTGTTGTTTAAAAAGACTGAGAGGGAGTGGTGGGGGGACCCAAAAAATGAAAACTTCGGTCATCATTTTCTTACCCTCATGTTTAACCTTTCTTGTATGACTTTCTTTCTTCCTTTGAAAACAAAAGAAGAAGTTTTTGAATGGTACTACTCTTTTCCATACAATGAAAGTATGTGAATTGTGACTAGAGGCTATCAAGCTCCAGAAACTACAAAAGGCACCCAAAAGTCCAAGTCATACGATAGCTTTGTGTGAGACAAAAAAAAAAAAACACAGAAACTTAAGTCGTTACTCACTGAAAAGTCTCTCATCTGCTGTAGCTCTTGTGAAATCTTGTTCAGGTTTACATATAAATAAATAAAACATGATCTCTAAAAATTGCTGGGTTGTTTCAACCCATTTTTGGGTCAAATATGGACAAACCCAACCGTTCGTTAAAATAATTTCAATTTTTTAACCCAACGTATTGTCCATTTTTGACCCAAACATGGGTTGAAACAACACAGAATTTTATAAAGTGTGATATGTACACGTACAGTATATGGAATGCCAGACCTGACATATTAATAAATAAATAAACATACAAAGAATTTTATACTTACTTAAAATACTAAAATGTATACTTTTATTTCCTTATTTATCTATAATTGTATTTTCCCCACATTTTTTCCCCACATTTATTTATTTATGCATTTATATTATTCCCAATTTTATTTATTTTCACACTTATGTAAATACATATAGAAATAAATAAATGTAGACATAAATACATATATACATAAATAAATGTGAAAATAAATAAATAATAAATACAATTATAGATAAATAAGAAAATAAAAAAATTTAATACTCATTTATTTTTGTTATTTTTTTACATTTCTTCGTATATTTATTTATGTATGTTTTTTTTTACATTTCTTCGTATATTTATTTATTTATTTATTTATTTATTTATTTATATATTTATTTATTTATTTATTTGTCAGGTCTGGCATTCCATATCACGTAACATCACATTTTTTTGTCTACAAACGAAAGAAAGTCATAGATAATGCCACACGTTTATATTTGGGTTAACAATCAAAGCGGTTTAAGGGAGTTTTTGAGTCCCACCATCTACTTGAATGTAGTTTTGGTCCTCACATGCTTCTCAGCATAAGGTTCACCTTCTGTCTACAGAATCCTCAGCATGGAAGAGGACAGACAGTGCAGTGTGTCCTCCACTCCAAAGACGAAGAGCGTCTCTCAGAACCCCCGTATGCAGCAGAGCGGAATGTGTAATGCTCTAACGAGCACAATGACAAACAAAGGATGTGAACGATTAATCCACTTAGTTTTGCTGCGTGTGTGTTTCTACGATTACAAAGATGGGTCAAATTTAATTAGCAAAGTGATTTTTCACTGGAATGAGATGCACCGAACGTGTGCAAACACTTAAGAGTTGTAAGTTGTCAAGTTAACACTTGAGAGTAGGGCTGCAAATAGCAATTGTTTTAATAATTATTATTCTCTTTTTATTCCAAATGCTTTATAATGATTTAATTTTTATCAGCAAGTCTCATGCTCACCAAGGCCGCTTCTAATCAATTTTGAAATATTTTTTCACAGTTTAAAACAATTGTTTTCTATTTTAATATATTTAAAATGCAATTAAATCCTGTGATGGCAAACCTAAATTTTCAGCATCATTACCACAGTCTTCAGTGTCACATGATCCTTCAGAAATTATTATATGCTGATTTGCTGCTCAAGGAACATTTATTATTTTAAGTTATGTTGAAATGTCATGTTTAGTCATGCGCTGCTCAATATTGTGGGAATAAGGATTCCATCAGGATTCTTTGATGAATAGAAAGTTCAAAACATTTAAATTTAAACAAAATTTAACTGAAATAGAAATATTTTACCATTACCTCAATCATTTACCTCAAAGAGTCAATGCAATGCATCTTTGCAAAATAAGTAACTTATGAAGTATAATTCTTACTGAACCCAAACTTTTGAACAGTATATTGCATGCTGTCTTACTCAAGAGATTCTAAGATATTGTTCCATTTCTACAGGTTAATAAGAAATATTTTTATAGATTCAGTCATGCAATAAAATACACACAAAACAGTAGCCATGTGCCTCATCTGTCTCTTATATTGCCAGTCTCTGAAGTCCACTCTGAGTCGGTGCATTTTTAGTGCACAGGAAGTCTGTATCTTGGCTTGCCTGTGACATTGTAGAGCGTGTAAATGTTTGTGCGTGTGTCTATGTGTGTGAGGAAGTTTTGGGCAGGAGGGGGTGGGGGGCAGTCTGCCAGGGCCTTTGGGCGACATATCGCCATCTGGGAGGTATGACCCTGAAACTGCAAGGTTTCCGTGGAAACTGACTGTAATACAATCATGGCTGGGGTGCAGCAAAGGGCAAAAAGAGTAAGAAAACGGGCAGAGTCACAGAGCGAGCAATAGAGAGAGAGCGGGAGAAGGGGTTGCTGTCAAGTGCCCTGTTTGGAGCAGCAGGATTTAGCCTGGCATGAAGGGAAGCACATTCAAGGTCAACAAAGAAAGAGCAAAAAAAAAACAACAAAAAAAAACTGCTACAACGATTATGGTATTTAATATGTCGATATTCATGTGCTTCCTTTTTTTGATGAATCACTCAAAAAGGCACAAATCAGTCTGAAACTCTTGATTTATCCAGTTAGAATCAATCACTGATTAAATCAGAGACGTGTTATTGTGTTATCTGTTGACTACTAAACACATCACTAAATAATAATAATAAAACTTAAAAGAATAGTTCACCCAATATGAAAATTCTGGGTTACACTTAAGGTGTCACTGTTACAGTGTAATATATATATATATATATATATATATATATATATATATATATATATATATGTAACAAGGACACTGTAACACCAAATTCTGCCATCATTTTCTCATCTAACCCAGATTTCCGTTGAACATAAAGGACTTTACAAAATTTGACAGGTCACTCTATTCCATGCATTGTGAACTGGATTCATTGGAAAGATCTAACAAAAAAACAAAAAAAACCCTTCACTCATGATCCCTCATGAACATGCCAAATACAGCAAGAACAGATGCCAAGATTACAGTGAATAATGATCACTTTGTCAAATGGCTTCAGAAAACTTGGAATTAGGATATGACTAGTCTCGCATAGCCAGACCTTCAGACTGACGGCAGTAGGTCTGGACTCCATAGCAGCTTTCATTGACCAAGGACCGCCCAGAGGCAGTTTGACTGACAAGTAAAGCAACCAATCAAATTTAATGTTGTCCCGCGTCATGTTTAGGGGCGTGGAAATGTAACCTTGATGCCACTACAATAACAGAGTGTGTAACTCTTGGTCATATTCTAAAGAGTATACAGTGAACTTTAGATACTTCACATAATTTTGAACATCCAGTGTTTAGTTGATCTTGATAAGCGCTCCTTGTCACAGTTGTAAACACAACAGCTTGCTTCTTCCAAAAGGGGGTTTGGCGTCACAGCATCTTTATTTCCAGACGGACCGTTAAATAGCACGACATGCACGTTTCCTGAAAATCCTGTAGAATTCAACCAGATGACTACTTCAAAACTCCTGAAGAGTTTCCAATTTTGTGTGCCGTAAGTAGCAGACATTTAGCCAATTGTCTGTGGGCTTGACATCTGAGGCTGAGACTAGGGTACACTGTAAAAATAAAAGGTGCCTGAGGGAACCTTTTTGGGCTCTTCACTTTGCCACACTGGCGGAATCGTCTGTAGATCCTCTAGGCACCCTTTAATAAGGGATGCTTCTCTGAGGAACCATACAGGTTTCCTGAGGAACTCTTATATTAGGCACTGTGTGGGACTGTTTTGGGTGGAACTGGAACTGTTTTCATTATATTAGTTCCATTATATTAAACCTTCGTAGCACATATAAACGAGTGGTAAACAACACTGTAAAGACATATAATGTATACTACATTTAGTTTATATATGTATGTGTTTGAATATATAGTGAGTAGACTCTGTAATTATATTTCTTTGGCGAGTTTAAAAACCTTGTAACGGAGAGCCGCACAAACGGCTGAAGCTTTGATGAGAGGAGCCGTGCGTGAGCCGTGCGTGAGCCGCGCGTGTGGGTGTGGCCGCTGATTACCTTAATTATCATCAGCACCAGCTGCGGTCTATCAGCCATGCCTATATATACTGTCTGCTGTCTTGTTGTCAGACCTGGGGGCTCATTTATAAAACTGCGCTTAGGATCCTTACTAAAAGTGTAGGTGCGCCAGAAAGCTAAAAATGGCGTACTCAAAAAAATATTCAGACTTATAAAACCGTACGTAGGCCTACGCCAGAACCTGCGCAGAATTCACTTTATAAATCCCAGTTAGCTGAAGATTGTGCGCACATGCGTCTCCTCCCCGAAACAACCATAGGCCTATATGGAGCTTACAATGCGTAGTTTTACTATGCATATCCTCATCTGCATTTATCATTTGCATAAGATTATTCATCCACGTGATTAACCGTGTTTAACGGTACAAGACATTAGGAAAATATGAAATGCGGATGTGCGGTCACATTAGTTACATTAATAAAAATCATTTAGTAGCCTATCCTTGCCTTGTTTTCGAATAAATAAATCAAATAGTGTAAAATACATTTCGAAGAAAGTTTTTCTCAATCTTTTCCACTGGCCAAAGAGTATTTTTAATTGATTTATGTTTTTAATGGAAACAGATAGACCTTGTTGTGCATTATTAGTTGCACGAAACTATTTTCTCAGACAATCTGCTATTATCATGATAAGCGCCGGAGGAAAAGTGTTTGAAAGAATTGCATCCACAACAAATATTTCTATTTATTGAATATAAAAAAAAATTGTTACTTCTCAGTAGCCTAATGATTTCATGTAATTTAAGTGTTTAACTCCATTAATCAGAATGACATATTTAATCTTTACAACAGAAGTAAAACAAAGTTTAAATCATTCTTTTATTTATTTAAACTGTTATTGTGAACATGAACTGTATTTATGATAAGGACTTATAATGAAGATTTACGGTTCGTTTAAGGTGCGTTAAGCGATTCACTAAACGGCCCAACACACTCGCTGGCGCGGACAGTTAAGAAGGGATGGATGTTTACTTAATGTGAGGCTTAATGTGTAAGGCTTGGTGAGTGAAATTATATTTGTATTATCTTTCTATATATGTATAATTTTCTTTAGATTTTCTGTCTAAAAGTGACCAAAAAGACGTAACTCCAGCTCACCATCGGTGTCGCCAAACTGCTCATCTCCAAAATGTTCGTACGCATGGGTCAAACTTGACGGGAAAATTTGCGCACCTGCACGCAAACTCTGACCCATGCGTACGAACACTGGAGATGGAGCAGTTTGGCGACACCGATGGTGAGCTGGAGTTAAATGTCTTTTTGGTCACTTTTAGACAGAAAATCTAAAGAAAATTATAAATATACAGAAAGATAATACAAATATAATTTCAGAAACCAAGCCTATCACATGAAGCAAACATCCATCCCTTCTTAAATGTCCGCGCCAGCGAGCGCGTTTGGCTGTTTAGTGAAACTGACGCATAGCATAACGCATCTAAAACCGTAAATCTTCATTATAACTCCTAATCATAAATACAGTTCATGTTCACAATAACAGTTTAAATAAATAAAACAATGATTTAAACTTTGTTTTACTTCTGTTGTAAAGATTTAGATTAAATATGCCATTCTGATTAATGTAGTTAAACACTTAAATTACATGAAATCATTACTGAGAAGTTACAACATTTTTTATATTCAATAAAAAGAAATATTTGTTGTGGATGCAATGCTTTCGAACACTTTTCCTCTGGCATGCTGTGTTTTAATGTTTTAACTAAAGAGATAATTGCTTATCATGATAATAGCAGATTGTCTGAGAAAATGGTTTCGTGCAAATAATGCACAACGAGGTCTATCTGTTTCCATTAAAAAATATAAATCAATTAAAAATACTCTTTGGCCAGTGGAAAAGATTAAGAAAAACTTTCTCCGAAATGTATTCTATACTATTTGATTTATTTATTCAAAAACAAGGCAAGGATAGGCTACTAGTTTTTATTAATGTAACTAAATTGACAGCACAGCCGCATTTCATATTTTCCTAATGTCTTGTACCGTTAAACATGTTATCACGTGGATGAATAATCATTTGCAAATGATAAATGCAGATGAGGATATGCATAGTAAAACTAGGCGTTGTAAGCTCCATATATGGTTGTTTCGGGGAGGAGTTGCATATGCGCACAATCTTCTGCTAACTGGGATTTATAAAGTGAATTCTGCGCAGGTTCTGGCGTACGCACAGTTTTATAAGTCTGAATATTTTTTGGCGTACGCCATTTTTAGCTTTCTGGCGCACGTACACTTTTAGTAAGGATCCTACGCACAGTTTTATAAATGAGGCCCCAGATCTCTTAACCGCCTGTCTTTCTGGATTTGGACTCTTTTCTTGAGTTGTCCTGGATTTCTTTTGTGGCTTATTCCTTCTGGAAGATCTGTGGATTGCGCCTGGCGATCGTTGGATTCGGCTCACTTCTTCACCTTCACCACTGACTGGGAAGCCTATCAACGTCCCTCACCCAGTTGCTGTGATCTTCACTTCATCTCACTTGGAACTGTTTTCACTTGTGGTCAATACAAACTCACATATTATTGTCCTGTTGTTACTTTAACTTCTTCTATTGCTCTCCTCATTTGTAAGTCGCTTTGGATAAAAGCATCTGCTAAATGATTAAATGTAAATGTAATAATAATAGGATAATAAAAATCGTATCGTGGCCTCACAGAACCATTGGGTTCCTCCAGATGCTGTCTTTAACATAAGAGATCCTCCAGGAACCACTTAAATGTTAAAAGATCTTACAATAACCCTTTTATAGAATTCGAGTTCTTCTAATTTCCCCCAAAGCACTTCAAGGTCTCATGGTAATGAAAAGGTGATTCCAGAACCTCTGAACTGAATACAAAGTGCTTAAAGGATCCCATAAGTTCCAACAAGAACCGCTTAAATTACATTAAGTTCATTGAGTATCTGACAGGATATTTGAGGCACATTTAGTTTTTACAGTGTGGCTACTATAAACTACCTTTATTTTTTTGTTATTCTTTTTTTTTTTGATCCCATTCTTTTTAATTGCATGGAAAAGAGTGACCAGCACAACTTTTTTTTTTTAAAGTTGCATTGTTCCATAGAAGTTTTCTGTTCCATAGAAGAAAGTAATATATACCAGTTTGAAACAACATTTCTGGGTGAACTACTCCTTTAAAACATTGTAATTTCAGGTGGATGTTCATACAACATTTAGTCAAAGATATACACAGTAACAGAATTTTGTCCTACTAAAAGGTGATTCATTCTGGAATTAAAATATCTCACACTCACCAAATAATAGTATATAAATTGGTTCAATTATTCTTAAATTACTCAATTAATCATTAACAGAATCATTAAGGAACTGCAATTGAATGGGAATGCCCATCCCTAATGGAGAGTTCTAAGAAGGACTGAAAATGTGATTGCAAAGAAAAAGCGAGAGAAGCAGGTGCAACTTCGTTGAATATACATACACACGCCAATGAAGTGGATACAAAAAATTAAATAAAAAATAAATAAATCATATCTTGCACACTACACTTTTCACATTGGCTAATGACTCAGGTGTGCTTGTGACTGGCTGTCTGCAATAAACCTACACTTTGTTCAATTCCACAAAAGACAAGACTGCAGCAGTACACAAGGGAAATGTTACACTGTTATGCCTTTGTGATGTAATTTTAGCTCATAATTCTTTATTGTATAATGTGCAGTCACTCCACAAGAACAGCAGAGGGTGTAGCAGTAGAAAGACATTGCTGCTTATCTCATTTAGTTTTAGGCAGCCAATCTGCCCAAAGGCTTTATAGCTAACAATAGATGTCATGTTGCGCCTTAGGGATAGTGATTCTTCAAGGGGGAAAAAATACAACCACACACACCCAAAACAGTATTAGGTTTGCAATGTTTTCATTAACAACAAAATGGACGATATAATTGATGAGCCGCCACTGGACACAGATTGTGTAATGCATTTCAAACAACAGCAATTCCAGACCAACTACTTTGTCATCGGAAAATAATTTAGTAATTGTGGCATCCTGACTACAACAGTCAGACGAGTAAACAGTACATGCTGGGCGGAAGGTGATGAAACAGTGAGAGTGAGCGCTCAAGATGTTACTCTGTTACAAAGTGCTCTATAGAGAGTCAGCAAAAGGGAAGCCATTAAAACCACTGAAGGCCTGTGAGAGAATATCATGACATCATAATGGAGCACAAATTTGCTTTTCTCTGCTGCAATAAAAGATCCTGGGAGTGTACACTGTAAACCCGGATAAGTAGAATCTACTTAAAAAAACTAAGGTAACTCGTTGCCTTAATTTAATTAAGTAATCATAACTTAATTGCATCAAGTTTTTCTTACTTAATCCATTTAAGTTTTGTCAACTTAATTCTATCTGTGATCTGAGGAAGTGTATTGCGGCATTAATAAATGAATTGCTTTGTTTTACTATTTTTGGCTTTATTTACCATTACAATTGTATTTGCTATCGTTATTGGGGTTATACTGACAAGAGACAGCAAATAAAATTGTAATGATCTAATTAATGAAATTAATTTAAAAAAAACTTGTTACCATTGTTGTGGTTTGCATGCTGAATGTTGAAGTCTGTGTCTGACTCAAGCAAACTTGCAAGATATTGTCACAAATATAGAGGGGTTATATCAACCCAATTAAAAGTTTATGCCATAAGTGTTAGCAATAAAATGTTAAAAGATCATTATTATACATGAAATATAGTTATGATATATATCATTAATAAATTCATTCAAAACATGGAAATAATTGAAGTATAAATATATATAATATGTATTACTTCACTTCCTTTGAAATCATATAACTGATTTCATGTTGCATCACTGCATCAATAGGAAGAAAATTACAATAATTTAAATTAAGTTCCCAGTGCCCAACCAAAGGGAACACTTATCACAATAATGGTGAGAAATTTTAGTAAATCAACATGAATTTATGAAGTCAACTTATGTGACATTCTCCCCAAATTGTTAGTTGTTTTGACAATAACATTCAAGATGACTGGAAAATGAGCAAATGCAACTAAGAAGAATGATGACTGCAGAAGTCAAAGAAATGAGTGAAAAGTCTATTAAGATTTACCCCGCCTGGGTTTTTTTTTTTTTCAAAATGGTACTCAAACCAGTCAAGTAATGTTTAATAGGGTTTTCTGAGTAAAGAAGGCATAGCATGCAAACAGTACAGATTACTAAATTGTTTTAAGTAAGTTCAACTAATTATTCAACATTAAGTAAAGTTAACTAAAAAGTGTTAGTTAGAACAACTGTTCGGTTTTACAGTGTATATATATATATTTATATATATATAGCCTACACTCCGATATTGATATATGAAAAAGGTCAAATTACATTTAGCTTACATGCATAGGTTTGCGTGTCTCCAAAATTTCTCCACAAGGATGGCAATATCCAAAATCCTTGTTTTTGTGGGGAAACATTTTGGTCCCCATGCGGAAAACCATACTAAGTAATGCTTTTTGAAAACATAAAAATGCAGAACGTTTTTTGTGATGAGTATCTTTAGGGGTAGGGTTAGTGTAAGGGGATAGAATATACAGTTTGTACAGTATAAAAATCGTTATGTGTATGGAAAGTCCCCATAAAACATGAAAACACAACATGTGTGTGTGGGCCCTATCAAACACCCAGCACAATGTGACGCCAGGCGCGACAAGTGTTTTTTGCTAGTTTCAGCCTGACGCAGTTATCTTTTTCACGTCCTGCGCCACGTTGTTTAAATAGCAAATGCATTTGCGCCGATCTGTTCGCCCAAGTGCTGCTGGTCTGAAAACGAGGTGTTCAGGTGCATTGTTGGCGTGTTGCTATTTTGAGGCAATTGAAATATTAGTAGTATTTTTTGTTATTTAAAGGGCACATTAGTAATATATGCAAGTGGGTCAACAATGCGTGTACACTGCTTATTACAATGTAAAAGATTAATAGTGTACATAAAGATATAGTGGAATCCGGCTTGTCCCGTAAATGCTCTGCTAGCGCAGCTTGTGTGTGTGTGTGTGTGTGTGTGTGTGTGTGTGTGTGTGTTGACTTACAAACTCTGCCGTAGCTCTGCTGTATCTCTGGATGTTCCCAACGATTGAAGATTCTTCTCTAGTGTTACCACTGAAAAGAACAGACAGAAACTTCCATGTGCATTTCATTTTGTGACTTTCACCTCATGCCATCCTTTACGACTTAAAATCAAGGTCAGAATATTTGGAGGCTTTTTAAACTCACCGTTAGCATTAATCTGAAAGATGTTAGAGGAGGTTTCCTGGAACACGTCTTGCAGCTCTGAGGGGCTGACTTGTGTAGCTGTATGAGAAAGAAGATCAGGGTTAGTAAACACAGCGTTTAAAGTTGATGTGTGTGATTGTTTATGCTAAAATAGTATTCCAGACATTTTTTTTTTTCTAAATGAATGATAATAAAACAAATAGTTCAGACTCTGAATGAAATCTGCTTGGATGAGCACTGTACAAAACTGTAAAAAAAACAACGACAAAAAAATAATAATAATACGCACACATCAGTTTAAATTATTATTACCGATAAAGTGTACTGATAAAGTGGTTAAGTAGGATTAAGAAACACCCAAAAACCTAAGAAAAGTAATGTTTTTACATTAGTTTCTTTATTTTATTTTATTATTAAACCCTTACCTGCAGTAAAAAAAAAAAAGTCACCATTACAAAATGTCTCGTACATGATAATGTTTTTCTTTAGTTAGTTGGCACCCCCTACTCATGAGGGCCTCCATATTTCTGCTAAGAGAAGCCAAACAAAGCAGAATCAAAACACACCATGTTTCTGGACAGCAGCTATGCTTAAACAGACTGAGTCGTGAGCCACCAAATGGGAGTGTGGGCACAGCCATTTTCTTCATCAAATGCACGTATCATGCACACCCTGGTAGGAAAAGGTAATCATCAAGAGCTCTTAATCAAAATCAATTGCACAACCTCTGTATCGAAGTACAACCCACAGGCCCCGCACACATACACAAATGTGTCGTCTCTCTACTTTTGTCTTCCTCTGCCCTCAAAATGACTGTAATTGACGTGCTGTTTTTCACAACTCTTCATCTGTGCCCTAATGCACTTGCACTTGAGAGGGGAAAATCGCAGGCAATCTTTTGCAGATGCATATTCTACTCTAAGAGAGGGTTTGGACTTGGTACAGGAAGCAGGTAAATATATATATATATATATATATATATATATATATATATATATATATATATATATACAGGTCCTTCTAAAAAAATTAGCATATTGTGATAAAGTTCATTATTTTCCATAATGTAATGATAAAAATTAAACTGTCATATATTTTAGATTCATTGCACACCAACTGAAATATTTCAGGTCTTTTATTGTTTTAATACTGATGATTTTGGCATACAGCTCATGAAAACCCAAAATTCCTGTCTCAAAAAATTAGCATATCATGAAAAGGGTCTCTAAACGAGCTATTAACCTAATCATCTGAATCAACTAATTAACTATAAACACCTGCAAAAGATTCCTGAGGCTTTTAAAAACACCCAGCCTGTTTCATTACTCAAAACCGCAATCATGGGTAAGACTGCCGACCTGACTGCTGTCCAGAAGGCCATCATTGACACCCTCAAGCAAGAGGGTAAGACAGAAAGAAATTTCTGAACAAATAGGCTGTTCCCAGAGTGCTGTATCAAGGCACCTCAGTGGGAAGTCTGTGGGAAGGAAAAAGTGTGGCAAAAAACGCTGCACAACGAGAAGAGGTGACCGGACCCTGAGGAAGATTGTGGAGAAGGACCGATTCCAGACCTTGGGGGACCTGGGGAAGCAGTGGACTGAGTCAGGAGTAGAAACATCCAGAGCCACCGTGCACAGGTGTGTGTAGGAAATGGGCTACAGGTGCCGCATTCCCCAGGTCAAGCCACTTTTGAACCAGAAACAGCGGCAGAAGCGCCTGACCTGGGCTACAGAGAAGCAGCACTGGACTGTTGCTCAGTTTTGCATGTCATTCGGAAATCAAGGTCCAGAGTCTGGAGGAAGACTGGGGAGAAGGAAATGCCAAAATGCCTGTAGTCCAGTGTCAAGTACCTACAGTCAGTGATGGTCTGGGGTGCCATGTCAGCTGCTGGTGTTGGTCCACTGGGTTTTATCAAGGGCAGGGTCAATGCAGCTAGCTATCAGGAGATTTTGGAGCACTTCATGCTTCCATCTGCTGAAAATCTTTATGGAAATGAAGATTTCATTTTTCAGCACGACCTGGCACCTGCTCACAGTGCCAAAACCACTGGTAAATGGTTTACTGACCATGGTATTACTGTGCTCAATTGGCCTGCCAACTCTCCTGACCTGAACCCCATAGAGAATCTGTGGGATATTGTGAAGAGAAAGTTGAGAGACGCAAGACCCAACACTCTGGATGAGCTTAAGGCCGCTATCGAAGCACAGGCTGATTGCCTCCATGCCACGCCGCATTGAATCAGTCATTTCTGCAAAAGAATTCCCGACCAAGTATTGACTCTTGAGTGCATAACTGAACATAATTATTTGAAGGTTGACTTTTTTTTTGTATTAAAAACACTTATTTTATTGGTCGGATGAAATATGCAAATTTTTTGAGACAAGAATTTTGGGTTTTCATGAGCTGTATGCCAAAATCATCAGTATTAAAACAATAAAAGACCTGAAATATTTCAGTTGGTGTGCAATGAATCTAAAATATATGAAAGTTTAATTTTTATCATTACATTATGGAAAATAATGAACTTTATCACAATATGCTAATTTTTTGAGAATGACCTATATATATATATATATATATATATATATATATATGAAAAATAAAAATGTCTATTCAATCTATTAAGAGTAAACCAAAGCACCAGTTAGGACTTACTGTGAGCTGAACTGTAGGCAGTATCAATAGATATGCATCGAAATACAGCTAAACATGATGATTTATGTTAATAATCACAAAATGGGGACTTGTTGACATCGCACATGTGACTAAAATATTTTTATTTTTAATCTGCTCATGCTAAACTATTGTAGGTGTGAATTTTACATGACAGCGAAAAGCATATGACATTATTTATCTAACTGCTTCCAGTCAGATGTGCTTGTGTTTATGTGTGTGTGTGCACTACAAAGATGATAAGCTGTTCTCAGTGGATCATTTTTCTGGGAAACAACCTTTTGTGCCCTTACTGTTATCTCCACTGGCCTCCAGCTATGCGCACACCTCTCATACCCTCTCCTCCATCATCATGATAGATGAATGATCCATATTCATTCCACTCTGCATTGAGCACTATCCCTCCATATGGGGTGGGCTAAGAGGGGGAAACACAAGGGCACTACTTCCTGCGAGTATGTGTGAAGACCCAGCACGATCCCTCTCAACACTTTATGAGACCTAAATTCCCGTCACACACACAGTCATTGACATTAATCTCTGACATTTTTCCTGTTGCCCATGGTGCTGTTTGTCTATTTTTAATTTGTTTTGCGTCTTTGACGCAGTCAAAGAACATTCTAGTGGTCCCATCTAAGGCCGGAACATCTCAGATATATATATGGACACTTAAGGTGTATTTTGGATTTTAATACTATAATACTATGAACTATAAGCTTGAGAAACTCCTTAATCTTACATAGTTAAAATGTGCGGCATTCAAAATGTAACCATTGACGGGGTCATTGTAATATTATTATTTTGTATAATAAATAGAGCACACTCAGCAAAAAAAATTAGACACACGAAGTGCCATGAAAACTGCAAAGCGGCTCTAAAGCGACATTTGATTTGAAACAGAATTAAATCCTAAAACCTGAGGCAAGTTCAGATTGAAAATTTTGCTGCTGATAAATCCTTGTGGAAATGGAAGTCTACTTATCTATAATATCTACTGTAGATGTTTCAATACTTTTACTAAATCATATACTTGTTAGATCCTTCAAGAATCAGCTTTGAAGACGAACACGCACGCACACACACACCCACGCACGCACGCAGTAACCGAATAATGTCCATTTTCCAATCTTTTTACATTAAAATATAATAAAAAAGTGGGGAAGTTGAATCAAAATCAAAGGGGAACATGCATGGTATGTCAAGTTAGATGGAATCCAGAAGAGCTCAGGAAGTACATTTTTAGGGTGTGAGTGTAGGAGCCACTGAAAATAAACAGAAACAAAATGCATTAAAGTGCTGAAAAACAAAGCCACAAAGCCCTTTTCTCTAGTCCGGGGTGAGAAAATTGATCTGAAATATCTGGGACAAAGGACAAATTAACTTCTGCCCTTTCTGGATTGTTCGTCGAGGCTGTAAATGCAGATTCTGCAGGGTATTCAATTATACTCTCAAATCAGGAAATGACTTAATGAAAAGCTTTCTCCTTGTTATGCATGAGGTCAGCATGGCTCTCTCTCTCAAACACACACCTTATCGGAAAAACGCAAACTCAAACTCTAAAAAGTCATCCGCATGCATTGTAGAGGGTGAAAAATAGCTGAGATGAGCCGAGGGAGAGAGGGGTTTACAGGCCAGAGATGGCTGTCAGACGATACGTGTGATACAGTGTGAGACGGGTCCTTATCCCCCCAGTGCAAGATCCAGGCCTTTCGCACAATAAATCGAAAGCAATGCATGTATGAGCGGTTGAAGCACTGACAGGATAGTTTTAGTCCAAAAAAAGCTGAAATTATAATTATATCATAATTATAATATCCATTTTTATCAGTCTATGCATTGAGGTGTTTTCCTGGTTCAGGATGTTACACACAAATATTTTGCACATGACACCATGGTGCTATTATTAATGGCTTTTATTTTTATTATTATTATTATTATTATTATTATTATTATTATTATTATTATTATTATTATTATTATTATTATTATTATTATTATTATCATCAACGTTAAAAATAGCTGGGCTGCTTAATTGTTTTTTTTTTTTTTGGAATCCTTGATTTTTTTTTTCAGGATACTCTGATGAAAAGAAAGTTTGAAAGAACGGCATTTATTCATTTGAAATCAAGATATTCTGTAACAACGTAGAAGTCTTCACTATCAAATTTGATCAATTTAATGTGTCTGAATAAAAATGTAATTTCTTTCCAAAAAAAATAAAAATAAAATAAAAACTTACTGACCACAAACATTAAAATGGTATTGTATTTTGAGTTATGTTTAGTTCTCTAGCCTAGACCTTTCTAAACGAGAAAACTTTGCCAATGGGGCAAGAAAAAAAATCTATTGTATATATTTTCTGAAAATAAGTCTTAATATCTTGCTACTCAAAAAAAGTATGTTGTTTTAAGGATGGAAAACAAGACAAAAATAATTATTAAGAAAATAAATCAGTGTAAAAATTACTGCTAAATACAGTATGCTCAGTTTAGATGATTGTTTTTTAAACTTAGAAACCCAGCCTGAACTGCATTGCTTATTGCAGGCATGTTTATTCACTGTCATCAACACCAGAAGTCACTGTGTGTTTTAGGTTGCGTGCACAGCATGTGCAGCTCCAGTTAATGCATTGGGAGGATCTGGCAGTGCTTTGCACCCTCCTTTGAGTTTTCTTCAGCAAATACACTAACACGTGTACACTCTATACATATAGAATATTTAGCTCTGGGGATTTTGGGGCAAGCAACTCCTCTAATCTGTGAAGAGAATTTTGTGGTTCTCTCAGAAAAGCAAGACCCAAATTTAAAGCTTGGTTCTTCATGAGATAACTCTGAGTACTAAGATGTTTCAATCAGAACAGCACACAATGGAGGTTATTGAGTTCAGGAGCTGTATCCTCACATAGAACATGCATGGATACTTCATTCATTTAAATCAACCCTCTCTAAGAGAAAGGGATGCAGATAAGAAGATATTAAAATGAGTTTAATTCGATGCCTTAACGTCACGATTATGCTCCGTTCTGACTGCTAATCAAGTATCTGTGTACTATGTAGAATGAAACTACCATTAAAATAAATGGGAATGCTCTTTCCAGGTATTTTAGACCTTTTTGGTCCAGACAAAACACACATTGTACCCAATAATGTTTGGGATATTCAGCTTGGACAGCTACGTTAATACGTCATTTAACACACAATGTTTGACATTTCCAGTCTTTCCCAGGACTTAACTTGTCGCTAAACGTTATGAAATTTGCTCTCATTATACTGATGTAATCTCACAATCCATACTGAAATGTACTAAAAGACCCCCACCTCCCCAAGCCCACCAATTAGAATGCAATCAAGACATTGACGCACAACGTGGCCTTTAGGTAATCATGGCATGCTTGATTACTTCTGTGAGCGAAAAGAACCTTTATTCCGTAGTCAATTTGTCTTTCACATTTGGTCTCGGTAACATGCAATATGGTTATAGACAATAATACCGGTTTACACGAAATTGCACAAGTGGATGTCTGAGAGGGTTGCAATTCACAAAATCAAACAAAAGTGCAGTAATTTGACTTAAATGTGTCAGAATTACAATGGCAAAGATCGCTGAAACAAGCAGAGATGGCTTACACACACACACACACACACACACACACACACACACACACACACACACACACACACACACACACACACACACACACACACACACACACACACACGTGTGGTTACATGCTGTTTGTTTCACTTTCTCTCTCTGAATGAGGCATGACACCTGAGCTCATTTATTCCTTCTGTTTGGATCATTCCAGCGTGGACGTGGAGCACGCCCTAGGTTTGGCCGCTCATGACGGCTATGTGGTCCCTGCTGGTGTTTCAGTGTCCATTCATTAGTCTCTCCACGCAGACAGACCCACCCCGCAAACCTCCCTAATGAACACAGCGAGGCTGAAGCCTTATCCAGACACGAGCTAATCACATGTGCTGGGCTCTGCTCAGACGGTCGCCTCATGACCCTTTCTTTTTCTGTGCTGGGAGGGGGGAGTGAGACAACAGTGCTGTTAACCAATACTGAGAAACCACATGGTGAGGAACATGACGGGCCCAGATATGACCAGACTGTGCTGTGACGTACTTGCAGGCAGGAAAGAAAGAAAGAAAGAAAGAAAGAAAGAAAGAAAGAAAGAAAGAAAGAAAGAAAGAAAGAAAGAAAGAAAGAAAGAAAGAAAGAAAGAAAGAAAGAAAGAAAGAAAGAAAGAAAGAAAGAAAGAAAGAAAGAAAGAAAGAAAGAAAGAAAGAAAGAAAGAAAGAAAGAAAGAAAGAAAGACCAAGATAAAAAGGAAGGAGGAAAAGAAAGTGCGGGAGGGAGGAATTAATTGAAGAAAGAAAAAGAAAGCAAAAATGAAGGAAGTGAGAAAGGAACAAAAGAAAAGGAAGGTTCAAATCAGGAAGGAAGAAAGAAATAATTGATGGTACAAACGAAAATGCAAGCAAAAAAGAAGGAAAGAAATAGAGGGGAGGCAGAAAGACAGTGTGATGTAGAACAATGCAAAAAACAAAGGAAATGAAGAAATGAGGCAAGAAAGGAAGGAAAGTATGGAAGGGAGTGATGTCAATAGAAGGAAGGAATGAGGGAAGGAATGAGGGAAGGAAGGAAGGAAGGAAGGAAGGAAGGAAGGAAGGAAGGAAGGAAGGAAGGAAGGAAGGAAGGAAGGAAGGAAGGAAGGAAGGAAGGAAGGAAGGAAGATATGATGAAGTGATGACAGAAAGAAAGAGTACACGTACGAATGAAGCATACAAGCAAGAAAGAAAATAAACAAACATGCCAGCAAGGAAAGAAAGAAGAAGAGAGGAAAGGAATGAAAAACAGAAGATCTTGCAAACAAGCACCAGATGAAAAGAGAAAAACAGGAGAGACTGTTTGCGATGCTTAGCTAAAACAGAGTAAAGAAGGACAGGAGGAGGAAGGAGAACAACAGCGGTAAACGGAGTGACAGAGAGAGAGAACGAGAGAACGGTGGAGAAATGCATATGCTGCTGGAGGGGAGTTAAAAGGTTTGGCAGGGGAGAGGTGGGGAAAGATTAGCTCGACTGACAACTCCATTAGAGATTTAACCCTGGCTTTGATCATCGCCTGAGCCACTCTTCAGCCAGCTTGATGCTGGAGCGCACAAACACAGAGAGCTGACAGACTCCTGAACACAGGTCTGCCTGAGATCAAAGCCTTGTCTCTTCTAACTCTCTCTCTCTCTCTCGTGCGCTGTTGTCCTGAGGGACTGGCAGCAGCCGAATGCTCAGACACACACAGAGAGAGATCTCAGAATGTGTGATTTACTCAGGTCATGCTGAGTGAAAGAGGAAGCTATTTGCTTTTGCATGTTTTGATTGTGAGAGGCTAAGTGCGAGGAAAAAAAGTTGTCTTCCTTTTTTAAAGTGTTCTCTTACATTTTCCTCAACCCCTTTATCCCGCATGGCTCTGATAAAAACATCTACAAACAGCCAACAAAAGGCACATGCTGTTAGACTGACATTTCAGATGCTCACTTTCTTACTAACACATTCTTGTATTCATGCAAATGAATTCATGTGAACTGAATATGTATTTTAAATTGAGACATGTGACATGGGCTGTCATGCATGACACTATCTGCATTACACAACAACTGCAGGAAGGCAACTTGAGCAACTGTTTTCCTTGTTTTTTAAGTAGCATTGGTTAGGTTAGGGTTTCTTAGATTACATTACTTAAATCCATCCATCCACCCACCCACCCATCTACCTAACTATCAACCAAACCATCCATCCATCCATCTATCTATCTATCTATCTATCTATCTATCTATCTATCTATCTATCTATCTATCTATCTATCTATCTATCTATCTATCTATCTATCTATCTATCTATCTATCTATCTATCTATCTATCTATCTATCTATCTACAATCAACAATCAACAATCAACAATCGATCAATCAACAATCGATCAATCAATCAATCAATCGATCGATCGATCAATCAATCAATCAATCAATCAATCAATCAATCAATCAATCAATCAATCAATCAATCAATCAATCAATCAATCAATCAATCAATCAATCAATCAATCAATCAATCAATCAATCAATCATAATTAAGTTAGCTTAGCTTGCTAGTTAAGGAAAGTATACACTTTCATATTTATGTGTTTAATTATTGTGGAAATTCATCTTTAATATTTGGAATGATGAGAGTGAGTACATGATTTAGCTTGCTAGCTAGTCACAGTGTTTTTTACATTTACACTTTTCACATTACATTTAGTTTTCCTTCCTTGCTTGTTGTGTTTAGTTTTATGCCTATGGCTGAATTGTGTCAAAAAATTGTCAGGGTCAAGTCAACAACCCAGATTATGTGACTACAGAGTGACCTAAAAATAAAGTCACCTTTATCACCTTTAAAGTCACTACCTTGCTCCGATATTAATCACTTTCTAGAGACCATTTGTAAGTAAGTTAAGGTCTTGTTTATATATTAAAATCAGGCATTTCTGACCACATTAAAGGAGAACTCCGGTCAATTTTAACATTGAGCTCATTTTTTGTAAATTTGGAGTGCTGTCAGTACAGAGAACAACGACAAAAATCGGTGTTGCCTACACCATGTTATCCTCTTTTTAAAATTTGCACCCTGTTGACTTAAATGGGTCAAGTTTTAAACCTGCTTTAGCCTCTTAACATCCTTGATGTGTCATTACAAATGCACAGCCATGTGAGGTATTTTGTTCAGAGTGAACACGGTGAATCTGACTGCAGTAGATGTGAAAGATATGTATAAAAGTGATGTTAATTCAGCCAACTCACATACCTGTATTTACTTCCTGATTTCGGTCGAAGTCCAACGGTAGTCGACTGTCGAGTGCGCGCGCGATCATTGGTAAATTACCATTGCTTAGTGAATAAAATCACTCATATGGCTGTGCACTTGTAATGACACATCAAGGATGTTAAGAGGCTAAAGCAGGTTTAAAACTTGACCCATTTAAGTCAACAGGGTGCAAATTTTAAAAAGAGGATAACACGGTGTAGGCAACCCCGATTTTTGTCGTTGTTCTCTGTACTGACAGCACTCCAAATTTACAAAAAAATTAGCTCAATGTTAAAATTGACCGGAGTTCTCCTTTAAGGCTTGAGGTTTTACTCTGCCCAAAAAAGAAGTGTTATCCATATTTAATTTCCATATTTCTTTTGGAGCCGCAATATTTTCACCTGTAACTATTTTTGTTGAAAAATCTAACAAGCTCTTCTGTTACCATGACATTGTATTATAACTATCAAAGACAATGTTTAATTGTCAACATACATACATCCATATTACTCGTTACTAAACACATCAGACCTCCGACGAGGCAGAACTTTAGTAAATTAGCCATATGGCTTATTAATCCCATGATGATTAATGGAGAAGGAATAAACGCATAATGCCGAGCTTTAGTAAATGAGGAGGGACCCAAATTTTTGTCTCCATCGTATAATTTATAATATTTTTTTCAACAATGCCTGATGATAAATAGAGAGAACACTGCCTGTGAGCATAAAAAAAGATCGTTTTTACCTACTGGCTGGTATCCCTGCCTCGTGGGCCCACCAAATGGATTTCTGCTTCCAAAAGAGCCTGCGTCAATGGATCCGTACGACATTCTGGGTCCTCCGATAATTTCTTGAGCAGTCAAATGGAACTAATCTGCACAGGCAAACAAAGAAACAAGAATGTATATAAATATAACCACTATAGAAATAGAAAGAATCAATTAAATCATAAACAAATTAACTAAGCTTTTTTGGCAGCACACCCATGAAGTGGCTACAGTTTCATGCATTTTGCAAACAAAAATGGTGAGGGTTGGCTAAAATTGACAATAATAATTGTTTTTGTAAATAAAATAAAAACATTTTCAGAGCTCTCAGGGGGCCGATGTATTCACAAAATATAAGGTATTCAGGTAAAAAACATGCAATAAAATGAAACCCACATGTCTGACAGTTCTACTTGAACTAAGTTAGGGACTGTTTACACGACACGGTTTTCAACTAAAAATGTAAAACGTTATGTGTTTTGGCCATTCGTTTACACAACAACGGTGTTGTGGGTGCCTGAAAACGCAAAGTTTTTAAAACGGGTTTCAAAGTGCAAGTTTTTGGGTCTCCACGTAAACAACAAAAACGCAAATCTCTAAAGACGATGATGTCATGCACATGCGTATTACGTGTTCAGTCTATAGTGTTTCATCGCCATCTAATAGCCTGGCAGCACAATACAGAGTTTTTAGTATTTTTCGCGGGTCCGTGTTAATGGGGATCGTTTTGACAATGGTGTCGTCTGTACGCGAAAAACTCAAAGGAAAACTACTCAGTTTTAAGCATATCATTGTCATGTAAACGTACCTTTAGTTTTGACCCATCTAAACTCTGACCCGTCAAACTCATGGGGCCTAGTGCGCAATTAACAGGGGCTCATGTGCTACTTCATCCATGCACTGGGACTGTGTGTCAGTTACATTCATTAGCAAAGTGCTGAAGGTGTGAACTGATATGGGGCATCTGTGGCACGACTTCACCCCACAGTGGCATGTACTTCGTGTGTGTGTAAGTGTGAGCATGAATTAAACCCCTTGTGACACAGTTACACTACTCAACATGAATCAGTCCTCGCGAACTGCTCAGTCATCTGCATTGGCCTTTTGCATCCGTAATAATTTTGTGAGGGGTGTATAACATGGTTAAAAAGGTTAAAGAATGCATTGGGAAAATGTCTGTCGACCCCCTCACCCCTCAGAACAGTGTGTACAGTGAGATAACAAACCTGCTTAATGAAAGCGTTTACTGTACCATTATGTCACATACACAGCATCAAATGTCATCATATGAATCATGCATGACAAATACAGAAATGAAACTTCAACAGTTCTTGCATTTTTAACAAGAGGTGGAATTAAAATGACAATTCTGTCATTATTCACCCACGTCATAGAAGGATAAACTAAAAGTGACAATTTTTGAAGTGCTAGTTAAACAAATTAATAGACAGCCAAATAAAGCGATTAAATAATATTTTAATAGATTGCACACCTATGGACTGAGTGTAAATAGTTTGCTAAAATGGCCAATAATAATATAAATAATAATAATAATAATAAAATAATAATTTGCTTGTTAATTATAACCACAACAACAATAATGTTATTGTTATTATTAATAATAATAATGTCATACTGTAGTAGTCAAGAAGAATTTTTATGCTATTCAAAATTTTCAGGTAATAACAACTTACTGCCAATACATATAAGACCCGCTGCTGTGAGCAAGTAAGGCATGCTGCTGCTGTACAATAAAGCAAACATGAATTACCCGTAGCAGATCTATACAGGTGGAGCTGGGGAAGATGGAGGGTTTCTGAAAGTGCGCTGCACTGCTAAGACAATTTCTACACACGTATTTGAAGGTTGAGCAGCGAGCTCATTGGCTACTGATACAGCAGGAACCAATCATCTGCGCCCTATAGATAGCAATGTTATTACGAGCAGGTTGAGTTAAAGGACCTATTAGCCTGCGTCATCTAGGGTTTCATGACAGAACTTTTATTTATACAGTTTGTAGTCACATGAGGGTGAGTAAATTACAGTTTTCATTTTGGGTTGAACTACGCATTAAGCAAAAAAAGTTTTAAACATTTTAAATAATTAGACATTTATTATCAGGCATTTCTGAAGATTCAAGCAAGATTTGCATGCAAAACTATAAAAGTGCAAAAGAAAGTGTGAGGACCTGTGGAGATAATGACAGATGTCTCAGCTGAAAAGATTGTGTTGTTTCTGAGAGTGAAGGTGGGCGAGGTGGCCAAGCCTGCGGGAGGAATGAGATGGAAGATGAAATTTGCCGGGCCACGTGGCCAAATAATCTGATTAATTTCCATAGAGCGGGAAGATTAATTACTTTTGGCAGCAATAAAATATTTCTGTGCTTCTTGATTTCGAGCCCAGACAATGATTTGCTCATGCTCACTCAGATCCGAGGAGATGTTTACTTTGACTATTTTTGTTTTGACTATATTTGACTATATTTTTATTAAAAAAAATTATTCTTCTGTTCTAGCTTGCACAGCTCACATAAATTAAGTCTAATTGCAATGCTGCCGTTGATGGTTATTTCTCATTTAAATGGATAGTTCACCCAAACCTGCATGAATTTCTTTCTTCTGAACACAAAAGAAGATAGTTTGAAGAATGCCAGGAACCAAACAGTTGATGGGCCAAACATGATTGTGTTTTTGTTTTGTTTTTTCCCCCAATACTATGGAAGTCAGTGGGGCCCATCAACTGTTTGGTTACCCGTATTCAAACTATCTTCTTTTGTGTTCAGCAGAAGAAAACAATTCATACAGGTTTGAAACAATTTGAGGGCAGACCCGTCGCTATGGGCGGGCCATAGGGGGCCGGGCCCGCCTCCAAAAATGCTTGTGCCCCCCCACTTGAGGCACAGATGATTTAATTTTAATTTAATTTTAATAATATCAGAGTTGCTAATTTTGTGTTGCATTAATGTTGCATTCTTTATAATTAAAATATTAAAAATATAAAGAAACAATGGTGTGATTTAGTTTGATTGATGGGAATCTACACTGCAACAGCCTATCACGGCCTTACAAAAGAACGTTAGGCTACGTACGTGACATACAACTAAGCTGCTCAACAGTTACCGCGCATTTTTGAAAGCGTTTTCAAAACGAGTTTTCGCCGGCTTACTCGCTTCAGTTCCTTCCGAGTGGAATGATACTTTGATGAGGAGGTTCTGCTCGGAGAAACGCTTCCTCCCGCTGTACTGGGACTGGAGAGAGGACAGCGCTGCCTCCACTCAAAGTATCTGTGCGAGTGTATTTGCGTGCGTGCGTGTGTATGTATGTGTGTGTGTGTGTGTGTCATGGCAATGCATATCCCTCTGTTGACTGCTTTAAAATGCAATGTTTGAGAGATGCGTCTAGTTTTACATCTAATATGTAGTGTAGTCAAGTGTTTTATGGATATTCATAACATTGCTTCTGTGCAATGTGGCGTAGGCTAGGCTACCTGGTCATATTGCTGTAGGTTATATTTTAACGTGATGATTACGTGCTGCGAGACTAGAGTTGATTATTATAAATATACATACTGTAGGCTAATAATAATTGTGCCCCCCCATACATTTCATATGCCCCCCTTAAGACTGAGGTCTGGCGACGGGTCGGTAAATGATGAGGGTGAGGGTGAGGGTAAGTAAATGTAAGTAAATAAGTAAGTAAATTTTTTCATTTTTGGGTGAACTATCCCTTTAATTCAACTTGGAAACATGATATTCTTATTACACACCAAATAAGACATGTTTTCGACTAACTACGCTTTTGAATAACAAAACCTTCAATTACTGTAGTTCAGCTACAGTAAGATCAGCTTGTGATCAAATTGGCAAAATGTTAAAAGAAGGTGTTAACGGTATCCGAGTTCTCAGATGGTAATAAAACAAGAGCTTATTTCTGCTAACCTTTCCACCCTCTGTCTGATGTCACAAAGACTTCCATCATGACTGGATGGACCGGGCAGAGATTTGACTGACAGGTCAGTCATATATGAAACACAGCGGTTGATTAACTCAGGTTGATCAGTCTGTCACTCACAATTAGACAGCTGTCTGTTCCTCTTCTAATCATGTGACTGGACAGGAAGGGACAGAAGGACATGGCCAACTGTCTTTATAAAATGTACTTGGGCGTTTCAGGATGCAATACATATATGGTATACACCATTAGTAATTAAACCTTGCAATGAAGTCATTACGTAGATAAAGTTACATACTCGATCTAGTAGATATCATATGTAAATATTATTTTTTTACATTTAGCTAAATGGATTTAATCTTGTGTTGTTTTATTTCAACAGTTATTACACAAAAAAAATTAAAAAATATATATAACCTTAGGTAATATGGTAATTAAGCTCATTAACTGGAAAAAAACCTCTGTATTTTCCAGGAAACGTGTGTAAATTCCAAAGACAGAAACTGAGATCGACAGCTGAGAGAGAGAGAGAGAGAGAGAGAGAGAGAGAGAGAGAGAGAGAGAGAGAGAGAGAGAGAGAGAGAGAGAGAGAGAGAGAGAGAGAGAGAGAGAGAGAGAGAGAGAGAGAGAGTGTTGAGAGAGACGATAATAATAAGTATTATAATAAATTAATTACTATGAATAATGTATTATTATTATTATTATTATTATTATTATTATTATTATTATTATCATATGTAAATCATAATAATAACAATAATAAATTGTATGTTAATGTTTTTTTAAAGTATTTTATATTATATGTAAAAATAAATAAAATAAAAGTATGTATGTAATAAATTATTATTAAACTATTATTACTATGATATTACTATATATGATGTATTATTAATACTATTATTGCTATTAATATATAGCAGTCATAATGACTTTATAATAATAATACTAATAATAATAAACCATGTTTTTTTTTTTTTTTTTTGACAGGTATTAACAACTTGAATGATTGGGTTAAAATAAATCTGCCTGCAGAAATGAGAGGCCTTGAGCAAATTTAAAAATACATGTAATCTTTTTTCAGGTTTTATAAAACTCATTGATGGTAGGCCATTATCAAACAAATGCACATAATATAATACAAGAATATATTTTAAAAATCGTATTCTTAAAACAGCTTATCAAAAGAAAAAAGAAAAACATCTGCAAAATGGAAGAGGAGCTCACACTGTAGTCAGACCTTGAAAGAAGGTGATTTGAGGTGAGAAACAGAAAGTAAGGAGCAGGGAAATAATGGAAGGAGGGGGGCATATGTGTCATCCCACAGCTGCCATTGAGGTGTCTTCTGTCCCTTTTCGTGTGTGTGGTGAGCAAGTGTGGCAGAGAGAGTTTGTCAATGCGTGTTATCAGGGGGGCGGTGGAAGTGGGCCGGCAATAAATACAGCCATCAGAGGCCGTGCAGGATTGTGGGCCGACAGGGGGCCGACAGAATGCTTCATCACTTCCTCTCATTCTGAATTTGTCCCTTCACTCCGCTACCCGCCCGTCTCCCATTATCACCACAGAGAGGCTTAGCACAGCACGAGAGCACAGTCACAAAGCGGAACACTCAGGACATTGCTGTCACATGGCCTGCTTATTTCACTTTCTCTCTCTCTGTCTCACACACACACGCACAGAAACAGTGTGCCAACCTGAGGGTTTTATGTGAGTGTGTGTGTACCATATCATTCATAGAGGCCGTAAACACCAGCGGTGCACAGTCTTAAAGCCTGTAATCCATATTTTTACGGAGTGATTTACAGGCATTAGGGATGTCAGGCCAGTCACTCTCAATCTGGCCAAACACTCTATATGGCTACATACTGCCAGTGTTTGGGATTGACCGCATTTTCTAACAGGTTTGACTGCATTTTTCAGTAGCTAGCCCAGCTGTTGTAAAAATAGCTTTGCTTTTCAGGATATAAGCAACAAGCTATTTTTTCATAATACTAGTGTGTAGCACAGTGGCGACTGCTTTAAAATATCATAGAAAGCACAACTTCCCTAAAATGTTATCAAAATGTAGCAATGATGTTTACAGTGCATATGTATATACAGTATAAGCACAAAACATGACCTAACACTTTGAAATGTTTTAATTGTACATTAACATACACTACAGTTCAAAGTTTCAGGGTTGGTATGATTTTTTTCACAAGTCTTTTATGCTCACCAAGGCTGCATTTATTTGATAAAAAAAAAAAACAGTGAAAAAAAGATAATGTTGTGAAATATTGTTATATTTTAAATTGTAATTTACTCCTTTGATGGCAAAGCTGAATTTTCTCCATCATTACTCCAGTCTTCAGTGTCACACGATCCTTCAGAAATCAGTCTAATATGCTGATTTGATGCTAAAGAAGCATTGCTTATTATTATTAATGTTAAAAACAGTTGTGCTGCTTTATATTTTTATACAGTTGTGAAATCATTGTATCCCATTACATGTTATAAAGCCTACATAAACATAAAATTGCCTGAACTGCATGTATAGGAATTCAATTAAACACTCAATTTAACAATATTTAACACTGTAAAAGAGGATTGAACAAACACATTCTGTTGCTTTCTGAACATTAGATAATCAAATCTTCATGCAACTCTGTTTCGATTCCAAAGGATCCTTGTGTATGTATAACGTGACTACCTCATCAAAATGCCCAAATGGATTTTATGGACACTGAGGAAAAACTGCAGAACTCCCTGAAATGGATTTAGATATGTGACCATGGACCACAAATCCAGCCACATGGGTCAATTTTCTGAAATTAAGATTCCGAAATCTGAATTAATAAGCTTTCCATTGATGTATGGTCTGTTAGGATAGGACAATATTTCGCCGAGATACAACTATTTGAAAATCTGGAATCTGAGGGTGCAAAAAAAATCTAAACATTGAGAAAATCGCCTTGAAAGTTGTCCATTTATGTTTGCGATTGTGCTGCATTCACTTACACAGATAAATGTTTTATACATTTACGGTAGGATATGTACAAAATATCTCCATGGAACATGATCTTTACTTAATATCCTAATGATGTTTGGCATAAAAGAAAAATGTATAATTTTGACCCATACAGTACAATGTATTGTTGGCTATTGCCACACACATATGCTACTTGTGGCTGGTTTTGTGATCCAGGGTCACATATGGTTAAAATGGAATTAAATGACACACTGCCCAAAACAAACACCAATAAACAGGAGATTTGGTGGGATTGTTAGAGCAGTGTGAAAAATATGTTTGTCCCATATTCTAAATCCAAAATCAATCTTCAATATTTAAAATGTTGGTGTTTGTTGGGGCAGTATAAACCAGCATTAGAGGAAGCTATAGGGAAGATTTACAACCATGTGCATTTACTTTTAAATTGTAACTTATTTACAGTGCTTAGCATAAGTGAACACACCCATGCTAAAGTTGATTAAATAGAGGAATAAAAAAAATCATCTTTTTGAAATTGATCTTAATGCCTTAATTTAAAAAAAATTGGAAAAATCCAACCTTTAAGGACACCACTTTTCTTTGTGAATGAATAATGTATCGTAAATAAATAAATGTCCTTCCTTAAAATACATGTTGCATAAGTCAGGACAACCCTATGTTAAATTCCCAATGAGGCAGGCATATTTTTATTTTTAAAGGCCAGTTATTTCATGGATCCAGGATACTATGCATCCTGATAAAGTTCCCTTGGCCTTTGGAATTAAAATCGCTCCACATCATCACATACCCTTCACCATACCTAGAGATTGGCATGGGTCACTTTCCATAAGATCATCTCTCAATGCAAATCAAACCAGCTATCAGGCTAACTGAAATAACACCATGCCAATCTCTAGGTATGGTGAAGGGTATGTGATGATTTGGGGCTATTTTTTTAAATTATTTGAACAAATGAAATCACTGTTGAGATATAGCAAAATCCCAGTAAGAGATTGATATGAAAGGTACATTTGATTTACATACAGGCCTATGAATAAATGTACTTATTTAGCTGGCCATAATTTAATTGAAGATATGTCATAATAACAACACTATGAAATCAAATTGAATGAGAGCTGATAAGCCAGAATATTTAATAAAAAACATAAGGTATAAGGGATGTCTTTGTGAATGACGGCTGCTCCAGTTCTGTGGTTGTCTGCAGATTTCTGTGGGCACATATTTCGTGTGGGCCTGCTCATCGCCTACTGTTAAATATAACAATGCAGCAAAGGGAACAGCAGCTTGACATGGTGCCATGAATGTGCGTCAAAGCACATGAGGCTGTCATTTGTTTGACGCAGGAAAAATAAGGAAACCCCAGCAAAAAAAAAAAGAAAAAAAGAAAAAAAAAACTATCATTAAAATAATTAATAACCAATTATCATGATCTAATATTAATGTTTTATCATGCTAAATGCTTGTCTGCTATGTTAAAGCAGGTCTGATCCGGCCCTAGCTGATCTAGGCTCTCAATCATAAAAATAAAAAGAGAAGAAAAAAGCTAAGCCTAAATATAGACCAGAGACAGGTCCATCACACAACAAATGTAGTTTATAAATTGTAAAAAAATAAATAAAAAAAACCACCAATGTTTTACCACCAGGGGCCATTTTGAAGGGGTCCCAATTATTTAAAAAAAATTCTGTTTTACTGTACATATGTAAATTAATTATTGTGTCCCCTATTAAAAATGAAAAAAAAAAACATTAATAAAACAATATCTAAGATGATTGCACTTACGTGTACTTACAGTGTACTTACCAAGTACTGGATAATATAAGGTAACTATATGGGTTAAGGTTAGGTTTAGGGGTAGCTTCAGGGTTAGTAGTTATTACTGTAATAAGTACATAGTATGAACATGGGGAACATGAGTATAAAATAAAATGCCACCATAAGATTATTCAGTGACAAAACATGATCACTTTATCTCAAAACTGTTCAGGAATAAATCTTACAAATGTTTAGATGAAAAAAAAGAAGAAAAAAAAAAGAAATAAGAGCATAGCCATACTGTAACGGTCACCAGCTGGAGTGCCCTTGAGAGCCACCAGAGTGTACTCCAAAACAGGCTATTGTCATTCCCTCACAAACTACATCTCCCATAATTCTCTGACTGGACTCATTAGCACTCATTGTTTTCAGCTGTGTCTCATCTTGTTTGCTCACCCTATATAAGCCTGGTTCTTTCTGTCATTCCCTGCGAAGTCAGCGGCCAGGAGTGCAGGCGCCGAGAAAGATGCCAGTTGAAAAATCAGTTTGTATCAGCCTGTCGAGCTATATTTATAGGTCAAGGCCTCGCCTATTTCGGTGGGACGTGACGTAGAACCTCTCGTAAGAGAACGTACTTGGTTAGTAACGTAACCTCGGTTCTCTCTAGAAGAGGGAACGAGTACTGCGTATCTTGCCGTGCTTACAACATGCTCTGGTTCGCTTCGGCGATGAAAAACCAGTTTGTATCAGCCTGTTGAGCTATATTTATAGGTCAAGGCCACGCCTATTTCGGATATATATCCCTATACCCCATTGGATATGGCGTCACGCAGGGCCTCTCTCGATAGGCTGCTGCTGTTGCCACAGGTCACTCAATAGGCACGCAAGCCGTCTTGCCTATGTCTGCATGCTGCTGCAACGCGTTTTACATGAATTCAAAATTAAGGATAATTTTTGGCTTCAATATCTCGTGGAAAAATGGGTTTTCCCCATAGCGTAAGATATTATGCAGTACTCGTTCCCTCTTCTAGAGAGATCCGAGGTTACGTTAATAACCGAGTACGTTTTCTTTATTTTGATTTTCGATCTTCTGTCCGGTTTTCTTGGTTTCCTGTTTTTGTCTGTACCCCTTTGACCCTGTTATAGTTTGGACTGATTACCCAGTGTTTATGACTTTTGCCTGTTTTCGACTTCGATTGTGGATTACCCTTTCAATAAAACTGCATTTGGATCCTCAACCTTTGTGTCTCGGAGCAGTACGTGACACATACAATAAAGTGTTTAGATTCAATTTAGAGACATCTTTCACCATCTTCCCCTCATTTTTGGATCTTATCAGCCGTAGTGCTTCCATCTGTGCTTATCTATTTTTTTTTCACCTCACATTTCCTGTATGGAAAAGTACAGCCTGGACACTGTAAAACATATGTTTCATTAGAAAAAAAGTAACATGAGGGTGAATAGGATAACCAAATTAAAATTTTTGGTATGAAACGATCCCTCTAACTGGAAGGGAAGTTATTAATCTTGAGTTTGGAACATCACATTTAGGCAACATGGTGCACAAAATATCCCAGACAGCAACATGGTGTCAGCCCAGATCTGGCCAACATCCGGTATAAGTGGACTCCACACGTACCAGATGTGGGCCGGATGTTATTCTTGCAAGCCTTGCAAACAGTGGGATTGCTAGTTACATTTTAAAAACTTCAATCTCTAAAGCTGCCCCTTCAAAAAGTCTCTGCTCAAATCGTGTTGACATTCAGTCCCAAAACTAGAGAGTGAAGGACACATGCACTCACCCACCCATCATTGCCAAGTTTTCGACGAAAAATAACCTCCATCAGAGCAAATGGTCATCATCGATGAATGTATACCGGGATGCGGCCTAAGTCATGTCTGTGAGCTAGTGCGAGTGATTCACCCTTTTTACACCACACCACTTCACAGCACTCACACATTTACCACACACCAGCGTCATTTCAACATACAACCAAAAAGGAAGTAGAGAGATGTCAGCGTTGCTTCACTAGTGAGCACTTTTATACAATCTTTAAAGTCTTAACAAGTCCCCTTCAGATAAAATAAGGAAGCAGTGGCTAAGCTGATTACTCACTGTTTCACAATTATTCACAGAGCACACCGGGTCATGTTTTCATTCATGATTTGTCTCCAAATCAGCCACCAAAAGGAACTGGCGAACAAACAAGTTTGGAATTCCATCATCAAAACAGCCCTTTTAACAAGCTTGTTAATGAGGGGGAGGATGCGAAACGTAATCTCTCCCTCTATCTCACGCTCGTAGCTTGCTGAGAATTCCCTAGCAGGATTCTGTAGAGATATCCACGGATAGCTCAACACAATTCTCCAAGTAATCGGCCGTTAACAAGAGGTCTGGGAAAAACATGGCTTTGAAAATAGTACAATGGGAAAATTATTAGCCTGCGTCGGCTTCTTTTATGCCAGAGGTGCTTATCTTTAGAGCAGTATTGTTTGGCACATAAGGCAAAGTCAAAAGCACTTATGAGACTTTCTAAAATGACAATAATGTGTCTGCATTTGATTTCATATTCCGTTTACTGTACAAGCATATACTTCTAATATTTGTAAAAGAGTATGTATGCACATTATTTGTGACATGCTGTTAACTAACTAACTAAGATCATTTTGACTTGTCCTTTTATTTTACACTAAGCAATAAACAAAAATTAAAGCCTTTTGGGAAATTCTACAGCATTGTGAATGTTAAAAATGTTCATCACACTATTTTTTTTTAAATTTAATTGCAAAGATAGTTAATTACTTTAGTTAACAAGAACTAAGATTGAACGTCTACTTCTTCTACAGCATTTATTAATCTTAGTTAATGTTAATATTAACATATACATTATTAAAATAAAAAGTTGTATTTGGTAAAGTCCACCTGTGGTGAAAATCAAGCTTTTAATGTTGTTTATATGTTTTAAGACAAACCATGTGCACATTTATAAATCATCACACCTGCTGAGTATTTTCTCCTTAAAACTGCAGTGAACCAAAGACAGTCTCAAAAACGATGTTTGAAATCGCTGGTGTTTCTGACGTCACAAATTACCTTGTAACCAATCATGTCATCGTGTGGATCTCTGAGCTGGTGTGAGCGAGTGGAGGCGGGGCTAATTTGCATATTCATAGAAAATGTTTATTGTGTTTCAACCGGTTTTGTGAATGGCATACTTTCTTTACTCTGTGAATGCTTTCAGAAGAGACAGCATCTTTGCAGAGTAAAATGATATGTGTGCAGTGAGTTGTAGAGATCTATAGGTTGTCCGGAAAGCACGTATATATGGTGATAGTTTGGGCGTGTATCATGATAATTATCACCTGCGCTCATGTTCTCTCTCATTTAAAGTAATCTGGATTCATCAACATCAGAATGAGCGTAAATTGGAGCCGTTGGAAATTTTGTATTGGATTCATTGCATATAAGAAAACTTATACGCAATTATTAGTGATTGAGACCTAATGATTCGGACAGCGTACATAATACAAATCTGTGTCTGTGGACTGCAGCACCTAAAAAAATAGAAGTGGTTGAGCAGACAGAGTGTTCTTGATGATGTGTTCTTTTTTCTTTCGTTTTTTTTTTTTACAGCTGATTCTGTATAAGACCAGCTGGTCTATTTAGAAAAGATGGGCTGGCTTGTTTTTGATGATACTGTCACATTTATAAGATATGAAGACAGCTGTGCCAGGTAAGTATCAATAACACTTATAAACAGTCTGTCCACATGGCGAGAGGAGAATTTAGGAGGAGAGTTAGAAAGGGAGTGGAGCACAGGTACCTTAATGATTTCATTTGTTAGAGAGCTCGAAAATGACTGGGCACAAATTTTTTTATTTTTTTTCAATAAACCTCTCAGTGCATTTGGATGAGTTATAAGGCAAGGCTGGCTCTGCTGTTTATGTGTCATTTGGCTTTATCAACATATTCTGCCACATAATTTATTTAAAATGAGTCACCTGGGATCCAAAGGCCCTTTCTGCAGTTTTTCCACTGTGAATGGAAGACACACAAAACCATATCCCGGCTGGAAAGTTTTCAAATTCGAGATAGACCAATTTGCCATCATCTGAGTGAAGCCCACAAGCAACAGTCCATTTGCATATGGCCGCTGCCTAAATTACCCACAAAGCCCTTTGTATCAAAACAGCAAAGTCGGTGATGCTTTTGTAGCTGCTTTTATACATGACTTTATGATATGCTATGAAGATTAATTGCTTCTACTACAATCTCAAAACCATAGGGAAAACTCTGCACACATAATGTGAAATTTGGAAACACATAAAAATGGTTCATGACCATTTCTAGATTTATAATGGGACAGCAGCGCAAATGATGCAGCTACAGAACTTTGTTATGCAGATGCACTTAGCTGCAAATTATATCTTTACAATCTTTCCTTTTAGGTGTTTTGCTTCACTCAGCAGATAAACGGGCACATAGCTTGTGTATGCTGAGTTAATGCTTTTAATGGATCCACGCTCACTTCATCCAGCTTTAAAATACATCTATTTAAAAAAACAATGCATGCTCATGAAAATTGTCACAGAAATAGGCTTCCATAAATATTACTCACACAAAAAGGTATACAAAAAAATGATGAAGCTAAAGAAAGTTTGCAATTGCACGGACTGAAACAAAAACAACATTGCACGCTACATTTACAGCTTTATTTTGGGTAGTAGCGCATGGTGAGGTCAATCAGAGGAGATGTGGTAGGAGTCCACTGATGTGACGCTTAGGGGCTAAACACAGTCTTACTCATTTCAATTCAATTTCAGAATGTGGGAATGAAAAGTAAAACCGTCTCAGCAAGTCAACATGTGTACCAACAGTGTACGAGGACAAGTCACCACATCAAAAGAGCTAGGAAAAGAGCTATAAAGAGGAATGGAGGGGAGAGAGAGTTTGAATGGCGAGTCTGGGTGTCTGGACAATGTTAGCCTCAAGCACAAACAATGTTGCAGAGCTGGGTGAAAAATGCAAGATTATTTGGCATATTCCAACACAGCAGGCTACAAACAACCATTGGCAGAGGAGGAAAGAGAGGCTGACACTCCTCAAAAGTGTATTTAAAATGCAAAACAAGTGATCAAAAATGAAACGCTATATTAATAAAATGTACCTACTAACGTACATAACACTGATCAATGTTATGTAAAAGGACTTTAAATAAATGTATTGTTTATGCAAAGGGTAGTTTTTTTATTTGTCCTATTTCTGTAAAGTTGCTTTGGAACAATGTGTATGGTAAAACGTTATACAAATAAATTCAAATGAATTCGAAAGGAAATTTGCCTACTCTTGCATAAATAACCAGTCATTGTCACAGTTTCACCAGACTAATAGCTCTATTTGGGAAGAATTAATCATTCTAGAATTATTGGAGTGGTTTTGTCGGGGAGTCAATCTGCATAGAAAATAATAAACAAATTACTAGCATAGATAAATACAATAAAACAAAGATAAAAATTAAATAAATGGTGCTTTATTTTTTTTTCAGGTAAGTCTAACAATAGGTACAGCAATTGAGTAATCAAATGTAAAATAATACTACATAGTCTTCACTGTATAAATTGTCCAGAAAAAAAAGAATGTTAACTCAATGTCAGCTCAGAATAAAACAAAACAGTAATGCAAGTTTGTTTCTATTTGTGGAAGGAACCGCATGTCAAAGTAAAACTTGAGGCCATGCATTGGCATAATTAAATATTTCTACACTGTGTAAGCATGGCATTCATAAGAACATAGCAATTTGGGTCTAAAATGAGCTTCTGGGGTAAGTCATCTTTGTTTTTTTGCATAATGGCGGCAATTTTGCCATTTAATGAGATGATGGCATGTGATGTATGTAGACATTTACACTGGACCTAAGGCTGTTTTCGCTGCCAGTGCTGTATGCCACTGCTGGACATGGTTATGACCATCCCTCTGGGATTACAAGCTGTTTCAGGGTTGGACTTTGGGAGAGATGATCTCACTATGAGCTCCGAGGGCTCCCTGGCTCATGAAGGGGAGTGAAACAGATGGTACACTGGACCTCCAAGTTCCAACCTTCTGGTTCTCTCCTCACACCACATATGTTTCTCCCTACAGCTACAGTACATCCTGGTGATGGGTTTCCCACAATCCAACATACTCATGGCATATCTGGCCCAAATGGGATAAGGAAGGACACACAGGACGTTTCTTTGGCAGGGTACGACAATGTCATCGTAGTAGGAAAAAAAAGGTTGATACAAGTCAATGGAATGAATTCATATGTCTTTCTTTGAACTTGCCACAGTGGTACAGTGATGGCATCACATGGTAATATGCATGGTTGCAAAATAATATATATATATATATATATATATATATATAATGAATCAAAAATAGAATCTATCTCAGATAAAATTGTGTTACTTACAATACTTTTGAAACACTTCTCTCATATTGTCCACAAAATAAGTTTGTTACATTTAAGAGAGAGTATTTAGAATTCAGCCATTAATACATTCTTGTATTCTGCTCAACACTGGTAATACGATTTAGGGTTACGTTTTATTTTAAGGTGGTGTAGTTACATTGTACGTACTCAAATAAGTTCTGAGTAATATGAATTAACTACATGTAAAGTTGTGATTAGGGTTAGGGTTTGGTTTAGGGTTAGCTACTTGTAATTATACTAGTTCACTGTTATTACTATGTAACCTTAAAATAAAGTGTTACCCGAAATAGTACTTAGCATATCAATGATATGCATATCATTGTTCTGAATTTTGCATGTACTTTAAAGGATTAGTTCACTTTCAAAAAAAAAATTTCCTGATAATTTACCCACCCCCATGTCATCTAAGATGTCTTTCTTTCTTCAGTTGAAAAGAAATTAAGGTTTTTGAGAAAAATATTCCAGGATTTTTCTCCATATAATGGACTTCAATAGCAACCAATGGTTTGAAGGTTCAAATGTCAGTCTCAGTGCAGCTTCAAAGGCTCGACAAGATCCCAGCCAAGAAATAAGGGTCTTATCTAGCGAAACGATCGGTCATTTATATATATATAAAAAAAAAAAAATATATATATATATATATATATATATATATATATATATATACTTTATATACTTAGATACTTTTTAACTACAAATGCCCGTCTTGTACTATCTCTGAGATGCACCACGCATTACGTCATCACGTTGGAAAGGTCACTCGTAACGTAGTCGTAAGTACCGACCCAGTGTTTACAAGTTTGGAGTATGAGGACCGTTCAAAGTTATTGTATGTTGAATGACACATATTTATATGGATTTGTGTCAGTTTATTGTTTAAAACGGTCCTTAATATGCTTGATGTTTAACGATGTCACGCGTGACCATATCAACGTGATGACGTAATGCGTGGCGCATCTCAGAGATGGTACAAGATGGGCCAGTGGCGGTTCTAGAGGGGGGGTGCCAGGGGGCCAACAAGCTTGGCCCCCCTTGTGGCCCCCCTAAATGTGGAGTGTGAAATAATTTTTACAAAACTGTTTTTTTTTGTTATCGTTGTTATCGTTGTATGCGTATTTTTTTATTATTATTCTATTTGTGGATTTGCTTGTTCACGTGACAATTCGCATCACATTCGCGGGAATCGCGGCAGAATAACGCCTGTCTCCTGCATGCGAGAGAGGAGAGAAGGAGAAAGCTGGTAAATGTCAGTTCAGTTGCAAGTTCATTCTTTGTGCGTATCGAGTGTGCGATGTGTATTGTCTATTATGATATTGTAATGTTTTAACTGTATACGAGGCACTGTGAGCTGACATCGCATTTGTCTATCGTCCTTTCACTGCTGTGTGCTGTTCATAGGTAGGCTATGTCCCCAAATTAGTTTATGTCTTATATTTATATCATATTATGTTCTTATATTAGAATATCAGATCAGCAAGAGTGCTGTTTTCCCGTGCACAATTGCAACTGTGATATTGATGTTATACAACAGTTAAATTAACAATAAGGTGAACATTGGGAGTTACTTTTTAGACACAATATTGTCAATATTGTTTGTTTTCCCTTTTTTTCGCCGACTAGAATTTCAAAATGAAACCGTAGCAGAGTCTCAATGCAACAGAAAGCGATGATTTATTGACTGAAATCCGCGATTTGAAGGAATCACTTGCTCCTTTCCCGAATGAATCAGCCGTTTGAACAAATCGGTTGAATGAATGAATCCCTCAACTCACTTATTAAGACCGTGACTTGCCGCCGGCTACTGGCGGTTTTAGTTTCATATTTAAAGTACCCTTTAATTAAAACATTAAAATTAGAAATCATTTCATATTTAAATATTGATTTAAAAAAAAATCTCATAGCTTTATTTATGCAATTATAAATGGAGTGTTAATATATTAATGCCGCTTCTGTGTCACCTCTAGACTGCACTGCAAAGATGGATTTTGATTAAATGATTTAATTTGACTGGTAACAGTGGTACTGTATAATTATTGTATAATTAAGTATTATTGTATAAATAAGTATAATTACTGTATAATTTGAATGTTAGTATTTGACATAAAATGTGATTCATAACTCTAAATAAGTTTAGAAAGAATGTCCATATATAGGTAAAAATGCCCCTGGAAATCAATTTAAGGTGGCAAATTAAATTAATAAAAAATTAATAAAAAATTTAATTTCGGTCCCTGTTGTTAACTGACCACTGCATAGAATATCAGCCATGTCACCAGCACAAAAACACAATCAGTAAAATATCATCTAATCATCAACAAAACATTGAAAATATTGAGATATATTTTTGTCAATATTGCACACCCCTAATAAATGGTATGAATTTTGATTTCTTCAGGTCTTAAAAAGCCTTAGATGTGGCTTTAAAAAGTGTGCAGGAACCCTGTAAACAGTTAGTAGTTACCTAGCAAGTCAGTTATTTTCAGTAAATGAATTAATAAGCTTCTTGGTCCCCATTGCTTTTGCTCTATAGTTCTCACCAAAATTAAGAGAAAGAAGGACATCATGTCAATTACAGTTACTGTGACTAATACTGAATATGTAGGCTTAATGCAAATGTAAAAATATAATGGAAATGCAAATGCATTGTTGAAGGATTATAAACATGGTATTTTGCCTGTTAATGCCTGCAGTGCAGAAAATGATATGACAACAATAAGGTCTAAATGTAACTGGCCCCTCTAACAGTACAACTGGCCCCAGCTTGGCCCCCCCAGTTGAAATGGTCTAGAACCGCCACTGAGAAGGGCATTTGTGGTTAAAAAGTTTTTTCTAGAAAATGACCGATCGTTTCGCTTGGACATCTTGGACGACATGGGGGTGAGTACATTATCAGGAATTTTTATTTGAAAGTGAACTAATCCTTTAACATCAAAACCATAGTAATACAATGGCACTTTTGTTTTATTAGTGTTGTCTGCACTTGCAGATGAATCTAAAAAGCCACAATGACTCAAAGTTTGACTTGCAAAAAAAAATGCAGGTGTTCATTAGTACATGCTATGAGATGTTGTTTAAACCATACATGTGTTGGTGAGTCTCTGTGAAGTACTGTAACAGATGGTAAAATCTGCCATCGATGAGCCACATTATTTGCCCATTTTCCATAACCTGTCAAAGTGTGTGTCATTTCAATGCACCATCTGATAATGTGCAGAAACTATTTTGGGCTTTGGCTCTTGTTATATTATGCTACACTTTAAGCATTACCAGATAACAAAGTCATCCTCTGGAATAGCTTTATGAAAGTAATAACCAGTGGTGTATACCACATAAACAGTGAAACAGTGTGCAGTAGCCTTATCTATAAAACAGATTGGCTGTGCAGGTATTGAATCTCAGATCTCCTGCAATCTCATCTATAATCAAAGCCAGAAAATGTCTTTTTGAGATCATATCTGATCTGGCTTCACATTCAAGCTCAAAATCCTGGATTGTGAAAGTGATATCTCGCTGTATTTAAAAAGTCATATTTTTGTGTAGTTTACATTCAGTAAGAGCATATTTATTAAGGTGAGAAAGAATGTGGTTAAACAGAAAGGGGAAGGGGGGTGAAATCAATTCACAGAAAAGTAAACTTCAGCATCTGGATGCCCTTGTCAATGCCTCCTGGAACAAATAAAGTTACAGAGCAGAACCAGGAACTAATCTCATTAATGGCTGCCATTTGTGAGTGATTAAGGTCTGTCCTCACTCAATGGCACACTGGACATAAAGTTCTTAGAGGTTAATAACCAGTTACAATCAATTACTCAACTAATATGATACAATCAATGGGTTCCTCTAATCACATGAGGTGACAAAAATGGAGTCGACGACTATCAAATCTCTGGGATATCTGAGCTGAGGCATAACAGGCCAAGGTGAATGCAACTAGCATTGTGTCTGTAAGGCTACGTTCACACTGCCAGTCCAAATCCGACTATTTGTGTATCCGATTGGAATATGATCTAAAATTATTGATGTCCACATGGTGTATCGCAACTTTTCAGATCCGATTTGTGTGTCCATGTAGCTCTTTCGTTTTCCGGAATATGGTTTCTATGGCAATGAAGTTGCACTGGTAGGCATACGCCAAAACCAACAACAACCGCAACATGGTTTTGCAATAAAGATGTCGTCTTATTTAAATTTTACAACATGACAATGTATAGCCCCTGCACTGGACTACTGCATCTTCTGAGGCAGTAGCAGAACCGTAGGAGGCTGGTCGTCTCTAACGGTTTCAAAATATGTTTCCATTATATTGTCATTTTCTGCTCATCTGGCACTTTGCAACAAGACAGCGTTGTTTCCTATAGCAACCTCTAACGTTTGTTTTAAGTGGCGTGAGAAAGTCACGATCAGATGGCGTGAAATACGATCAGATCAGTCAGACTGAAACAGATTTCCAGAAATGCGTTTGAATAGGATTTCAAACCACATATGGATGTAACTTGAAACGGATGTGTAAAAATCACATTTCATGTGATTTTTTTGCCATTCACAGTAGCTAAATCTGATCGAATTTCAATCGGATAAGCACCAAAATCGGATTTTGACTGACAGTCTGAATGTAGCCTAAGGAAAATACAAGTTAAGGTAGTTTTTACTAACACACACAGGGTTAATAGAACAAGATCTGAACCATAACCTCATACTTTGGGTTGACATCACAAAAAAAGATTCAAATGACATTTCATCTACTGAAACCATCTGCAGTATCTAGAATGAACAAAGACAAGAACGGGTCTTTTTCAAATACCAACTTTGATGTAACTTTGATGAAAGGTTTTGATCCACTTCAATACATAAAGTTCATGTTTTTTTATTTTTATTTTTTTTCAGCAAGGATTTTACAAATTAATCAAACGTGACTGTAAAGACATTTATAATATCTCAAAATTGTATCTTTCAAATAAATGATGTTCTTTTGAAAGTATCACAGTTCCTGCAAATATATAAAGAAGCACAACTGTTTTCAACAATGATAATAATAAGAAATGTTTCTTGAGAACCAAATCATATGAGAATGATTTCTGAAGGATCATGTGACACTGAAGACTAGAGTAATCACTGCTGAAAACTCAGTTTTGTCATCAAAAGAAGAAATCACATTTTAAAATATATTAAAATTAAAAAAAAAAAACAAAAAAAAACAGTTTCTTTATATTGTAAAAAATATTTCACAATATTACAGTTATGGAAAACATTACCTAGATTTTTAAAAGATTATTTTTATTACTTTAATATGATGCTAAAATTGAAATCCATTTTCATTTTTACAAAATTCATTTTTATTTAAAAATTATTTAACTGTCCACGTATGTGGACAACGTGCAACAAAGGCGTAAAATGGGACATAAAGCCACAGATGACAATATGGAGCATTGTGTTTTTATTATGGAATGTTATGTTATGTATATCAGCTCAGTTATTAAAAACAATAATATTACAATATAGGGGTGGCACGGTTCACAAAACCCACAGTTCGTTTCATATCACGGTTTTCGGGTCACTGTTTTCGGTTCTATACGGTTCTTGTTGTTATTTTTTCTTTTAATCTTTAACACTCCAGAAATTTACTTCAGCATATGATATAGGCTATAGCTTAATTATTCACAATTCAGGATACAGTATTAAAAAAAAATGTATATCATGTAATCATGCACAAACTGAATTTGACTTGACTTTAAGCACATTATTGAGACCATCTCTGAGGAAAGCTAGGTGACATTTTGATACAGCAAGAGAGAAGACATTGATGACATGCTTTTGTTTTTTTGACAAAAAAGGAGAATGTGTATTGCTATCTCTACAGGGACTTACAGGTATGTGCATTTTTAGCACACAAAGATTAAAATTAACTTGCATTTATCAAACTGTCAACGTCAGTGTAGCTCTTACAAAATGTTTATGTTTTTAAAAGAAAAAGATAGAAACTCTTAAAGCACTATCTTTTAAATAAGTCAAAATATGTTACACATAATTGCCTATAATGAGGCTATAACAATAGCAAAGGCATAACCATAAAGTGAAACATAAGTTCAACCTCAACACAAAAACAGTATCAACAATGCTTCTATTCCCTGAGAGTGAGGATACATTTTTTTCACTTGAAATTAAAGTGCAGTATTTGGAAACATATGACTGGAGTTCTTATCTAAACTTGGTGTCACTGTATATATTTAAATATCATAGGTAGCATGAAATCCAAAATTGTCCCACACAAGACTTAGGCTATACGACGCTGGCACATCCTCCAACTCCGGTTAGCCTTCCTTATATCTCCCACTTGACATTTCTATTCGTGACGAGACCTGCAGCACTCCATACTCCACTTTTATTGTAGGCTTGTTCGACTTGAACCGGCGCTGCACAGACCGATCGGTTTATGACATCAAATTACTGCGAGAGTGATTGAAAAGTATACGGAGCCGTTGCTCTCGCGGTACTTTGATGTTATTCATCGATCGGTCTGTGCAGCGCCGGTTCAAGTCGAACAAGCCTCATATGTATGTCCATTGTCCACACATCTCTTATTTCGCGCGAAAAGTAAACACACTGTCTGAGGTCACGGGCACGGGGTTACATTGTGCATGCGTCGAACCGTGCGACGCACACACGCACCGAACCGAGACAAACGAACCGAACGGTTATAATAACAATAAAACACATATTGTAGGAACTATAACAGTTACATATATGCGGAAACCTAGAAGCAATGTGCGCAACTCATGGAAAACATTCACTGCTGATTGTAACAACTTATTATTTTAGTTACTGTCACTTCCACTGTCCTCATGGGATATGTTCAGAGGGCAAAATGCTAATTTGTTTTGGTATGTGTAAAGTTGCCATTCAATGCCGTAATATGTCATTTTAAATAGTTTTTTGTGTTGATACATTTTTTAAATGTCAGTTTTATTACAATATAACACAATCATAACATATTTGCAAAAATAGAACAGATACACTAGCAGGTTACAGAAATCAGACTTTATGCAATGTGACTCCAATGTTGCATGACGTCCACATAAGTCGACAGTTAGTTTTTGGTGTATAAAAACTACATTTTACTCTAAATTTTTGTTTATAATATACTTACATATTCATCATACTTTACTGTACATACTAATATTATTATTATTGTATCTCAATTGACCTTCTTGTATAAATGATTTTAACAGATTTGCCTGGGGCACTTGGCTATCGCTGTCAGCCATATTGGATTAATGATGTCAACAAGCAATGCATCTTTGGAATGAAAGACAGTAGCAACTGTTACAATATTGCTGTCAATCTACTGACACTGCCCTCAAGTGGTTTGGAGAAAATTACCATGATAAATGAACCCTAAATAACGAACTGTCCACAAATGTGGACACCATGCACGAAAGGGTTTTAATCAAATAAATTCAGCATTGGTGAGTATAAAACAATTTACCAATAACAAATATTACCGACCTCAAACTTTTGATTGGCAGTCATATATATATATATATATATATATATACTATACCATATGTCAAATATATACCATAGTTTTTATATTCATTGAATTATCTGGCTACACAAGTTAAAAATGTTAAAGCTGAAACGACTTGGCCTCATGGACTAGACCAGTTCCCCATGTGTCTCATACCTTATCTTTAAACACTTTTTATTACAATAATTATTAGTTTAATTAGATCTAACCCTTGTCCACTCATTACTCACACATCTCCAAAGAACAGGGCTTGTTATCTTGTTGGGTGAAACCTCTTGAATGCATGGGTACACATTTTAAATCACTGCCTGGTTCTTTCCCATCCGGCTGCTATGCAGTCCAATTACGCAGATTTCGAGTTACTTACTTATGCAATCAAGTAATTACAACCCAATCTTACCCAAGTCGCAAGCACAACATAATCTTTAGATTGGCAGGGAAATTATGTCCAACGATGCACCATTTTTCGAGATGTGACAATTGCCTTCTTAATTATGATGCCATTGTGTCAACTTGCTTTCTCAACCTAATCAAAAGCGATTGTAATCATGAAAGTGGTCCTGAGATGTGGACCATGATGTTGTAATTGCATTTTAATCACACTGGTGTAGGGAACATGGGTTCTTGCTATCTCATCAGCTTCTTAAAATTGAAGTCAGAGAGAGATGTCTGTCAGCTTCGGGAACTAAAAGGGGCCAAAAAGGTTTTCTTTAAAACCCATGTAGGACTTTGTGAACTGTCTTGGCCTGACAGCAAGACCAGAGCAGTTTTGCTTGGTGAAGTGGAGAAAGAGAGCAACGTGACAGGGATATTAATTAATTTCATTTCCCAGAATGCGCTGCTCTTCTATAGTGTTTTATCTTTCACTTGAACCAAAAAGACTAGCTTTAATTAATGAGATTGTGCGATGTGATCCATCCTACTTGAACAAATGTGATCTATGCCGAGGTAAACTGACTTATTTTGCAATTAGTCTTATCAGAAGGGGTGTAGGAGCAATCTGAAAGGGGGGAGGGCTTTATAAATCTCATCAAACCTCTCATGACATGGTTTTGAATCACTATACATCCAATAGACACTCCCATATGAGGTACCATATGAAAGCTTAAACACTAAAATTTTCTGAAGCGTCGGTAGAGAGGTCAACAATTAGCAGATCATGGTCTAGATTCGGACCCCGGATTGGTTCCGTCTGGACCGTGCATCATTTCTCATTTAGTATAATTGTAAACAAACATATACAGCAACAGAAAACAAGAGGTCTGAGTCTGTGCAGTCAACCCTGTACAGCTACACAGCCACTTCATTTCCTTGTCAGACTGAAATAAAACTTCAGTTTTTACAAACGGTTTCATATGCGTGAACTGATGATTAGTACGAAATGCATTTGAAAATAAATTTAACAAGCTCCTGGCCACTTCCGACACACTCAGTGTCCGATTCGCTAACTCATTTTCATTTGCTTCTTTAAGTGGACTATAGGAGTAATGTAGGGAATAGTGAATTAGGGTATGGGGCTGATTTCGGTATGGGGCTGATTGATGGGACAGCCCCAGTGTTTCTCTGTATAGCCCTCAGTTTCAGTTGCCCAAGGCTTTGTCCATTATTAGATGTTAGTGGTTAGCTGTCTGTGTGTTTTGAGTATAATAATGTGGTGATAGGTAGATTGTGGTAGATAAACATTAGCCATATGGGGAAGCAACATATTTCTCCCAAAATGTTGGAAATTGCTATGAAACTGTTTATCAGTGTGCAATAAATAAAAAATGTGATAGAATCAAGGCCTGTGGATTAATTGTATTAAACTATTATGTAATTATAGAAATAAAAACCTATTGTGTTAAAGAGGCAGAAAACATTATAATAATTACGACTTCCTTCTTAACCAATCTGAAAACATGAGTTTCACATTTGCCTCAGCAGAGAGAACATTATATTAAGAGCAATAATAGAATGAATGGCAAAAGACCAGATATAAAAAAAATAAAAAAAAACACTTACCATGGTTGTAAAACCCATTTACCTATAACCTGAAAAACATTGCAGCTTTTTAAAGCTACGTCAAGCCAAAATTCAAAGTCTGTCTTTACAAACTTTGATTTTCTGGATAGAAATTAAATATTAAATATTAAATTAACTTTAAATTTCAACTTCCTTACACTAAAATTCAAATTGCTATTTGTGTTTGCCACTTTAATTCAAATTCAATCCAAAGTCAGTAATAGGTTTTTTTTAATAGGTTTTTTTTTTTAAAGGCATTCTCAACATTTATAATTTATCTACACATTTATCATCATGTGTATGTTCACAACTAACATTGTAAACAAAGCTCAGTTCACTTGAACAACACTGCAAAACAAAAGATACCCAAAAGGAAAACAATGAGTTATAATGCGGAATTTAATGGAATGATCAGCTGAAAAGTCAACAAAAGATTCAACCAAATTTGACTGGCTAGCAGAAGAAGACAAGTCACACACACACAACAGCTCACCAAAAACAAATCCAGCCATGATAAACCAGAAAACACAACTCAGGACTAACACAGAAATTCATAAATACAGTCTTCAGCCCACATAACAGATGGGACACTATGTTTATATTTATTACATCACCTGCAATCATCCCAAAACACACTGTTCTTTCTGAAAGCCACGGTAACGACAGAGCATCCTTTCAGGCCTACCCTCCCCCTTCTTCTCACCTCCTCTCCATCCTTAAACAATGACCTCCACCTGACATAATCTCAGCAAAAAAGAGCAAATCATTTTAACCACAGCATAAACTGAACAAAGCTAATTGTCATACATTACCTTATTTTTTTTTTCTTGAGAGAGCACTTAGCCTTAGCACTCAAATCAGATGCAGGAGAACCTCTCAGATTCAACCCCGGCTAACAACATCACATGACTCTGTACCATCTGCTCCTTGCTTATAATCATGTGACCTGAATGAAAACCCGGGATTATGGGATATGTAGTTTAATTTTAAGAATGCATTAAAGGTGTTAATTGTGATTTAGATTGAATCACTTATATAAATTCCTAGAAAATGTGACAGCATATTCATATATTCATTAAAACTGCAGGAATTGTTATAATTATTTTAAATAATTATATAATAAAAAATTGTTTTTACATTTATGGGAATTTTTAAATGCATTTAAATGATTATTTTTGTTTATTTTAATTATTTTTTTCACTTTGCATAGTATAATCTAAATCATTCAAATACATTTTTAACATGGGCTCACTGGAAATAAATAAAAGACAAGGATTAAGTGGTAGAAAAGACTGAACTGAGAAAATGACCTTTTTTGGTCGGGCAAAGAGAGTGGCTGTTAATATTACATTAGCCCATGCCTGTGTATGAATGTGTGGGGGTTGGTGGGTCAGCAAACGCCTCTGGGTTAAAGGAGTATACAGACCTGAAAGACAGCCCACTGTCCTCTCATTCCCTCCTGCTACACACGCACATTTCTCCTAGAAAGTGGACGGAATTGTTAAAGAGCCTCGGAGTGGGGCTGTACACAGAGAAACTGAATTAAGTGAAACAGGATGTCACTCCCGCCACCCCTTGACCTTCACACACTCACACCGTCTGCATATGCAATGCATGTCAACCTCAAGACTGGATCTAGGACTGTGCCAGGACCACCGGCCAAATGCGACACTGAGAATTCATCATCAACAGAATGGAAGCGGCATTAATTCATGAAATACAGCCAAGGAAGAGGCAACTCCTCTATTTCATTGTCATTAGTTTAACACCCTGTCAATCAAAATTTATGTTTGCAAGCAAATAAATTAAATCAGTAGAAAATGGTGGACAGACTAATGACAAAGTAAACGACTCACTTAGAATTCATTACTTTCGACCCTAATCCAAAATGTGACCAAGAAATTAACGATTAATATTAATAGCCATACATCACATTCAGATCCCTCATGTAACCATATTCAAGGATCAATCACTTTTACTGTCTTATAATTTATTTTGGACAGTGATTTCTAAAATAATATACATGTATAACGATAATTAGCAGGTAAAAATAAAGCTGCACAAATATGCTTGCTACAATATTATTAGTCGTAGTATGTATATATATATATATATATACTGTATATATATATTAAAAAGACAGTTATGTTATTATTATTGATAAATAATTGAATTTATATTTTTAAAAACAATATAAATATATATAAACAATATATATATAAATGATAAAACGATTTTTAAAAACAATATAAATTCAATTATTTATCAATAATAATAACATAACTGTCTTTTTTAAGAATATTTTGATATATATATATATATATATATATATATATATATATATATATATATATATATATTATATATATATAAGGAAAAAAAGTATATAAATATATATATATATATATTTTTTTTTTCACAACCCACTGCTATACAGCTATCTACTGTTTCTCATTTGTTTTTTATGTCTGACAGGTGGGCATGTGTGATACAGATTCCGAGGTCACTTTTAAAGAGGTAGATGTGGCCCTTGTGTTTCCTTACACTGACTGTGGGAGAGCTGTGGTGATAGAACATGAAATGAACCAGCATGCAACAGTCTCCAGACTGAATTATAGATGCCGCCCATCTGCTGACAGAGGAGCAGTCTGTTAGTCCTCCTCAGTGTCACCACTCTGGGGGCTCAGAGATCCTGGCCCATTCATTCTCACCTCCTGCTGAAATAAGAGAATCTCCTCTTGACCTGTTCTCTCTCGGAGAATTGAGGTTTTTTCAGCAGTGGGAATGGTATAATTAACATATCATAGCAACTAATTACTAACAGTCAATGGTCATTATGTTTACAAATAATATAGAAATGTATCAAATATACAGTAATTTAACAGCAAAAGTGTGAACTTTTTTATATATAAATTTATAGGCATATGCATTTACATGCTTCAATATTGTGTGTCATTTTGACCCAGAAACACATTTTGCTTCAAGGTAAAAAGCTTTCTAATTATAGAATTATTGCGTTTCTACTCCAATCCGTTTGCCAAGATCATTTAAATGTTGGCTGAGACTTTCCTTTTTGCTTTAGTACATAAACTCTGAATGTGTTTCTGGGTCAAAGTGACTATGCAAAATGATGCCAAATTGATTGCAATTTCTACTCACATCTGAAACTTCTTTAAAAGAAGAACCAAACACAGCTTAGTTGACCTGAAGAAAACAGAATAATTTATTTTTTGCCTTGACATTGGCACTCCCCTTGTATTTAGCTATTTACATACATTATAACAATATATATATATATATATATATATATATATATATATATATATATATATATATATTATTTTTATTATTACAAAATGTATTATTTGATCTATTATTATTATATATTATTTAAATATATTACATATTATACAAATATATTTTAAATATATTAGTATTAGCAGTAGTAGGAATTTTGTATACAATTGTAGCATTTCATTATTTATATAAGTGACATGCAAGGCAGTATGGTTAAAATTTCGAACATTTATTTTGATGAACAGAAGGAAGACAGTTTTTTTATTATTATTTTAATACGAAATATAAAGAAATATATGAAGGAAATGTCAATATAACATTTGTCACGTCTGTTTTATTTAACTGCTGTATGTATTGGACTTCCTGTTTGTTTTTCCCCAGGTGAATTTTACATTTCCCACAAAATGCAACCCCTCTCAAACTATAATTTGAGTTTCTACGATCAATAGTGACTTGGACTCCTGCTTTACCATTAATTTATTAAATAATACAGCTCTGTCCATAACCAAAAAGCAACACAACACACAAAGCAACCAAAAGCATCCCTTAGTCAATTTACTTTGACAAAATCATTAGGTATAAAAAGACTAATAAGGCAGAAATGGAAGGGAATGCATTATGACATGCATTAAATAAGTGCAAAGTAGCATTAACATGCAGGGTTTAATTTCCACTGTGCTAGCAGGTTTGTGAATACTATACATAAATGTGAATAATATTTTCACACTTAAAAATAGCCTTTCTTATCAGTAATTTTCTCTTTCTATTGTGTGGAGCTCTTAGCACCTTCCTAAATTTGTAAACCTCACTTCTGTGTCAAATCTGGTTAGGGAGGACTTACATAAAAATTAGCACTTTTGTATGCACATGTTGGTGAGCCATTTACGCGTCAAACCCTCCAGCATTATTTTGCTGAATGAGAGCTCATATTACCACACATCAGACCAATCTACCGTTTCAGGACTCAAACCTGGCTGATCCCCATGGACTACGACAAACACACCCAGCTGGCTTATTTCCATCTGAACATGAACATACAGTAAACCAACTCACTTACAATATGGTGTAGTATATTCTCCTGCCAAACTGTACCGGCAATTTTAGCCTCACAAGCTAATGTGCTCTGACACTAGCTTCCATAAGGAGAATATAGAAATAATATTTCATTTCACAAATACAGTGCCAAGTTCTTAGCAGAAATCCTCTAACAGTGTGCTTCTCTGCCATCCCAGACTAAACAGAGTTTTAATTTGTAACAGAGATGTGGTCTCTCAGGTAGGATGGGAGGGTGGGAGTGGGTTGTACAGCTGGTTTTATTTTATTACCCATGCACCGTTATCTGGCCCTGATAATAATACATAATAAAGTGCAGGTAATGAAATGTAATGATGCATAGTTTGCTCTGAAAAATGAGCGGAACAAACCAGAACCGATTATCACTCACCCCTGACAACGGGTACCTGGGATTTGACCTGTAAATCTGCCAAGAAGTCTGGTAGGATATAATGCAACCCACACATACTCACTTAAGCCCAAATTATAAAAAAGAGAGCTTTATGTACGCTGTTGGGAGAATAATTCAAAGTAAGAACTAAAATGCCCGACTCCCACAATGCCGGAGACCAGGGTTCGAGGACCGCAGATAGCGAGGCGAGTAGGACCTGGGTGAGGGGTTACATTGGTGACCCGGATGAGAGTGAGGTTTAGGGGGGTGTAACGGAGGGCAAGTAGGACCTTTGTGATATTCCTGTTACGTTATTCCTTATTCCTTATTCCTCGAACCCTGGTCTCTGGCATTGTGGGAGTCGGGCATTTTAGTTCTTACCTTGAATTATTCTCCCAACAGCGTACATAAAGCTCTTTTTTTTATAATTTGGGCTTAAGTGAGTATGTTAGGAACGAGGACACAAAATGCAAGTAAAAGGCTCTTTATAGTGTGAATAAAGACTCTTTCACTATACAGTGAAAATAAAGACGATGATGATGTTGAAATGTCCAGGTGATGCAGGCGGTGGCGCAGGGACTTCGATGGTCAGACATGGAGTGAAGGATGAAGTGCAGGGTGCTCTGAAGAGTGACGAAGTAATCCAGACACGAAACGAAATCCAACAAGACGAAAACTGGAACACTGGAACTCGAGACGGGACACGAAGCACGGGAACGGGAACAGGCAACACAAAGACTTCATGCAACTATCTGACAAAGGGAATGAGAAAGTGGAAGTCTTTATAGGAGATGAGATGAGTGGCAGTTGGTACTGGTGATTGATCGCAGCTGGATACTGATCAACTGTGATGATCCGGACACTCACAATCACACACATGTAAACAACAAGCACGAGACTAGAGAGAGACACCGGATCCATGAACCGTGACAATTCCAGGGTGATCTCTGTGAACCCATGAACCAGTGTCTATATGGTTTTTATCTGATCTGGGATCAGTTTTATACATTTGTATAAAAAAAAAAAAATGTTTGTTTATAAGGCAAATTTAGTTGGGGTTCTAGAGAGTAATCAGATCAGTTGGACCAATTCGAATTTTCTAACTTAAACTTTCTGGGAAAATTATATTTAGATAAAAACTGAAAGAGTTGTCGGAAGCTTAGTTATGGTGATGTTGAAGTCATGGGACCCTGCCCTTGTGTAGTTTGTTTATAACCTACCTTTAGCTTTTGAGTTCTGGCAGCTGCATTATCATTCATCCGTGTTAATCTGTGAAAATGATCTTGATGGACAAAGTGTGTTAGTATCATAAACTTTTGTGATAATCCAAAAGCCTATGGAAAAATCCTATTGGGTTTTTGTCAAGGAACCAGTGTGATGCTAACTGGCGCCATTCCTGCAGCACTCTATACATTTCACTGAAATGATGTTTAAATACAACTCAGGAAATCAGAAATCATTGTTGGCTGTGTCTGCACAGAGAGATGAAAACAAAGATAAAGATAACCTTAGTGAGTTTAGCCATGAGACTCGGGGTGATTTTGTTCCAGTGGTATAACATCTTAAACATTGTTAGGATAGTTTTGAAGCGGCTTTTATGATCCAGTCACCTCTGGCAGCACGTAGTGTTCACGTTAACTGCACCCTATGGACAATGTCTCCTTATTGGGTTTAAAGTTTCAATAAGCAACCAGGTCAGGAGCTCCCACTGGCTGCTATTACACATTGTGATTTTCTTCAAAGAATGCTGACACAATTAAGAAATGGGGGAGAAGGAATTAGATGACATTAATTAAAAGGACTGAAATGAAATCGGCACCAGTCTATTCTGTGAGCTGCCAACAGTGGTGTGGTGATTTACATGAATTGTGGACTTAAGCATTTCTGTGAGGAGCCGGCTGAAAGGTTAATGCCGAGGTCCCCGTCTTCCACTCACATCCTGCGGAGAGAAGCATGTCTGCCGCTTGGCAGTCTGGGATATTGTTTCTGTGGGTGAAAGATAATGGATTAGGTCCAGCAAGGGGCTAAGAGGGAATTTTGTGGAGAGATGAATGAGGTGACACGAGGCAGTTCGAGGTGGCGGTAAAAATACTTTCTGATTCCACGCGAGGTGGAGTTGTGTGGAGGAGTGTGCGTGGATTGTTTTTCTATTTGACTTCACTCTTAAACGGCAGACTTTGTCATGGTTAAGATTTAATAATATTGTTCTTAGCTTCCAACTTCCGTTAAGTGAATGAAAATGAAAACTTAATGAATCCCTCGTGCTCTTTGAGAGTTCTGATAATAAAGGAGTGAGGAGCTTTGCCAGAGCGTTTATTCCTATTGATGCTGCACTGAAACTGCTAAAATCACATGCCACATATCCCATTATCATTTCTCACCAAGACACAGATGCATAGAAAACCTCTTACGGGGGCACATTTCCCCAAACCTCCTCAGCAGATATGCAGACCAGACTATGAGAAGATGCTCAGCACATTTATGGAATGTTACTAAAACACTTTTTTACGAAGAAGGCCATCTTTTCCCACTTATGCCATAACAACATTTGCATCCGAGTCAGCACTCTGAGCTCTTTCGACTCCAACGCTTGCGTTTTGCAATTATGGGTGCGTATATCACTTAAGAAGCGCCCATAGCATTTTAACGTTCCGCATACACACTCGCGCTCATCCGGCTACAAACAAGTTTTATTTCAAAACAAGGGCACAGAGAGAGATTTGAGTTGGAATTGCAAATGTGAACAGCAGGAGCTTGGTGTAATCCAAAAGACTTTATTCATTGGGAACACCGGCTGGGTATTGGCACTAGCACACCCTGTTTGTAATTTTCAGCTTTTCGGCATCGACTACATTCAGTCCTCACTCTGCGTGAGCGCTTAAAGGTACAATGAAATGTTAAATTACCTCTGGATGAATTTGAAGTTTGGAATAATGGCCCGGGACTGCATGCTCGGATGTCCACCTGGACGTGATGGTTGTCCCGCTGTCCATCTTCAATCTCTCTCATATTCACACCTTGTTATTATGGTGCAATACTACATGTCTATCACATTCCTGGCAAAGCATTTAAAGCTGGCTAAAATATGAAAGGGGGGACGATCCACATACACATCTAGCAATGCAATCTGGCATAGTGATCCACCTGAAAAGTGAAAATATCACAATAAAACCTTAGTAAGTTTAACCAAGTTTATTTATATAGCCCATTTCATACACAGTGGTAATTCAAAGTGCTTTACATAGAAGAAATTAAAATAATCAAAAGAAATCAGAATAATTAAAACAGTTTTGAATAAAAGATAAAATAAAATACAGTACAACAGTCGGACGAACAGTGGCACATTGCTCATTCAGTAAATGCACAGCTAAACAGATGTGTTTTGAGTCTGGATATGAATGTGACTACTGTAGGAGCACATCTGATCTCTTCTGGAAGCTGGTTCCAGCTGCGGCTGGCATAGTAGCTAAAAGCGGACTCGCCATGCTTAGAGTGAACCCTTGGTATTTCAAGCTGATGTGATCCTAATGATCTGAGTGATCTGATGGGTTTATTCAGTGAGCATATCTGCAATGTATTGAGGTCCTAGGCCATTGAGTGATTTATATACCAATAATAATACTTTAAAATCAACCCTATATGTAACTGGCAGCCAGTGTAAAGACCTGAGGACTGGTGTGATATGTTCATATTTTCTGTTTCTGCTCAGAGTTCTGGCACCAGCATTCTGTATAAGCTGCAACTGTATTATGGTCTTTTTGGGAAGGCCAGTGAGGAGTCCATTACAATATTCCAACCTACTGGTGATGCAAGCATGCACAAGTTATTGCTTTAACATGACCACTGAAACTAAGGTCTGCTCTTGAGACACACCAAGATTCTTGACTTGATTTGTAGTTGTTTGACCCCTAGACTGAAGGTATGCATTTACCTTGAGAACTTCATCTTTGTTTCCATATTCAATGACTTCAGTTTTGTCTTTGTTTAACTGAAGAAAGTTTTGGCACATCTAATTGTTCATACTTCATCAATGCGTTGGCACAGGGAGTCAATGGGGCTGTAGTCGTTAGGCGATAGGGCTAAGTAGAGCTGTGTGTCGTCTGTAGAGCTGTGGTAAGCAATTTGGTTCATTCTCATTATTTGGCTCATTGGGAGCATGTACATGTTGAATAGGAGTGGCGCAAGAATTGAGCCTTGAGGGACTCCGCATGTCATGGATGTCCGCTCAGACAAATGGTCTCATATAATAACCAAAAGATCTGAGATCGGTCTATAGTTGTTGAATATGGTCTTATCCAGATTGCTCTTTTTCAGAAGGGGCTTGACAACTGCAGTTTTCAGAGAGTTTGGAAAACGTCTCGGTTACATATGTAACCCTAGTTCCCTGATAGGGAACGAGACGCTGCGTCAAACGCTGTGGGAACGCCCCTGCATTGTGCGTCATGAAGCACGTATGGAATCAGCCCTATGGAGAGATGGAACGTCATAGGCGGGTGACGTCATCGACCAGGAAACTACAAAGCACCCCATAAACACAAGCGCAACAGCTTCTGATAGGCCTGAAGGAAGCGCTAGCGGGAATGCCGGGAGTATGGTGGAATGACGCAGCGTCTCGTTCCCTATCAGGGAACTAGGGTTACATACGTAACCGAGACGTTCCCTTTCAAGGGGACTCGAGCTGCGTCAAACGCTGTGGGAACGCTAATACCCACGTCGCCATAGGACCAAGTGACCGCCATGTGAGAACTAGCGCACAGAGGACGAGAGCACCTGTGCCCCAGGGGTAGAACTTAAGTCTAGGTCGTAGAACTTAATGAAAGTATGCGGTGAAGACCATCCAGCCGCATCACAAACGTCACTGAGGGAAACTCCTGACAGTAAGGCTTTAGAAGCTGCCATACTCCTGGTAGAGTGGGCTCGTACAGCCAAAGGTGAAGGCTAACCAGCCGACTCATAGGCAAGTGAGATAGCCTCGACCACCCACTTGCTCATTCTCTGTTTAGACGCAGGACACCCCTTCTTGGGTGGCCCAAAGCACACAAATAGTTGTTCTGACTTCCTCCACAGGGCAGTTCTGTGGACATAGGCGTCTAACGCCCTAACAGGGCAGAGTAAATTAAGTTTCTCCTGGTCAGACGACAGAAATGGAGGAGGACAAAAGGCCTGCAGAACTGTAGGTCTAACAACATTAGTAGGGACCTTGGGAACGTAACCTGGTCTAGGATGCAGAAAAGCCTTAACCATGCCAGGCGAAAATTCCAGGCACGAGGGTGAAACCGACAGAGCCTGCAAATCTCTGATTCTCTTTAGTGAGGAGATAGCAAGAAGAAAGATAGTCTTAAACGTGAGAAACTTCTCAGGAACTTCTTCGATAGGTTTAAGAGGAGCTAGGGTAAGACCTTCTAATACGATGGCCAGATCCCAGGCCGGCACCCTCGTACGAACTGCTGGCCTCAGCCTCAGTGTGCCACGAAGGAAACGAGTTATAAGCGGGTGTCTCCCAAGAGAAACTCCACTGAAAGGGACGTGGTAAGCAGCCAGTGCCGCCACATACACCTTTAGTGTGGAGGGGGATAGCCCTGTGGAGAAGTGCTCATGCAGGAATTCCAGCACTGCATCCACTGGGCAGTTAATTGGGTCCTGCAGGTGCTCTCCACACCAAGAAGTGAAGAGTTTCCACTTCAAGGCATAAAGCTTCCTCGTGGATGGAGCTCTGGAGTGAAGAATGGTCTCAACAACCTCGGTTGAGAGACCAGAGTTCATGAGCTGGGCCCCCTCAGAGGCCAAGCCCACAATACTGGGTGGCGGTGAAATATCATGCTGCCCGCCTGAGAGAGTAGATCCCTCCTGACCGGGAGCTCCAAGGGAGAGCCGTCCAGGAGAGAAATCAGGTCCGCAAACCATACTCGGGCCGGACAGAACGGGGCTACTAATAGTAGGCTGACCCCGTCCCGGCGAACCCTCTCCAGAACTCCAGGTAGCAGAGCAATCGGGGGAATCATCTACCGTGATAGATGATGGTCCTGCGACAGCCCTTGGGCTGGACGACCACTCGTGACCGCCCCCCACCCTGTGAGGGAAGCATCCGTCGTTAGCGTTACGCGACGACAAAGAGCCCCCATCACAGGCCCTTTGAATAGGAACCAAGTTTCTTTCCACATAACCAGAGCACGAAGGCAGAGCAGTGTGACTTTGACCGTGCGGAGCGGATTTCCCCTCGGGGAGAATCCCTTGGTCCTGAGCCACCACTGTAGCGATCTCATGTACAACAGGCCGCAAGGTATAACCTCGGACGCTGCTGCCATCAGACCCGACAGTCTCTAAAACTGTTTTACAGAAAGTAGCTGGCCTAGCTTTACTTGTTTCACAGCTGAGAGAATCGAAACGATGCGGGTCAGAGCGAGTCGCGCCTGCATCGAAACCCAAACCCAAACGACACCCAGAAAAGTGGTCTTCTGAGGAGATAATACACTTTTCTTTGCGTTCAGCCTCAACCCCAACTTCCTGATATGAATGAGAACGACATCTCAATGTCAAACCGCCATCTGCTCTGTCTGAGCTAAAATCAACCAATCGTTGATGTAATTGAGGACACGAACACCCTGAAGCCTCAGGGGCACTAGTGCTGCGTCCATGCATTTCGTGAAAGTGCGGGGAGATAAAGCTAGGCCAAACGGAAGAACCCTGTGCTGGTACACCTCGCCCCCGAAGGCGAACCTCAGGAACTTCCTGTGTTGTGGAAGGATGGAAATGTGGAAGTACACGTCCCATAGGTCTATCGTGACAGACCAGTCCTCGGATCTGATTTGTGACACGATCTGCTTGATAGTGAGCATCTTGAATTTTGGCTTCCCTACCGAGCGATTCAATAGGCGCAGGTCTAAAATTGGACGCAACCCCCCATCCTATTTTGGAACGATGAAATATCGGCTGTAATGGCCTGACTCCACACTGGGAGGAGGAACCCGTTCTATAGCCTCCTTTTGAAGGAGTGCTTTCACCTCTTGTTCCATAACCAGAACCTGCTCGGGGCCCACCACTGTAGGCAGAACCCCTCTGAATCTTGGTGGACGACACCTGAATTGGATAGCATAATCCCTTTCTTTTGTCTGCAGGACCCAATGAGATATTTTTGGAAGGCTTTTCCACTCTGCCAGAAATTCTACTAAGGGTACCAGTCTCTCGAGACTAGCCTCTGGTGTATCTTGAGCAGCAAACGCAGCGCCCTGTAACGGCACACCGGCAGGGAACAACTGGTCTAACCGCTCTGAAACCCTCCTCAGAGGGAGCGAGCGTCCCTCGGGAAATCGCTCGCTGGGACCGTCTGCGCCCCAGCATGAAGGCGGGGTTGGCAGAACGGGCCCCTGAGGGCACAGAGGAAGAATGGGCACCGTAGAAAGAGGTGCACACCTTTCCGCCTCGGTGGGGACCACCCTCAGTGTCCTGCGCGCCGTGGCGCCAGGACTTCTTCTTAGCCGAAGCCTTCTTAGCTAACATAACTGTCCTCAGATCAGTTCTATTACTGGGAGATTTCGGCTGAGAGTGCCGCGGCTGAGCCCACTGTCCAGCAGGGGGAGCACGAGACGGGACACTCTGCTTCAGCGCCCTATACGATGAGCTCGCAGGCGGCCGGGGCTGCTCCCGCCCAGCAGCCACAGGCACATGAATTTTTAAAGGGATAAATTTCTTAAAAGCTGTTGTTTGCTTTTCCTTCTCCTGGAATTTATCGATGACAGAATTTACAGCATCGCCAAATAAACCCAGGGGGGAGAGAGTAGTGTCTAAAAGGAAAGCTTTTTCTTTTATATTTGTCTGATTTAACCACAGATGTCTTTCTGCGGCCACCAGAGCTGCCATAGATCGACCCACTGGCTTGGCCGACTCTCTGGTTGCGCGCAGGGATAAATCAGCAGCCTGACGCAGTTCGCAAACCACGTCAGCACAGACCTCCTCACTCTCACTCACGTCCTTCAGCAGGTCAGCCTGGTATGCCTGCATAATAGACATAGTATGCAGACATGACGCAGCCTGACCCGCCGCCGAATACGCTTTACCCACAAAAAACGAAATATTTCTAAGAGGCTTGGTGGGTAATGCCGGTGCCTTAACAGATGACGCAGCCTCGAGGGAGAGAAAACTCGCAAGCGTCTCTTCCACGCAAGGCATAGCCGAATAACCATATGATTTTATTAGAATATGTTGAAGTCTGGGGACTAAACATCTCTATATGACACCGTTTTTTTCCACGATTTCGACACCTCAGTGTGGAGATCGGGAAAAAACGGCAAGCACCGGCGTGGAGGTTGCACTCGTGACGGCAAAAAGCTCTCATCTAATTTTGATTTAGAAACAAACTCCTGTCTAGTCACTGGCCATACAATGCTGAGTTTTTCTACAACTCTTGTTAATACCTCCACTAGCTCATCACTTTCGGGAGTGTAAGGTGGCGAATCCTCCACATCTCCCTCATTTATAACTGGTGCCTCAGCCCGAGCGGAAGAAACCGCAGCGCGTGCTTCCGAACACAGGACTGAGGCACTGGATCTCACAGGTGAATGGAGAGATAAGGCAGAGCCCGTCTCTAACCCCGCTGAGAGATCCATATGCGATCCCCACGATACGCGTCGTCGCTCTGCCTCGGCAAGAGCGGGACCCGAACCGCGGGGAGCGCGCACCGAACCGCTCTCCTCGAAGAGCGCCCGGCGGGAGCGGAGCGTCCTTAATGGCAGACGCTCGCAATGCTCACAATCAGCTCCCTCGAGAGCTGACTGGGCATGCTGCACTCCCAAACAAACAACACAAAGAACGTGTGTATCCCCACTCGTAAAATAACGCGAGCAGGGAGGGACACACTTCCTAAACTGCTGTTAGTTCGCCATATCTCTCTTAATATATATATATATATATATATATATATATATATATATATATAAATTGTTTGTGTGGTGCAGAGTATGTAAAGACAGACAATATTCACAAAGGGACAGATCCACATATAGCGCGACTGAAGGCACAAAAAGCTGTTGCGCTTGTGTTTATGGGGTGCTTTTTAGTTTCCTGGTCGATGACGTCACCCGCCTATGACGTTCCATCTCTCCATTGGGCTGATTCCATACGTGCTGCATGACGCACAACGCAGGGGCGTTCCCACAGCGTTTGACGCAGCTCGAGTTCCCTTGAAAGGGAACTCCCAGAGGAAGTGAGGCATTTACACTTCTAGGAGATCTGGTTCTAAGCTTTTTAACACATTTTTTAAGAAAGATGTGGGAAGTGTGTCAAGAGCACAGGTTGATGTTTTAAGGTGCTGTACGGTATCTTCCAAAGTTTTGCCATCAATTTCATCGAAATCAGACATAGTAACTACTTTCTCAGGTTGCGGTATTATCTCTGACCCCAGCGCAACTCAAGGATGTGCTGATCACCTTTCTGATATTACGGATTTTCTCAGAGAAGAAAGAAGCAAACTCACTGCACTTGCTGTCTGAGAGCATTTCACTGGGAATCTGGCTTGGGGGGTTTGTCAGTCTCTCTACAGTAGAAAAAAAGATTGTGTGTGTTGTTTACGTTGCTGTTTATAATATTTGAGAAGAAAGTCTGTCTAGCTTTGCCTAGTTCCATATTGAAAGCATGAAAGTTGTCTTTGTAGATGTTATAATGGACTACAAGATTTGTCTTCCGCCACATGCGCTCTGCTGTTCTGCATTGTCTTTTCATATTTTGCACTGCTGTTGAGTTTCCCCAAGGTGCTTTTTGTCTACCACTCTTCTTCCCGACTTTCACATGAGAAATGTCATCAAGTACACTTTTAACTTTTGAGTTAAAAGAATCAAGGAGAAAATCAACAGAGTCAGCAGATAAGCTTGGAGTTAAAGATATAGCCTACATAAATAGTGCACTAGTGCACAGACACAGATCTAGCTTCAATGGCAGGAGAGATCAATATATAAAAGAAAATACAGAAATGATCAGACAGTGCTATAATAACAATCGATGAAATGTTTAGACCCTTACTGATAAGTAAATCTAGAGTGTGTCCATGATTATGTGTGGGTCGATGTACATGCTGAGTCAGATCAAAGGTTTTTAAAACAGTTTTGATTTATTTTGCCATTTTGGTTTCTGCATTATGTGAATGTTAAAATCTCCAGCAATGGCAAAACAGTCAAACTCAAAACAGAGGAAATTTTGGATAAGTGTCAAGATTTTTATTTGAAACATTTTTTTGGTACAAAAACACCATTTCCACCACAGAACACTCTCCAACACTACATAATTTAAGCAGGAACGATACTGAATTTGTCGTTCATTTCAGAAAGGATTTGTCACCACTTTCAAAAAAAAAATGATACAGTTCTCCTGTGGTATATGTTGGACATTGTTAGTGAACAACATAAATAAACTAGTACGACTCTGAAAAGTATTTTAAGAGAGTTTACTTTCTTAAAGTCCACAGGGGCAAAAGTGCCCATAGTTGAAGAAATAACTAGAAACTTAATTTTCTCACTAAACAATGAAAAAGTAACAACAGGATAGCACACTATTAGCATTCTATCCTAGAGGGCTAATGAGCGAGGGAAAGCATCAATACAACTTTTATCAGTAGCATCAGTATTGAAGTGAAAGGTTCCTGCACTAATGAAACCAAACGTTTGTCCCCGAGTGGAGAATAAATCTATATGCCACTAGATTCCAGGTCACTTCAATCATTTTAAAGAACTGTGAGTGAAGTCATTGCTCTCATTAGCTTATATGTCTTTGAGATTCTTCAGGTTTGTTCTGGAAGTTTATAGGAATTTGTAGTTGTTTTACTCTAAACCCTCTTAAGGTTGAGGCTAATTTGTTATAAGGAAATTGGCATTGTGATTTAGTTACAACCTTGTAGTCCCATCAGTGCAGGTTCAATTATCAAGCTTATTTATTACTTTCAATAAAAGCTTGACACTTTAAATTAAGCACAGACTGCACAGTTCTACAATTACTCTCTTTAGTTAGGAATCAACAAGCCAGGGCATGTGTTGGTGCTTAAGCTTGTGTAATGAATGTGATCATAATGGACATGCAGTACTTTTGGCGGAGAGGTTCTTTACTACCGAGCGACCTCTCCCTTATAGTCCCCCTCTGTTTTAAATGCCACTTGCAAATGCTTTCCAGGCCAACTTAAAAATCCATTTCCCACTTCACTTCCCCATTCAAAGCTCATTCGTCTTGCTGGTATTCCTGTGTTTTGCGTATCGATTTGCTGCTTTGATCTCATGTGGCGAGCTACAGGCTGAAGGGGACCTTCAAAAGAGCGGGGCCATACTGGAAATCTCTCCGCCCTGTTATGCTCTGCGTTTCCAGTTTTACAGGAAGTGGCTTCAACACACATTCATATTTTTAAATAATATGTTGGTTAATGTAGGTGTTGACTAATGTAGGTGAACAATATGAATAAAAAAGGGTGAAGAAAAGATATCCGAATTCCTTGTCCTTGTGGGGACTTTTTTTTTTTTGTCCCAATGAGGAAAACATCTTAAAAATCATACTAAGTGATGTTTTTTGAAAATGTAAAAATGCAGAAAGTTTTCTGTGATGGGTAGGTTTAGGGGTAGGGTTAGTTTAAAGGGAATGTAATACAGATGGTACAGTATAAAAATCATTATATCTATGGAATGTCCCGATAGAATATGGAAGAGAGAGAGAGAGAGAGAGAGAGAGAGAGAGAGAGAGAGAGAGAGAGAGAGAGAGAGAGAGAGAGAGAGAGAGAGAGAGAGAGAGAGAGAGAATAAGCAGTATGGAGAATGGATAGATAAAATATTTTTGTTGTTGTTTTATAGTTGAATTAGTATATACCACATACAACATAGCTAAGTGTAGAAATTTTAAATTGTGAATAAAAATGTACATAGAAGATTACTAATAAAAATATTATTAATAAGTATCGTATACATAATTTAATTTTATTTTATTTTATTAGTGGTTTCTGGTCTAACTGTGTCATTGTTTGCACCACATTTTTCATTAAAATATATTTAAGAAATATTTAAAATATTAAATTAATTGGGTTCAATAACTTGTAATAAAAATGTAAATGTAAAAATAATTTAGCTGTTTGCTTAACTAATTAAACAGTCTAATACAACAATTCTTGAAAAATTTGATTTCATTGTGTAAGCTCTTTTTCAGTTGGGACTGCATTTTTTCCCTTTGGATTGTTGATTTTTTAATTCATTTTTTGGTATTCAGAACAGTTTATGTCTGTGATTTGGATCTTAGGGATGTGTAAAGGTATAAAGTCTATACACTTAAATATATTTACATTTACTGTAGATACTACTTGTTTTTATCAAAGGGTAATTGTTAGATGCAATCCGCAAGTGTGCTAATACATTCAGTGAAGTTTTTTTTTTTAATTAACATTTAACTTGATCTATTTTATTTAAATCAGTTATTTACCATAAAATATTTAAGAAAACTTATTTCCAGTTTATGGAGTTATTATATGATTGAATTAAGCCAAAGAGTGTCAATAACATTACTAGCTTGATTACTGTTAAACGATAATTATCCTGTAGCTTAGCAGTTTCAAAGTAGCTAAGCATGAAAATATCAGCAACCAGACCTGCTGACCTGTGTATCACACCTCAGACTGTGAAGACATCCTTTTACAGACGTCTGCCATATCCGTGTAGAAATGCTGATGCCTTGTCACGCATATCAGGCTCTGGATTATTGGATCATTCAGCATATGATCAGATGACTAACCTGACAACATCTATATCAGTGCCTCAGCAGGGGCTGTGGAAGGACCATACAGTAAACACAATATATAAGAATAAGAGTGACTGGGCAAAGGGTGACACGTCAACCATGTGAAGAAAGAAAACACCCTGACAGGTGCCAGGAGCCCAAAGGATCGATATATCTATGCTCAGCTAACAAGCATTTATATTTAGCCTCCAGACAAGTGTCAAAGCGTGGCTGCGTGGGCTCCCACCTGCTGAGAAACTTCAATTTCTGCTTCTCTGTCATCTCCTTCTCACCTAGCAGGAGTGGGGATAGACCTGTCGGGGAGTGGAGAATTTGGTGCTGAGAAAAACCAGGGAAGTGACACTTTCACTTAGTAAAACAGTCACACGCGATTCCATGGTTATTTGAAGACATTGAACATAATGACATTCATGTTGTTTATGGGGCCTACTGTATATAATTTGCATTTCATAAACTGCTATTAAACACTCTTAAATTTCCGTGCAATGTCATGGAAGAATCATTTTTGGTCGCTCCGACTCCATTCCAAGTTTTCCATTTCTCACTCTGAGGGGAAATCCTTTTTGAACTTCTGTCGGAATCGCAAAGTTAATTGTTTTTTGATTAAATGCCTAAAATAAGGTCTGTGGTTACCACAAGATATGTTCCCATTTTCTTCTACAGCATAAACTGCATCAGTAAAACCCCACTCTAAATGGGACTAAAGAGGTTGTTGGTACATTAAACATCAAAGCTTTTAACAGGTAAACTCATCTACTCACTTTTACTGTCTCGTGTTTATACTTGTGCTCTTGTAAACTATTTGGTTACACTTTATTTTGATGGTTTAATTTAGACATTCTGGCCCAGTTTCACAGACAAGACTTAAAGATAGGACATTTAAGTAGCTTTCTATAAACGTGCCTCAGAAAAAAACATCACTGCTTTGCATCTTGAGACAAAACAATGGCATAGGCTATTTTAAGATATGTCAGTCCAAGTTACCTTTAATTAAAACAGCTCAAACATCCATTTTAGTCTGGGACTAGGCTTAAGCCTTGTCTGTGTAGAATTTCAGTAGAATGTCTTTTGGGGGACCTTCAAAATAAAGTGATTGCAGATATTAAGCAGACAGTACTAATACTTTAATGAGAGTTAGTTGACATGTTGTTGAAAAATTAGCCTACTTATAGTTAGTAGAATGTCTAAAGTGGACCATTGAAATAAAGTGTTACCAACTATTGTACCTCAAACATTCCAACTTGTTGATAAAAAAAAAATAAAAAAAATAAAGTGTTGTCAGAAACTTAGTGATGGTGATTCATTTATAGACTAACTTTAGCATTTTACTACTGCCAATTGTATTTAGACATAAACCCCCAATCAGCACCTCTCACTTACCCTGGGTTAGGTGTGTGTCTACGTGTGTGTCTACACAGGTGTGTGCATTTTTAGAGAATCTTTTGTGTATTGTACTCATGTCTGTATTGTAGGTTCAGGTGCATTAGTCTGATCGGTACCGTAATCTTGCCATTTGCACAAAGAGCAGTGAATAATTACACAGATATCTCTTATTCTCTCATCAGAGGGGCTGATGCTCAGCCTGCCAGTGCTTTGAAAGCATTCTTCTTTATTAGAGAGGGAGAATCCAGCATAATTATCCTGTATTAAGCAGTGAAGATTTCAGGCTACAAGCAAAGAGGCTTTACTGACACGGTACATTAATTAGGCTGGGTAGATTTTTTTCCTGCTTCTGTTCTGGCAAACCAGGTGCAATCGGTGACTAGAGGCCGTGCGCATAAAACATGGTCAGCAAGTGAGACTATTGTGTGCACAACATGGAATCCATTTATGACAAATCCATATAATTGATACATCCCTCCCTCAGCTACATTGCATGTTAATGATAATGCTTTGTCATATTAAATGCGACAGTCTTCCTGACTGTCTACGGGTGTACGTGAGAGAGGGACAACGTGTGTGTGTGTGTGTGTGTGTGTGTGTGTTTGTATGAAAATAAGCGTATATAATCATTTGGTACTGCTCCAGCTCCTGTGTGCCAGAGGCAGTGTTGGCGTGGTTGTGTGTGACTAACTGTGAGGGGGGTTGGCAAAGGGACTGGGGAAAATGTATGTCAGCTGGGCTGTTTTCTGCTTCCTCCTCAGCATGGAATCCGCCCGGCCGGGGGGACAGTCTTGAGTTAAAGAAGATGACTTCATGATTCAGCCTAGACAGTGTGTGTTACTATTGGTGAGATCATTTAACATGTGCTTAACTATAAATAGTTTTAACTGGACAATAGAGTATAATCTGTCTTTAGTTTGTCCGCCATGCTTAAAACCTGTTTGACATTGATACAACGCTTTTCCTATTCTAGTTTAATATGCAGAGAGAATTATTATGCCAACTGTAAGAAAGCCATTTGTTGATTCCTCTGAAAAGTGTAAACACTGTGACGCTATCAAATCTACTATATTTGGAACTAGCTATATGTCTGACTAATGACAGCCAAGGGACACACACACACATTTTTTTTTATTCTCAGCCACAAAGTTATATAAAATAATATTTATTAAGTTATTATTATGTATAATCATTCCCTTGTAAGTGTAAACACTTTGATGTTATCAAAACTACTGTATTTTGAACTATATGTTTGTCTGACTAATCACAGCCAGGGGATTCACACACAAAATAAATCTCAGATTCAAATGTATTATCATCATAATCTTCATCATCATCATCATACAATGAAATAGAATAAATAAAAAATAATATAAAAGGGAATTTGAACGAATCAGACCACTGAATGATAACAACTCACTAATAAAAGGTGTGTTCAACTTAAGGCAGCGCTGCGCAGGCCGTTCGTTGTGTGACATAAAAGTAACGAAAGAGAGATTCGAAAGCATTCAGAGCCATCTGCTCTACTTTAATATCATACACCGATCGGTCTGTGCAGCGCTACTTCAAGTCGAACACACCTATTTACTTAATTGAATCAGTGTGTTTGAACAAATCATTTGACTTTGTTTACATTGTGCCTCACTCATAAATAAAGTTACTTGTTTTGTTCCTCAATGAATACGCATTTTGGTTGAGTGAATGATTCAATGACCGCAATTTAACATGGTCTTTGAAAGAATCTGTTGAATGAGTGATTCAATGACTCACTCTCTCATAAAGACAGTCACCAGTAGTCTCCTACTGGTGTAATTATGTAATCTGCAGAAAGAGTCACTGAAACGCAATCTACATTGTTTCCTGTGAAAATAATTGAAATAAATGTAGGCCGATTTGAAATATTTCCTACTTGATTAAATAGCTTTAGACAGGCAATTTTTACCATCATATAATTTGTCAATATCTCCACAGGGGCTGTGGAAGTGTCTTGTATGCCAATGAGATACACAAGATTTTGAGTCCTTCATTATAATTTAATTCATTTTAATATGCATCCTTGACCAGATTGTGTGTGTGTGTGCATCATTGTCTAGAAACTGCTCGTATTTATGTCTTCCTTGTGACAGTGTGGAGATTGCATAGGTTCTGTGTACCCATATGAGCACAGTAGTGTGAATGTGTCACCGTGTTGGCGTGCTTCAGTGAGAAACAATTGGATTGCCCCGTGAACCTGGCTGTCAGGGTACGGACCACCTCAGCTCTTCCATGGCCTTGATGATAAATACAAAAAGGAGCTTTTTTTCACTGAATCAGCATGGCTATAATTGCATGCGACAGAAATGGATTTCCTGTCGCTCCTTGGGTTTATGAAGAGACTCTGGGAATCCTGTCCAGGTTTTTTTTGTTTTTTCTTACATCGCAGAGCCCATTCAGCACCATGCGTCCCTATATGGGCGGCCTGCTCAGATGCTCTGTGGACCTGATCAATCTGGATGGGCCTTTGTAATTATTATCACTAAACACAGCAAAAAAAAAAACACCCCTATAACCCCCCCCCCCCCCCACACACACACACACACACTTGCAGAGGAAGTAAAGTGAACTGAAAGGCTGAAATTACACATTGGCAGCCGAACAAAGTGTCCTATAAAAACTTAAATACTAGTTATTCAATAATAATTATGTTAGTTCTTGTGTGCAGAGCGTTCCATGTCTGCCAATAATGTGTTTCCTGTGGACAGATTATAATGTAATAAGTTGCTAAATTAATGCATGCCTTGACTTGGATCAGAGTGTTGATGAGCACAGCAATTATTAAGACACATTAGACCATTAGAGAACAATGTTTCAATGAGAACAAGCAAACATATCAATATGCAACAAACTTTATCCCAAAAACATACAGTAGCTAAAGCAGAACTTTACAAGTATTGTAATGGTAGGGTATTTTAAGGTCGGTTAGTCACATGGTTAGGGATAGTAATTAGTAATACTGACCAACCAACAGACGAATGCTCAGAAGATGCTGATGAGATTTTTTATAATAAATACATCTCAGTGTACATTAATGGGCATGATTTTCAGTGATTCACTACTGGTTTAAATCTCAAAGTTAGTTTAGCTGTATGTGATTGATTCACTAAAAAGGACAGACTCAGAATAGTCATTCCTTCAGGAATTAGACTACAGTGGCTATATGTTTTTGATTCAGTAAAACAAACTGACTTAAATGAGTAATTTCATCTCACTACCCCGATCATAGTGTATGTGTTACTTATATTCAGTCATTTGTTTGATTAGTTTCATATTCATGGACTTTGAGTTTGCTTATCAGCATCTCCTTATCAGCATTTCCTTTGTTTAAGTTCCTTTGTTCCTGCTCTTATCAGTTATCATGATATTTAATTTGATCATCACACCTGTTATTCTTTTAGTTCATTATCATTGTATACTTATGTTCCTTGGTTTCCTCTGTTCATTAGCTATGTTTATATGGACACCTTTTGGTTCAATCGGAATGAAATCAATCCAATTGATGAATCCGAACACAGTGTTTACATGAACGATAAATCAAGTAATCGGGTTGATGTGTCACAAGCTTCAAATCGGAATAGATTTTTTTACATGCACACACTGCACAAATATACTGCCGCTGTTTGCGCATAGCTGTTCTCCTGTATTGGTTCTTTATTTGTTTTAAACAGCAGACTTAATATTTATGCATCTCTGGTCATGATTTGGAGACAATGAGCATATGAAGCATACTGCTTATATTTATCATGCAGTAAATCCCCGCGCCCAAAACCAGTCGTCTGTGGATGAGAGTCTGAAACAAGGACTGGTGGGACGTTGTCGTGCTCCACTTCACAGACGCTGAGTGAAATGAGAATTTTATAATAACCGGACACTCATTTAGAAGATATTTAACAGGAAGAACAGCTCGTTCTGTGCGTCATACGTTACGCTATTTCAACGTCATTGCACATGCGCAATCCTTTCAGTTTCGGTTTTCAATCCGATCAAGTGTTTACATGTTCTCTCGATCGGATTACAAAAGGAATAAACCACCCCTTTAAATCCGATTGAAATTCCAATCGGATCAAGCTCAATCAGATCCATTAAGGTGTTTACATGAAGGTTTTTTAGTCCAATTGAGCCGTCAATCCGATTATAAGGGTCCATGTAAACGCAGCTAGTGTTGACTATTGTTTGTGTGTAGATACGCTGTTATACTGTGTTGGATTATCTGAGTTTATTCTTTTATTAAATACCTCTGGATTGGAACCACAGACAACCCTATTTTTGTTGCCTGTGTCCATCACATAAATAGGTTTTAAATCCTTAAGCTGAGGCAGTGCAAAATAATTAAAAGTTCCTATTCAGTCTCTTCATTTCGCCTGATATCTCTCTATCTCTCACTTGTGTGTGTGTGTGTGTGTGTGTGTGTGTGTGTGTGTGTGTGTGTGTGTGTGTGTGTGTGTGTGTGTGTGTGTGTATGTGTGTGTGTGTGTGTGTGTGTTTACTTTTGTCGCTAATTTTCATGTACCTGTCACTTTTTCATCAGCATGTGTACTGTTATGAACAGAACTCTCTCCACCTTGTTGCAAAACAACCACCTTATTATAATTTGTTTGCACATAATATAAATCAATTTTAGTCACATTTAAAGTACATTACGACCGTGTGTTATTGTTTTATCTTAAAATAGCTTAAATACTCTAGTTCTGTCATGAAACTCTAGATGGCGCAGGCTGATATGTCCTTAACTCTATTTGCTAGCGATCACATCATTATCTTCATATTACAGCTGATTGGTTGCTGTGGCATCAACAGCCAATGAACTTGCTGCTCAACATTCAAATACTTGGCATTGTTTGCTGTTAGCAGTCTGTAGCGCACTTTCAGAAACCATCCACCTTCCCCTGCTCCACCTGTATAGATCTGCTACAGTGCTTATTGCATGTATGTTATATGTGTAGCAGCATAATAATAATAATCAACAGCAGCAGCTTAGCAGATCTATTTCGCCAAGACCAAAATACATTAGCATTGCCATATCCATTAACATGCCAATCTATCCGAGATTTGTCATGACAGAACGTGATTTCACCAAGTTGAACATTCCAATTAACCAATCAGATTTGGAGGACAGGTTCACAATTAATGTCAAGTTTAAGCTTATAACAAGGGTTAGGGGCTTCTACACCATACTTATTCACCAACCATTTCCCTCTGATTTTAGGGATAAGTTCAACCCAGGCTCATTGGAAATACGTTACTCTGCCTACATTTTTGCAAAACCTGAAATACGTACCTCCAGGTACCTTTTCGAGTGAAAAGTGCACTAGAGGCGCTAAGTGGTATCATTTTTTCTCTGTTCCAGATGGTTAAATAAAGGTTATAAAAACAATAATATGAGTAATGTACAGACTTCTCAGTAGCACTATACACTCATTTTAATATAAATTAGGATTTTTTTCCACGCTTTTGAGGTGCCACACAGCCAAGTCGCATGGCAGTTTGTGATATGGTCACGTCATTTAATCTACTGGTTCGTGAGTAAACGTATTTAATCTAACGTTTATTTCGTTATTTTCGTGATTTCAGCATTTTTATTTATTTATTTATTTATATTATTTATTTGTTTACTAATGTAATGCACGATTCTTTCTGCCAGTCGGGCAGCTGTTTAATCGACATTTATTCACGATATCTTATCATGTTTAGGCTTATATATGTATTTATTTTAATGTTATTATTTCGGTCTTATTGCCAGGGAAGCTGGACTGCTTTGCTGTTTATTGATTTAAAAAAAAAAAGTATAAACGACTACGCGAATTTTATCAGTAGTAGGAAATCGCGTTGAAGAACACATCGCGATATTTGGCATCAGTTCACGTGTGCCAAATGTTGGTAAGTAGCAAAATACACTGTCCTAATAATGTTTGATATAATGTCTTTTCTGATGGTCGAAATGAATCAGATTAGCTCATGTTCAGTCACTGCATTATCTGTCATCTCCTCGGAGGCTTTGCGTTTCATTGCTTTCTAATTCAAAACAAGGTGATTAAACACTATCTGTCACGTGACGTGCTACAGGCCTAGAACTTCTATTAGTTAATAATATTCAAATTAGGTTTAAAGTAAGTTAGTACAATTAGTTCCAAAGTGGTATTTGTAGTAGAATCACAGTAAAAACAACACTTACCTTGCTTTTACCACAGTAACCTTAGTTTTACTGTGATAGGTGTGGTACAAGGACAGTAACCACAGAACTTACCATGCTTTTACCACATTATTTGTAGTTTTAATGTGATATTTGTTGTAAATGCATATTAACCACAACATTTAACATGCTTTCACCACATTATTTGTAGTTTTAATGTGATATTTGTTCTAAATGCATATTAACCACAACACTTACCATGCTTTTACCACATTATTTGTAGTTTTAATGTGATATTTGTTGTAAATGCACAGTAACCACAACACTTACCATGCTTTTACCACAGTAACCTTAGTTTTACTGTGATAGGTGTGGTAAAAGGACAGTAACAAAACTGTCCGTGCTTTTACCTCAGTATTGGTAGTTTTAAAGTGATATTTGTTGTAAATGCATATTAATCACAACACTTATCATGCTTTAATGGCAAATAATGTAACAAGAAATATTTGTAAGTTAAATCAGTAATTTTTCCATTAAATAATCCGATATATTTTACATAAAGATATTTTCTTTTCTCTTTTTTTCAGCTGAAAAGACCAAAAGGGCCTTTCGGACTCAGTCAGCTCCTTATTGTTTGAGGAGAAGTAAACAGGAGACGAAAAGCTACAAAGGCAAATATTCGCAATGTATGTGTTGGTTTTAACCCTAAATCAAACATTTTATCAAGCATTTGTTGTTTCTTAAACCTTTTCTTACAAAACCCAAAGCCCAATTAGGGCTGGGCGATATGGACCAAAAGTCATATCCCGATATATTTTGGCTGAATATCGATATACGATATATATCCCGATATTTTTTTCGCAAAGTGAGAGCAAATGTTCAGTCAAAGTCAAAGCCAAATATAGTCTTCACTGTATAAATTATACATTGATTCGTATTAAAGCGACTAATAAAGTTCTCAGTCAAGAGCAGTGAGTGATTTCCTCTGTGTTTTTGTTGTTTTATTAACATTAAATAGATAGTTCTCCCAAAAATTTTAATTGTCATCATTTACTCTCTCAAGTTGTTTTAAACCTGAATAAGTTTCTTTGTTCTTTTGAAGTTAATTGGAAGAATGTGGGTAACCAAACAGTTGATGTACCCCAGTAATTTCCATAGTATATTTTCCCTATGGAAGTCAATGGGGACCCACATTCTTCAAAATATCTTATTTTGTGTTCAGCACAAGAAATAAATTAATACAGGTTTGGAACAACATTACAGTGAATAAATAATGACAGAATTTTTATTTTTGGGCAAACTATCCCTTTAAAGGAGAACTCCGGGCAATCTTTAAGTTAATCTTGATCGTTAGAGCTTTGTGAGTACTGACTATAGAAAAAAAAACGAACCGGATTGGTGCTTGCTACGCGGAGCTGCGACCGCGAATGCCCAGAGCTCCCACTCAGCTAAAACGGCAGCTATGGGGGCATGGACATAAAGAGCGTTTTTGAGCCTATTAACAGACACAAAATGCAATTAAAATGTCTGTCCAACATGAACAGGGACCCTACATGTGAACAAGATGCGTTTAGCAACTTAGCCATTGTTCCAACTCACCTAAATAGTCTTTTAGACGGCAAGCTGTAGTCTCGCGCTGCAGTCCCGTGCTGTAGCCGGAAAAGGTAAACAATGTCCAGGTGGGAGGAGCGTTGATCATGTGCGACGAGTCTTCGTACATGGAATGGCATTTTTCTTCAAACGGCCCCGCTGTGTTGAGTGTGTGTAGTCATCCTTGTCAAAGTGTTCACTGCAAATGCGGTAATCTTTAGCGCGTAGTACTTCTACGGGAGTTTGCACATCAAGTTGAAGTACAACTAGCCACAACTGCAGAATCTCGAGGTCATGGAAAGGAAGACGATGAAAATTTAAGCTCTTATATTTTCGCATTCGGTTGCCACAATTCGGAAAGGCACAAACACGAACCATTTCTGCTTCACTTGTAAGCAACTCTGATCATAACTCGTCGCACATGATCAACGCTCCTCCCACCTGGATATTGTTTACCTTTTCCGGCTACAGCACGGGACTGCAGCGCAAGACTACAGCTTGCCGTCTAAAAGACTATTTAGGAAAGTTGAAACAATGGCTAAGTTGCTAAACGCATCTTGTTCACATGTAGGGTCCCTGTTCATGTTGGACAGACATTTTAATTGCATTTTGTGTCTGTTAAGAGGCTCAAAAACGCTCTTTATGTCCATGCCCCCATAGCTGCCGTTTTAGCTGAGTGGGAGCTCTGGGCATTCGCGGTCGCAGCTCCGAGTAGCAAGCACCAATCCGGTTCGTTTTTTTTTCTATAGTCAGTACTCACAAAGGTCTAACGATCAAGATTAACTTAAAAATTGCCCGGAGTTCTCCTTTAAGGACAAGCAGTTGCATGTTTACTACTAGGGCTACTGTCTCTTTAAGACCTGTACGCGTCTATACACGCATTTGGCAAGCAGATTTCTCTCAATTTTCTCGGTTTGCTTTCAGTTTAGACATAACCAACTTTCCTTATGTAAACTTGTGTGTATTTGAGAGTATTAGCAAAATAAGACTCGAAAGATAACTTAGTCCAGTAACCAGGCGCTGTTTGTTAGACAGGCTTTTAGTGCATGTGCGGGTGCATGTGGGTGTTCGCACTCAGTAAAGCGCATGTTAGAACAGCGCATCAGCAGTGTTTAACCGGCAAGGCTTTAAAGCAAATGCAAATAATGAACTTTTGTGAACTCACTGAGCTGATGTGTCCCGTTCCTCTGTGTTAATATTTGATGTGAGTATTTGTCGCGTTGTACACTAATGCTGTTGAGACGGAGGCGCCAGAACTGCTACTGATAGAATGCACAATATACTATATATTTCTACAAAAGCAGTCAGCAGCTTGCTTGGAGCAACGATCATAGCGCAAATTTGAACTATATCGATATATGCGATATGGTCTAATTCCATATCACATTTAAAAATATATCGATATATTTTTTTATATCGATATATCGCCCAGCCCTAAGCCCAATCAGTACAAACATAGTCTCAAAGTCTTAATAATTCACAAGATTTAACAAGTTGTCGAATTCGTACAATACTTGTACATAATCATGCAGCTTTTACTCCTAGTGCTGTCAATGGCTAGTGCCTCAATTCCTGTACATATTTATCTCCATATTTGTAAATCAGTTGCACACCTTCTTGGAAAGTAGTCGGATGTCCCATACACTATCAGAAAAGTTTATATTAATTGCATTGTATTCATTAAAATTATTACAATTTGGATCCTGTCTGTTGATGTTCCAATGATACATGATGTCTCTCCACAACTCATAAACTTCCTCTGTTTGCAAGAGTGGAAAAGCTAATTTGACTTGTCACATGACATCAGATACTCGTTATTTTGTCGTAATCAGATCAGTTACACTGCTGATAACTGTCCCATTTGCATGTAAATCGTGTTATTTTTAAACAAGTTTATATGAGTATTGCTTGCTATTAAAGACATGCTTGTTTTCATAGAAATGACCACATATCAGTGAGCTTATTACGCAATACTCCTTACAGAAAAATTTCCCACAGTTATGGATAAACTCACAACATCATCAAGTCCTGTGCTGGGCACATTGGGCAACAAGTGTCCTCCAACGTATTCGATCCGTGGACTAGTTCTCCTCATCTTCCCATGGGACACTGACATTCTTCAGTTGTCCTTGAAACATCTGTCTCCATGTCTTCCTTGATCTTCCCTGTCTCCTGCATCCTCCTATAGTGGTGTCCACTTCACAACTGTTTTTCTGTTGTGTAGTTTGGGCATGCGTAGGATGTGTCAAGCGAGGTGCTCCCTTTGCTCTGTCACAGTTTTTGAAAGTCTGCATGGAGTCCCACTCTTATGATCTCTGATATATGCAGAACCATTATTTAAAATAGTCATTTATCTTTTTCCATATTGTTAAAGAATTTTGTTTTTCATCTTCATAAACTGTACTTGAGGTCTGCCTAATGCCTTTATCAAATAAGCGTCAGTGCTCTTCAGGAGTTTTGGTAAAGGACATATTCATTGACATCCATTAGTTCTAGTCATGCAGCGACTTCATGAAGCAATAGTCAAATGTATATTTCTGCAAGTGTATATAGCCGGTGTTTGTCCGAACAATTGAAGATAGTGAGAGTGTTCAGGACAACCTTTTGAAACAAGCAATATTTATGGAGTTCTGTTTGGTGCTGAAAGAGTATTACAAAAAATGACACAGTTGACAACTGGACATTATTCTGTGAGTTTGTTACCTTTACATTTAGATGGACTTAATGTCTTACATGTAGCTTCATTAAACCTTTAATTACAGTGGTCACTATTTATCCACCATAACTACATCTATGTTATCATTGTATGACTACCTGGTTAATGTAATTGTAATACAGGCCTACCTGTGAATGTATTTTATATAAGCCTTTTCTTGCTGACATTTATAATAATTAACTATTTTAGATTTCCTTTCATTTAGTTACAAAAAAAGTGACCAATAATCACAAGGATATAGAATTAAAGTTGAGAATGTAAAATGTTGTGCTTAAGTTTTCACCTATTTGTTCTTTAAAGGGAAGAAACAAATATATTTTCACACAACAAAGTTGAATTTCAACTCGTGGTTTGTAAAAATATAACTTCATCAGCGATTTTTTAAAAGTAACTTTATGTGTCACTATAATAGATTGCCCCTGTATCTGGATTTTATGATTTGTTTACAATTAACTGATTTGTATTCTGTTGTGCAGTAGTTTTGGCACTACATTTGTCTTTAAACAGTTTGACATTAAATATTGGAATTTGCTTTAAAAATTGTGTGCATTCATTATGCTTTTGTTACATTTTGTTATATAATATACTTGATATACTATACATACACTGCAAATGTTAGAAGCACTTTAGTACATGCAATTATCTTTAATTTAAAAAAAAAAAACTGCAAACTACCCTGCCATTCTGCCATTGCTTTCTCTTTCAAATGTATGAATCAGTCTAATCAAATAAGCAAATTTGTGTCATGATCATATGAATCCAACGTTTTTGGATGGTAACCACACAAAGGAGTCTTTTTGTTTTTAAATGTGAGTTTTATAATTTAATTAGAATCAATACATATTTAACAGCCCAAATATTAAATATTTAAGGAATCTGTCCCTGCAGCCGGAACCAGAAGAGATCTGTCATCATTTACCATAATTGGGCAAGTAAGTGAGACGGATCTGTTCAGCTGGGTTGTTATTGGCTGTGACTTTATCGCAGAACTCGCTGTGATTGGACTATCTTTTAACCAATATAAAACAGCGCTTCATGTTACAAAGTATATTTTGGTGTTATTATTACGTTAGTTATACATTAAGGTAACTAGAAAGTGTCTCTATGTTGTGAGAAATTTCTCTTTTACCGAGATCCCAACCCTAACCCTAAGCATGTCTGCACATTTCAATGAACTACAGCACAATGTTTCCTGTTCCATTGATATAATGACAGAGATATGTGGGTAATGTAGTTTAAAACGTTTAGTAATGAAACAGTAAATGTTAAATAAATATTATCTTTAATGGGCAACTGGATATCTAAATTTGTTAATTGTGCAAACCTTTATGATATATATGAGGGATAGGTTGCAATTTGATATTTTACTGTGAGCACTTTTAAAATAACCTTTATGCCAGCTTGCCATATATGTCTGAAAACTGTGCCCAACATTATTTAGTAAACATAGCATAAGCAGTTGTCCTTCATATTGTCTCTTTGATACACTAACCGGACTTTGAGTTACAGCCATTTGAAATGTGCTTTCTTTTGCTCTTCTGGGGGCCGTTGCTGGGCCCCTGAGGGTGGACGGGCAGTACAGTCTACACAGATTTTAGATATTTAACTATTACTATATCACAAGGATAATGCACCATTCAGTAAAACAACAAAACAGTGCCAAAATATCCTTTTCACCCCATCTGACTGCTGATTATTTGCCTGACATCAGTAATGTCTATGCTTTCATTTTAAATGCAGTAGTAGATGTACTAGAATGATCAACGTGGATCATCTTCAATTATACTTTTAAGTGTTTGTAGCAAGATAGCCCACTGCAGCCTCTTGTTATTCACACACCTTCTCTTTATTTCACTGAAAACTGGCATAAATGCAAGTATGTGCAACTTTTGCTGCATTGTTGTCCCAAATATCATTAACCACAACAAAATGTTTATGTCCTAAGTAAACTAATTATGGTAATTAATTATATTTAGTTGTTTTTAAATTATGAACTAAACTAAATAAATGAGAAATTCAAATTTCTCAAATAAAATTCTGTCCCAAACATCACTTTCAATACACAATATTCACCATACTTTACTACACAACACTTTATTTGAGGACACAACATAAAGTTGATAAAGTAGCATAAAGACAAATGAGATTCAAGATAAATAACAATGAGCCTTCAAAAATACATTAACATCAAATTAATCCATTCACAACTGCTGAAGCCACACAAATGAGTGCCAGAGAATCATATTCAGTCACCTATGATACAGAAAACAGATTTTATATTGTGTTGGAACAAAATAATTCATCACAGCTAAACTGGTTTCTTGCTCTTCCCTGTACGTCTCTATCGTGTTCGTGATCTTCTTCCTCATCTAAACAGTTTGTTCAGTTGTGCACTACAGTAAAACTGATGAGCAGAAGATGTGATCACTGATGTGGTGTAGATCTTTCTCAGAGGAAGAAGTCTCAACATCTCATCGTCAGGCGTTCTCCAGTCCTGCTCTGAAAGTAAAACAAAAAACACAAACAATTCAAATTAAACTGTTTAATGGACAGTCAGGTCAGCTTATGCTCTGCGTTATTTAAAGCTACATTGTGTAAGATTTTCTCCCATATAGCGGTGAAATTGTATAAGACCACCAACTGAATATTACTTTCTAGCCCCTCCCATTCCGAGGGCGTTGTAACTCCTACGGTGGCCGTATTATTATTATGAGTAATCTCCCCCTCGCATTCGTCACGGTGCCACTAAGTAAAGGCGCGAAAGGCAAAGTTTGAATTTCCAGGTATGTCCCTCTTTGGCTAATGTATTTTCAAGATGGAGGCACAACATGGCTGCCACCATTCGAGTGACTCGCTCAAATGTATTCTGAATGGCAGATTCTACACTTACGAGAGTACTTGATTAGTTGGTGGAAGTAATTACACATGAATGAGCACATATAATTTTGAAAGAACAAAGTGTTTTTTTTTTGCAAAGAATCAACATAAATATAAATATTGCAGCACATAATATAAGATATGTACTGAAGAAAAACCCATATAAAAATCGAGTGATAATCTGTAAAATGTAAAATTGTCAAGATCAAATTATGTAGTACACAGCATTGTTTAAATACAAGAGATACCAATGGACTTACGCACCTTTCTGTCTTCTTTGGGCACCAGATGTTTCTTCCTCACCCGAAACAAAGGACTTATTAGATTAGCTTGCGTTGATATAAGGACTGGTCTTCCTTCTCTGCTGTAAAACAAGAAAAGTCTCCACTTACTCTATGTGCAATTACTATTGTTCTTGAAACATACCAATTAACACAGTTATAATTAAGTTAATTTACCATACGATGCAGGGAAGAACATTTGATAAGTAAATACTGATTGAAATATTGTAGAAACTTTACCTGGGAAGGGCTGATCACGGCAAGATTTGCTGCGACTCACTAGTAGATCTTGTGAGGGTTGGTTCCTAAAAGAGCTGTTGAGTTTGATATTGTAGAGCTTTAAAAAAGATAATCCTGCAAAACAGAAAGGAAGGTCATTTTAATACATTACTTGCAAGTAGTCAGTTTATATATAACTGTAGGATTTAATTTATGTAAGGAGTGTTGCATAATTATATATTAAAAGCATTTTTATGTAATAAGTTCACTGATATGTGAGCATTTCTATGAATAAAAGTATGTCTTTAATAGCATGCAATAATCATATAAACTTAAAAACGTGATTATGATAACATGATATAATATGTTACATGATAACATGTAAAAAAACAACAAAATGATTTACATGCAAATGGGACAGTTATCAGCAGTGTAACTGATCTGATTACAACAAAATAACGTGTATCTGATGTCATGTGACAAGTCAGATTAGCTTTTCCACTCTTGCAAACAGAGGAAGGTCATGAGGTGTGGAGAGACATCATGTATCATTGGAACATCAACAGACAGGATCCAAATTGTAATAATTTTAATGAATACAGTGCAATTAATATAAACTTTTTTGATAGTGTATGGGACGTCCGACTACATTCCAAGAAGGTGTGCAACTGATTTACAAATATGGAGATAAATATGTACAGGAATTGAGGCACTAGCCATTGACAGCACTAGGAGTAAAAGCTGCATGATTATGTGCAAGTATTGTGCGAATTTGACAACTTGTTAAATCTTGTAAATTATTAAGACTTTGAGACTATGTTTGTACTGATTGGGCTATGGGTTTTGTAAGAAGGTTTAAGAAACAACAAATGCTTGATAAAATGTTTGATTTAGGGTTAAAACCAACACATACATACCATTGCGAATATTTGCCTTTGTAGCTTTTCGTCTCCCATTTACTTCTCCTCAAACAACAATGAGCTGACTGAGTCCGAAAGGCCCTTTTGGTCTTTTCAGCTGAAAAAAAGAGAAAAGAAAATATCATTATATAAAATATATCGGATTATTTAATGGAAAAATTACTGATTTACCTTACAAATATTTCTTGTTACATTATTAGGCATTAAAAGCATGATAAGTGTTGTGATTAATATGCAATTACAACAAATATCACTTTAAAACTACCAATACTGAGGTAAAAGCACGGACAGTTTTGTGGTTACTGTCCTTTTACCACACCTATCACAGTAAAACTAAGGTTACGGTGGTAAACGCATGGTAAGTGTTGTGGTTACTGTGCATTTACAACAAATATAACATTAAAACTACAAATAATGTGGTAAAAGTATGGTAAGTGTTGTGGTTAATATGAGTTTACAACAAAAATCACATTAAAACTACAAATAATGTGGTAAAAGCATGGTAAGTGTTGTGGTTAATATGCATTTACAACAAAAATCACATTAAAACTACAAATAATGTGGTAAAAGTATGGTAAGTGTTGTGGTTAATATGCATTTACAACAAATATCTCATTAAAACTACAAATAATGTGGTAAAAGTATTGTAAGTGTTGTGGTTAATATGGATTTACAACAAATATCACATTAAAACTACAAATAATGTGGTAAAAGCATGGTAAGTTCTGTGGTTACTGTCCTTGTACCACACCTATCACAGTAAAACTAAGGTTACTGTGGTAAAAGCAAGGTACGTGTTGTTTTTACTGTGATTCTACTACAAATACCACTTTGGAACTAATTGTACTAACTTACTTTAAACCTAATTTGAATATTATTAACTAATAGAAGTTCTAGGCCTGTAGCACGTCACGTGACAGATAGTGTTTAATCACCTTGTTTTGAATTAGAAAGCAATGAAACGCAAAGCCTCCGAGGAGATGACAGATAATGCAGTGACTGAACATGAGCTAATCTGATTCATTTCGACCATCAGAAAAGACATTATATCAAACATTATTAGGACAGTGTATTTTGCTACTTACCAACATTTGGCACACGTGAACTGATGCCAAATATCGCGATGTGTTCTTCAACGCGATTTCCTACTACTGATAAAATTCGCGTAGTCGTTTATACTTTTTTTTTTTAAATCAATAAACAGCAAAGCAGTCCAGCTTCCCTGGCAATAAGACCAAAATAATAAAATTAAAAGATATATAAACATGATAAGATATCGTGAATAAATGTCGATTAAACAGCTTTCTCTGCTCCAGCCCGACTGGCAGAAAGAATCGTGCATTACATTAGTAAAAAAATAAATAAATAAAAATGCTGATATCACGTATAACGTAATAAACGTGTCAGTATCACGAACCAGTAGATTAAATGACGTGACCATATCACGAACTGCCATGAGACTTGGCTGTGTGGCACCTCAAAAGCGTTGAAAAAATTGCTAATTTATATTAAAATAAATGAATAGGTCTACTGAGAAGTCTGAACATAACTGGTATTGTCATTTTTATAACCTTTATTTAACCATCTGGAACGGAGAAAAAATGATATCACTTAGCGCCCTTAGTGGACTTTTCACTCGAAAAGTGCAGGGAAACGTACCTGGAGGTACGTATTTCAGGTTTTGCAAAAACGTAGGCAGAGTAACGTATTTCCAATGAGCCTGGGTTGGATAAGTTATGGGTAGGGTTAGGTTTAGGGGTGGAATATAGGACTATGTTTTTGTACAGGAATGTTGTTCCAGGAACAACAAAAAGTGTTGATCCAGGAACATGTCTTGGCAAAATCCCGGTGACTGAGGGGGTAGAGCTGCTGGTGAGGCGTGTCTGATTGGTAGCTTATAAACATGGTCTGCTGAGTTACCTGATTGGTTTGATGATGCCCAGGGACACAACGCTGAATCATATGCGTCTATGAATGGGACTCACTGCAGAGGTTTCAATTGGCTATTAGGATTATACACTGTCTTATTTCTCATAAAACATATTTGGTTCTAGCAGCAAGAATGCTACTAAAAAGATATTGATGCATTGGTTTTCTGTTTTTTCTTGTATTTTTTTTTTATTATTGACTGATTGCTGTATTTCTAAAGCCATGATCCTCCACTCAAATCTTGTAGTACTGTAAAAAGAAAACATCTCAAAGAAGATCTTTTATTTTTCTTTAGCCCTACTTCTCAGATCACATTTCCCATTAGAACATAAGAACACAGTCACATTAGAACATAAACATTTCCCATAAAATTATTTCATGACCAAATTATATGGAGTATTTGCACAAACATAAACATTTCCCATAAAATTATTTCAAGACCAAATTATATGGAGAATATGCAAATTTCATAATAACGGTATGATTATGATCTCATGCGTTGCATATGTTTATATATTTTTTTTCTCCTAATATATTTTTGTCCATCTTTGACAGAGCAACCTTTGAGCACTAAAATTGTCTTTTCATACTAGTTTATCTGTGTTCCAAATCTAAGTGTACACTGTTCTTTTGATGTCACTCCTTTTTGTTTGCCTCACATAGACTCTTTAAACATTCATCTTTTATCAGTTTTGAGCATCTTGTGGTTAATTATGCAACGTGCAGTTCAATTCTCCCCAGGCGGCTTCACCTTGCCTGAATGGATGACATCGCAAACTGGCTCCACTTGTCATCAGAAGCAGAAAGCTGTGTGTGTGTGTGTGTGTGTGTGTGTGTGTGTGTGTGTGTGTGTGTGTGTGTGTGTGCGTGCGTGCGTGCGTGCGTGCGTACGTGCGTGCATGCGTGTGTGCGTGCGTGCGTGCGTGTGTGCGTTATTTATCTTGGATCACAGACCAGTACAATGACATTGGAACCATATATACTTTTAATCATGTTTTAATCATGTCAAATTCATTTCAAAAGCTGTTGTTTGTAGACAGATGGTAAAACTTAATAATACATTTTAGTGAGAACGACAATATTACAGTATCTGATATTTATACAACAACTCCCAATTTTACGAGATTTAAAATTCGGATCAGGATATTATATTTACTTTAAAATGAATCTAATCTTTAAACCATTAGTATAATATTATTATATCACAAAATATTTATATTTACTGTATACATATATATATATATATATATATATATATATATATATATATAACATATTTTAATGTATATCAAAGTAAAACAGCTCCTCAAAAAAAGAAAAAATGTAGGGCGGGACTTGATTTTGTCCATCAGGAACTGATTGGATCGTTGTGGTTTGCTATTGCTGCGATCTCATGTTAGTTACAGGTTTATCCGCCCTCATGTCAATAAACATGTCATCAGAGAAGAGAAGAGATCTTGTTGCAAGAGGGAGGGGAAGTTATTTTGATTAAAGATTATGAAGGCACATGGATCTTGATTTCATGGTGACAGTAAAACCACACAAACTTTAAAGGTGCATTGCGCAACATTTCATGTTAAAAATACCCATTTTTCTAACCCATACATGCTTAAACAATTGCCTGATGGGCTGAATGAGCCCTTCTCTGATCACTGTGATTGCCTCTATAATCCTGTACAGTAAAATAAATAAGTGGGATTCGGGACGGAATTTGAGACTGGGCGTGACGTCATGCGCGTTCATGCTCACCTGGCTATGTCTAGCAGGTTTGTGTATTCGCCGCCATTCTCCGTATCAGCGAAGAGAACTCGAGCGACAAAAGTAGATGATGGATTCAAAGAGACCGGCTTGTAGTCCATTCCAAACCCCAACGCAAACTCCTCGTAAGACAAAGAAAAGAAAATTTTTGTGTAGTGCCACCAAAAGGGCCAAATTGGAGTCAGACAGGCGTCGGAATAAGACGAGAGTCAACATCGGGAAGGCATTCAACAAATGGAGAGATCTCCGGTCTGCTCTAGTGCTCAAACGGGGTCCTCAGTTGGCTTTTTTCTTAATAAAACGGTAAGATATAGCCCAGTCTCTAATGTCTGATACGGCAAATATATGACAACAAATGACGATGCGTAAAATGTGTAATGCTTTAGCGTAAGCTAGATAAATGTAGAATCAGAATTGGTTTTACTACCTTTGTCAGTGAACAGGTTTATAAACTAGGAATTGTCTTCTGAAGAATAGTACAACATGAAACATAAAACATATCCCATAAAATATGCTAACTATACGGTAATGTCATAGTGCAATTTGATTGTTTATTACCTTGAGACATTTGAGTGTACGTTGTTGACCAACTTGTATGGTATGATTATTATTTTGAGCTTTTACAAAGTAATAACTTATATTGTTCATGAACGGGTTTCCATAATAATACAATCATAAGTGTATACAGTAAACATAAAACAGTTCAACATGGAGATAGATGGAAACAAAAACCGAAGTTTATACTACCCCCGTTTTCCCCTCACACATAAGTGTGCAATTTACTCAAATGCCTTTCCTTTCATATATTTAAAATGACTTGCAGATTTATAACTGTATTACCTCTGAAGACATTATGAATGTAAACAAAAGATTTGTGCGGCTGATGCTCCTTTGGTCATTAACAGCTCGTGCTCGCGTGCGTGTGGTCCACGAGCGTGTACCCCTCTGGTTGCAGTTTCGCTTGTTGCCAGAGGGGGCATAGTTCTGCAAAAACTCAGAGACCTGCGCTATGCACCTTTAAACAGAGGACCTCTTTTGGAGTCCTGCTACAATGATTGTTCTATGAGATAATGTGGAGGTGTTGCAATACCACACTGTATACCTGAACTAGCTGATGAAGAAAAATAAATGTGTCTCAATGGTCTCACAATGGACTCACTGGAGAGAGTGGCAGAGAAGATTATGAAACAGAACATTACAAGCAGTTCTTCTCTGTAATGATCTGTGCCTTTAAAAACTGATTTATTCTACCACAGTGTTGAAAGAAACCCTCCTGGAGATATTTTTCCCCACCTGCTGCCATGAGACAACATTGCTTCCTTGTCTTCTTCCTCATCCTGCAGTGCGCAACTACTCATAACCTCTCACTGTTGTCCTCATCAGGAGTGTCTTGAATGCATTTGTTTTCTTCACTCATGAACCCAGTTAACCTGACCGTTCCAAAGTTTGGGGTTGGTAAGATTTGTGTTTTTGAAAGAAGTGACTCATGTTCACCAAGTAAAAACAAATCGCTAAATATTATTTTAAATAAATGTTTTCTATTTGAACTGTTTTTATTAGTATTAATGTAACTAATTCCTGTGATGGTAAAGCTGAATTTTCAGCATAATTTTTCCAGTCTTCGGTGTCACATGATTTTTCAGAAATCATTCTAATATGCTGATTTGGTGCTCAAGAAACATTTTGTATTATTATAAATGTTGAAATATGTGTACTGCTCAATATTTTGTGGAAACAGTCAATTTATTTAGTGTGATTCATTTTTAGAAAACTGCTGAGAAACAGCTAGATCTGATGCAACCGCCAACAATGACTCATCTTCCATGAGACAAAACGTTTTGGTTACGTATGTAACCCTTGTTCCCTGAGTAGGGAACGGAGACGTTCCGTCGTGACGACCAATGGGGTTTCGCTTAGATACCCTATAAACTTCGAGTATACAAAACGAGAGGCTTACAGTGGAAATACACATGTGGGGGTCGCCCAGAGGGGGGGCCAACGTGCAAGCAGTAGACACTGGCGTCGACGTCAGCAGTGCTGGAGGAACTCAAGGCTTGTCGGGGAAGCTCACCTGAGGAAATATCGCACGTATCCAGTCCGTGGAGGGGAATGGCGAGCAAGCGAAGACACCTGAGTGGGTCCTAGTACTGGCTGGTTGAAGCGAATACATGAGAGGACACTGACTCCACTCGGAGATTGTAGAATCTTGCGAATGTGTTGGGTGTCGCCCAGCCTGCAGCTCTGCAGATGTCTGTTAGCGAGGCGCCATGCGCTAGAGCCCAATTGGAAGCCACACTCTAGGTGGAGTGGGCTGTCACAATAAGGGGGCATGGTCGACCTTGCTGCTGGTATGCCAAAGCAATGGTGTCCACTATCCCATGAGACAACCTTTGCTTGGAGAGAGCCTTTCCCTTCAGCTTCCCACCATAACAGATAAAGAGCTGGTTTGAGGTCCTGAAACACTGTGTTCTGTCTAAATAGGTGCGGAGAGCGTGTACTGGACAGAGCAGTGCCAAGGCTGGGTCTGCCTCCTCCAGGGGCAGCGGTTGCAGGTTCACAACCTGATCTCAAAGGGGATGTGTGGAAACCTTGGGCACATATCCGGGCCGGAGAGTAGGTGAGAGTAGGCCGGCCCGAATTCCATGCACGCTTCGTCAACGAACAATGTGTGCAGGTCCCCTACCCTCTTGAGGGAGGCCAATGCAACCAAGAGCGCTGTCTTCATTGACAGGAACTTAAGCTCCACTGATTGCAGAGGCTCAAAGGGAGCACTGAGAGGTCCCAAGAGGGAATGAGAGGAGGGCGAGGAGGATTCAGTCTCCTCGCTACCCTCAGGAACCTGACGATCTGGTCGTGCTTTCCTACGGACTTACCCTAGACTGAGTCATGATGTGCGGCGATAGCGGCAACATATACTTTCAGGGTGGAAGGAGACAGCCTTCACTCCAACCCATCTTGCAGGAAGGACAGCACAACACTAATCGGGCATCTCCGGGGGCTTCTCGGTGAGAAGAGCACCAGTTGATGAAGAGGTTCCACTTCAACACGTAGGCATGTCTCGTGGACGATGCTTTAGCGGAAGTGATGGTAGCCACCACGGCTGGTGGTAGGGTACTCAAACCTGCCTCGTCCCATCCAGGAGCCACAAGTGGAGGTTCCAAATATCGGGATGAGGGTGCCATAGGTTTCCCCGTCCCTGAGAAAGTAGGTCCTTCCTCAGAGGACTGGGCAAGGGAGGTGCTGTCGCGAGGAGTACAAGTTCGGAGAACCAGGTCCGGGTGGGACCTGCTCCTCCCTGATCTTGCACAGGGTCTGTGCAAGAAGGCTCACTGGGGGAAACACATATTTGCGGAGGCCCCGTGGCCAGCTGTGCACCAGTGCGTCCGTGCCCTCGGTCAAGGAGTAAAACAGGGCGCAATGGGTCGAGTCATGGGAGGCAAACAGGTCTACCTGTGCATCCCCGAACTGGTCCCCCGAACTGGTCCCAAATCAGCTGAAGGCAAGGCAAGGCAAGGCAAGGCAAGGCAAGGCAAGGCAAGTTTATTTATATAGCACATTTCATACACGGTCGTAATTCAAAGTGCTTCACATAGAAGAAATTGAAATAATCAAAAGAAATCAGAGTAAATTAAAACAGTTTTGAATTAAAAAAATATATATATATAAAATACATTACAAACAGTCGGACGAACAGTGGCACAGTGCTCATTCTGTAAATGCACAGCTAAACAGATGTGTTTTGAGTTTAGATTTGAATGTAACTACTGTAGGAGCACATCTGATCTCTTCTGGAAGCTGGTTCCAGCTCTGGCTAGAATAGTAGCTAAGGCGGACTCGCCATGCTTCGAGTGAACCCTTGGTATTTCAAGCTGATGTGATCCTAATGATCTGAGTGATCTGTTGGGTTTATATTCAGTGAGCATGTCTGCAATGTATTGAGGTCCTAGGCCTTTTAGTGATTTATATACCAGTAATAATACTTTAAAATCAATCCTATATGTAACTGGCAGCCAGTGTAAAGACCTGAGGACTGGTGTGATATGTTCATATTTTCTGGTTCTGCTCAGAATCCTGGCAGCAGCGTTCTGTATGAGCTGTAACTGTCTTATGGTCTTTTTGGGAAGGCCAGTGAGGAGTCCATTACAATAATCCTGCTGATTATTGTATAGCTGAACCGACTGGGGATGGAGTCGCCATTCTCTAAGGAGGGTCTGAAGCCCTGAGAGCTCGTCGGCTGCACAGTTCAGGGCTCCGGGGATATAAATGGCTCGAAGCGACCTCAGATGCTTCTAACTCCATAGGAGCAGGTGGCGGGCGAGTTTCGACATACACCTTGTAGAACACCTTGACGGTTGTTCGCTACTGTGGCGGTATTGTCTGATCGGACTAGTATGTGTTGACCCTTGAGCAGTGCAAGAAAGCGGTGCAGAGCAAGGCATACTGACAGCAACTCGAGGCAATTGACATGCCAAAGGCGTCGGGGGTCCTGTCCAGGAGCCCGCGGCAGCATTTTCCATTGTACATGGCGCCCCAGGCCGTGGCGGAGGCATCTGTTGAGACAACAATATACCTGGAAACTCGTTCCAGGGGCACTCGGGCATGTAGAAAGCTGAGGTTCGACCACGGGGTGAAGGTCTGATGGCAGGTTGGAGTAACTGGTACTCGGAGCATGCCGTGTTGCCATGCCCACCTCGGGACTCGGTCGCGAAGCCAGAGCTGAATCGGTCTCATATGAAGCAATCCGAGCGGTGGTGCCGTGGCTGCAGATGCCATATGCCCCACGCGCCTCTGAAATAACTTCAGTGGAACCGCACTCTTGCCCTCGAATTGTCTCAGGCAAGTCAGCAGTGACTGCGCGCGCTCGCTCGTAAACTGCGTGGACATGGCGACCAAGACAATTTCCATACCGAGAAAAAGAGATCCTCTGCACTAGGCAGAGTTTGCTCTTCTCCCAGTTGACCCGAAGGCCCAGACGAGCTAGGTGCCGGAGCACTATGTCCCTGTGTTCGCCAATCTGGTCTCAAGAGTGAGCTAGTATCAGCCAGTCGTTGAGATAGTTCAGGATGCAAACCCTGTGTTCCCGTAGAAGAACAAGGGCTACCTCGACGACCTTCGTGAAGACGCGAGGAGACAGGGCTAGACCAAAAGGGAGAACCGCGTACTGGTATGCCTGCTCCTCGAAAGCAAACTGCAGGAACGGTCTGTGTCAAGGGAGAATGGAGACATGAAAGTAGGCGTCCTTCAGGTGGATCGCTGCAAACCAATCCTGCGGCCGCACACACTCGAAGATGCGTTTGAACACCCTGAAGCGGGGAGGAGACTGTACGAATTGACTCATATAGCCGAGCCTGATGGTTCGTGCAACCCAGCGGGACAGGTTGGGAAGCTCTAGCCAGGCTCCCAAGAACTGTGGCAGCAGGGTCATGCAAACCACAGACGTCCCCTCGGTGGTGCAGCGAAGCGGAATGACCGGCCCGGATGTGGACGGCATAGCAGCCCGGTGTGGGGGCACGGTCATTAACTGCAACCTGACAGAGGAGGCAAGGGAAGGACTAGCGTTCCATGGGGGCCTACTCTGCCAGGGGTCTGGCGACAAAGGGGGATGAGAGTGGTGCGGCCCGGGGACGGCACACACTGTCATTCGAGAACTCTGTGTGCTCAGGGATGGGGGTGTCAGTTCTTTCTTTAACCACATTAGGGTGCTGCCCACCCGGGGCTGAGCAGCGGGGAGTGGAGAACAAAAGATTCTCCCCCGCCCTCCACCTTGGGAAGGAGTGGTCCTGCTACCATCTCCTGAAAATAGCTGACGACCATCCCTGAGCTGCCCATCTCAGGAGTGCCGCTTAGCCTGGCGTTAAGCGGGGCGCGGGGCTGGAGAGAGCGGTGGCGGCCTGGTCCTCCGGGACCGATCACCTGTTCACCCAGGGGGACCCCAGTGTGCCCATGGGCAGCGGCCCCATCAAGGGAAGGGAAAGGCGGAGGAGATCAGCGAGCAATCGCGGGAAGACATGGGGGTCTTCCAGGATTTCGAGATCTCCTCATGCACGTCCGGGAAGAAAGGTATTGGGGTTGGAAGCCGACGTGGGTCGGAGGCTGCACCCAAAAACCAATCATCCAGCTGCGAGCGCTCGGGACAGGGTGGAGGGTTCCACTCTAACCCAATGCTTGCGGCGCCCCGGGAAAGCATCGCCGTCATCTCAGGATCCGACTCAACCAATGCCGTATGCACACCCGAAGGTGGCAGCACTGACCAGTCTTCACTTCCTGACGAGTCTGGCCTGCCCTGTGATGCTGCGATAGACATCGCATCTTCCTCTGGAGCGCCAAAGGAAACCCACTGGACATCCGTAGATAGACCCGCGGAAATCCCCTGAACACTCGCGGGTTGCGTCACTGAAGAGGGGGGTGTGGGCCGCGGACAAATAGTTAGTGCCTTGTTCCACACCATCTCCCTCAGGTCACCCTGGCCACCAGCCGAAGTACTACCTCTCGTGGAGGGAGTAGATCGGGGTGAGGATGAGAGGACTCTCACTCTTGCGAGATCACTGAGTCTCGACCGTAATGACGCGATGGTCATGTTCCCACAGAGAGTACACGAGTCATCCACGAGTGCTGCTCTAGCGTGATCAATGCCCAAACATGCAGAACAGCGATCGTGCCCATCAGAGTCAGAAATTAGTCTACCGCAACCAGAAGTGCACGGACGAGGCATCTTTAAAGAGAAATGCTGCATGCAAAGCTCTTTTGTGAGAGGAAAACCGCTGATGTTGAAGCGCCCAGGGAGAAACACACTCACTGGCAGACCACTACACAGATCAGCAGGCAGTGTGCACTCACTGGAGATAGCCGTCACATCAACACAGGAGAGTCTCTTGTCTCGTAGCTGACAGTTGATCAGAGATGGCTTGTGGAGTGAAGAGATGCTCTTGGCTCTGAAGCGAAAACATATCTGCATGTTGCCGCCGTGCAAATTCCAGAGACCCATGGCATTTCTTTGCCATTGACTCGTTTTGTATACTCGAAGTTGATAGGCTTTCTAAGCGAAACCCCATTCGTCGTCACGACAGAACTCGTAGTGACAACGAAAGGGAAACTGAGTTATATATATATATATATATACCAGAATCTAGAATTGAATAACAATTAAAATCTGTTGCTCATATAGAGATTATCATATGGCTTCAGAAAAGTTTGAATATATGGCACAAATTGAATAAAATAATAATATGAAGCTTTTTTAACTTGACAATACCAGATCCACATCCATTTTTTTTTTTTTTAATTGAACAGGGGTGTGAACATTCTTCAAAATTTCTCCTCTTGTGTTTCACAGAAGTCAAATGGGTATTTACATTACATTTTACATTTTACATAATTTACATTTTTGGGTGAACTACCCTGTTCAAAAATTCCGCTTTGCTGGTCACCAGCGTAAGGCATGTTTTGGGACCAGCATGGGATGATGGTTGCTGATGGACCAGCTACACTAGCTCAATTTTGCTTGAGAACAGCATTACAATGTTGGTCTACCAGCTTGACCAGCACTACATCTAACCAGAATAAACCAACGTGGATCAACATGGAATTCAGCTAGTTGATGTTGTTTTTTTCAGCAGGTTATCCCTTTAATATTTCAAAAACACTCTCCCTTGATCTTCATTTTTTCCACTGTGCTTCTTGACAACTACTTAATTTCCCCTGGACTGCCGCATTAAAGTAGGAGGAACCTGATATCATCTTCACAATTTCTCTCAATGAACAATTACATTAAGACCTTTGTAAATTGCAGACTAGCTTCTCATCAGATAAAATGTATTGCGCCATAAACCATCTTACATGTGTTTGTAAGATGGACGTGGAAATGTGAAAGGTGCTAAAGATTGTGCTTTGAAGGTTAAGGAATCATTCACATGCAGCAAAATAGCAGAATCCTGTGAATTGTCTTTAACTGACTGATCCTGTTTAAGATATGTTGTTAATTAAAGGTGTGGAAAGGTTCCATAACAGCCTCTCAGTGCATCCATCACTCACTGAATACCAAGAATAGAAAGAACAGGGCGAGAAAATCCCTCCTGAAGAGCTAAAGAGAGACAGAACAGATTTTTTAAAAGAGTCTCCTTGTTCTCACATTTATCGAGCTGTTTTATGGTCAAATGAAAAAGCACCACTCTTTTAACTTATGAGATCTCTGAGATCTCTTTAATTTCTAAACTGTACCCACCAGATGACAGTGAGTTAAATGGAGAATTCTGATTTTTTAATATATATAAAAAATGCAGCCTTCAATGTTCAAAAGACATTTAAAAAAAATCTTTCCAAATTTTTTTTTTTTTTTATTTTATCAGCGTCATTACTCTGGTCTTCAATGTAACATGATCCTTCAGAAATCATTCTAATATGTGGATTTGATGCTCAAAAAACATTCATTATTATTTGTATTATTCATTAAAAATAAATCAGTATTCTTTGATGAATAGAAAGTTCAAAGGAAAAGCATTTATTTGAAATAGTCTTTTGTAACATTATAACTGTCTATACTGCAACTTCTGATCAATTTAATTCATCCTTGATTTATACAAGTATTGGTTTATTTGATGTATTTCCCCCCCAAAAAATAAAATGAAAACTCTTAAAATTGACCCTAAACAACGCTAGTAATGTTACAAAAGTTTACTATTTCAGATAAATGCTGTACTTTTGAACTTTCCATTCATCAAATAATCCTGAAATTAAAATGTTAATAACTGTTATCAACATTGATAATAATGAGAAATGTCTCTTGAGCATCAAATCATCATATTAGAATGATTTCTGAAGAATCCTGTGACACTGAAGACTGGAGTAATGATGCTGAAAATTCATCTTTGATCACAGGAATAAATTACACTTTACTATATTCACATAGAAAACAGCAGTTTTAAATTGTAATAATATTTCACAATATTACTGTTTTTTTGTTTTTGTTGTTGTTGTATTTTTAATCAAATAAATGCAGCCTTGGTGAGCAGAAGATCCTTCTTTTAAAAACATTAAAAATATTCCAGATCCAAAACTTTTGAGCGGCAGTGTAAATTAGTTAAACTGAACAGTGTCTCCATTCCTTTTTTCAAGGCAAATCAATCAGCAGTTTTACAGAATCAGTTTTACAGAATCAAAGGCTTTAGGTAGATGAGGAAAAAGTCAATGAAGGAGATTAGAGATGTGTAGTAAGAATGAAAGTATATAAAGAAGTGAGCAAAGGGAGCAAACAATTATTAACACACCACATCAAACACCGTTCCTCCCATCAGAGCCGAACAGTGGATGTGTCTCCTTCCTGGATTTAGTGCCACCTGGTTGCTGTTTCAAGTCTGCAAGTTCATCTCATCTGGATTATTCTCATATTCAAAGCTATCAGATTGTTTCATGTGGAACTGATTCGTTGAGTCTGTTGAAATTGCGGGTTGTCTTTGAAATATCCTAGCTTTTGAAGTTTTCTTGCGTGTTGGCAATAATAGATCAGCAAGATTAATAATATCCATCCGAAAAAAAGGAAGTCCGGTGGGTTTAACCCTGAGAAGCGCCCATATGCAAGGTGTGAAAGTGTTTGTTATTTTCAGCTGTGACAGCATATGGGCCGGCTGTTTGTTTATATCTCTGTGTGTGTGTGTGTGTGTGTGTGTCTGTGTGTGTGTGTGTGTGTGTGTCTGTGTGTGTGTGTGTGTGTGTGTGTGTGTGTGTGTGTGTGTATTATACAGGTTTTCCCTGAGAGAGGGAGGATTGTAATGACCTCCAGGCTTTCACAATAGCACATGAAATGCTTACTCTGTTTCCACAACCATGACCTTTCTACCCTGAGGTCAAACTGTCTGACACTCATCCGAACATGGAGAATCACTTCTCTCGCTCTCCTTTGGAGGGAGAACAGTCGGGATGCTGAACCAAATAGAGCAGAGCGAGCATTCAGCTGAATGACTAGCACAGCACATTTCAGCACAGGAACAGAGCTAAACCCTGCCAAGTTACATCTGACCCCTCCATAACATGCTGGACTCAGAAAGATTTTTTTTTCTTCTTTAGAGATTGTTTTCCTTTTCTTGTTACATCAAATCGGGTCTGCAGTTGCAATTCCTAGGGTTTGGACAAAACCATCATCACGGGCCCCACCTAAATCGTACCCTCTCGGTTGAACACATCAGTTTGTGAACCAAGTCAACTGGTTCAGTCAGTCTATGTGACTTGACATTTGATTCTTTAACAAATAAGTCTGCTCAACTGAATAGTTCTATCCAATGTGTCAACCAAATCCATGATTCAGTGAGGTGATTATTGATTCTTGAACACATCAGTCCATTCAACTGAGCTGTCTATCCAATTTGCAAAACAAATCAGCCAATTCATTAACCCTTAAATACATACCTCGGGTCTTTAGTGACCCGGGACGTCATTCACTACCCTCCTTCGCTTCCATTTACAAATTATAAATCAACTGTCTTAGTATTCCTCAATTAATTCATTATAAACAATATAACAAATAAAAACATAATAAAATTGTATAAGAATGTCTGGTTTCCTATACATCTTTTGTAAAATTTGTATGGGGTCACTAACGACCTGAGGTGTGTAACATTTTTTTTTTTCTGAACAACAATAATTTAATCTTTGATGACGGAATAAGAGTAATTCATCTTTATTCAACAAAGTGGCAATGTCTGACACACAATGATGAAGTGATGTTTCACTCAGTTACGCAGGCAAATTCTTCTGTAATTGTTACTCTAATATCAGGAGAGTTTTATATTATCGAGACATACTGAAATCCATCCATGTTAGATATAGATCTGGGTCACCTAGTCACAACTGTTTCCTGAAACCATAGTAACATAGTTCCATGAATCAGTGTGTAGGGTATGGACCAATCAGACACATACTAATTATTCATTATATACAAAGGTTTATGAAACTCCTCACCCAGCCCAAATGAACAAACACAAGGGCAGAAACAGTTTAATGTTACAGGGCAAGATAAGGAGATTTTACGACCTCCGAGGAATGTGGCCACATACTCAAGAGAGAGACTATGAAACAGAAACCCTCTTTAAAACAGACTTTGCTGCATTAATTATAGACTAACTGATCTATAAATGAACATGCATAAAACTGTGAAAGAAACAGTGTAAATGGTTTACTGTCTCGTGTACTATTAGGTATATATTATGGTATGTATCCTGGTATACAACCAACTAACGATCAATGTAACCTCACCTGTATCATGGCCTCCTACCTAATTAATCCTCATTTAATGACTCACACTTTGATGTACATCACCTTCTTCTAGAATGCAGTGTGGATGTGTTATAGCTATCTGAGCATTAATGAAGGTATAATCATGCTAGGGACAAAGATCCGTAAATCAACTAAGAGCCACTTTCCCTCTCAGACATGTCACCTTTCTGATTGGTCGAGTTCAACCCTTAGGGGAGGATCTTTTCCAGGCCTTATTAGAGACAGTCCACATGTGACCTCCCTCTCTTAGTTCTTTCATCCAGCCGCAACACTGTTCTAGTGATTCTGGGGAACCCCCTCCCCCTCCATGGGGGCCCCAGGGCCCAACAGGCCTCGATTCCAACCAGATATGGGCTCAGGCAGGAGAGAGATGACTCTCTCACAAAGAACCAAGGACAATCTCAAGAGTTTTGGAACAAAGACTCCAACCAACAACGACTCCAATCACCCATCCTTCCGACTTCCTCACTTCTCCTGGGTGGTCGGCGCGGCCTCAACAGAGTCCCAGGCCTTGACCAAACCAGTCATGCGTTCCTGGAGAAAGAGAACGCTCAACCAACTTCCACTTGACACTGCCGGAACCATCAACGACTTCAATTTTCAACAACTTCAAGAATTGTTCCCATTACAAATGCAAGTATTCAATTCAATGAAATGTGAAAATGAAATTCTGATGGTTCTTCTCATAGACCCTCTTTCGGTTTCCAATTTCATCCTATCACTAACCTATTTATGTATTCATGTTGTTTAGTTTATTTATATTCATATAAATATCTATATTTAGTTAATAAAACTTGTACATAATATGTATTTGGTTCTGTTTTGTTTGCAATACAAGTCACTTTACGATCACAGTCTTTGCTACTGGCTCAAAGTACTGTACAGGCGAAGAAATAATTATTCTTCGGTGGCCATGGAAGATACCCTTTTCCTAGAATAAATTAATAATCAAAAGAGTTCGTTGGAAGAACTGATTAATTGATTGTAATATTAATTCAGCCACATCAAGTTAATCCAATTAACTGACCCAAATATTTATAATTAATAATAACAAGATATTATTGATTATTAATATTTCCAAAAAGCTGAGTTCCTTACAAGTGAGATGAGTTCCGATTCTTGAACAAATCAGTTCATTAAATCGAACTGTTTACTCCAATGTTGGATACAAATCAAATGAGTAATCAAATCAGTATACTTAATACAGATAAATCTATTTAAATAAACTTGTTCATCACCAGTTCATTGGGTCAGTTAGCTGATGTTATGAAGCATCAGACTCAAGGGGATCCATTTGTAGCTTTTATTAGAGTAGTCAAACAGGCAGGAATCAACAACAGCAAACAGGGTAAAGGAGGCAAGGCAGAGACAAACCAGGGGCCGGTTTCAGAAAGGTGGTTAAGTGAAAACTCTGAGTATGTTAACCCTGAAATGAGGCAAACTCTGGGTTTTCCATGTCATAATGGGAGGTATGTCAAACCCGAGAAAGCAGAGTTAGTAAAGCCGTTTCTGAAAGAGAGGTAACTTATACTCAGAGTCAGTTACCAAGGTAACTTACTCTCTGAACCTAACCTGGTCGGGAGCAGGTTTTCTTAACCCTGAGTTTTTCTTTTAGTAAATGCATTTTGATTTAATAATCTTTAGATATTTTGATTGGAAACAACAAGACAAAAAGTCTAAGTAAGAAAAGCATTGTTTGCAGTGCAGTACATTCATTCATTGCAATTTTTTTTTTTTTTTTGCCTTGTGGGATACCATGAAAATGAGTATTAGTTCAATAACTTACATTTCTGTCAGTTTTCACCTGATATTATAACTGTGAATAAGAATTATACTTGTGTATTGACTCGGAAGTATGTGGACGTCTTTTTGTCGTTCTGTTGCCATGGTGAATCGTAATTTTGAAGCTCCATTGATCATGGCTTTTCATAGTCGTGGTGCACGCGCTTAACTCAGAGTCAACCTACTCAGAGTTGATTGAACTAGCTCAATTCAGCTATTCTGAAACCGAAAACTCAGAGTTTCCCATCTCAGGGTAAGTCATCTCAGAGTTCAAGTTAACTCAAGAGTTGGTTGAACCTCCTTATTGAAACAGGCCCCAGATAACAGGCAATGGTCAGGGCAGGCGGAGGGAAGCAAGGTCCAATAAGCAACCCAAGTCAGTGCAGGCAGAGAACAATCGGAAACGGGGATACACAGTCCAAGGTACTAATCAATCCTCGGGGAAACAAACGCTCACAAATGACATCCAGACAAATCAAGGCTTCGTACTGGTTTGGTGCCTGGAAGTGGTTTATATATGTGTGTGTGTGTGTGTGTGTGTGTGTGTGTGTGTGTGTGTGTGTGTGTGTGTGTGTGTGTGTGTGTGTGTGTGTGTGTGTGTGTGTGTGTGTGTGTGTGTGTGTGTGTGTGTGTGTGTGTGTGTGTGTGTCTGAATGAGATGCAGGTGTGTAATCAGTGCAGTGCAGGTGTGTGGTGTAATCAATCCAGGGAGATGCATGATGGGAAATGTAGTCCGTGAGCACCCAGGGAGTGTGTGGCTAATCGTGAGAGCTGAACTGTTATTCTTGAACAAATCAGTCCGTTCAATTGAATAGTTCAACCCATTTTTTTTACCAGATCAACTGGTTTCTTGAGTCAATTAACTATATTCTAAATCTTGAACAAATCAGTGAGTTCAGTCAACGTTATTCAGTCCACTTTGTGAACTGGTTCATTAAAAAAAAAAAAATCACAAGGATGATTTGTTTAATGATCTGGTTCTCAAATTCAACTGATTCAATGATGTGGCTGTGTTTGTGAGTATGAATGAAATTTTGATTAAAAAAATATTGTGTGGCTTCAAGACTTGTGGTGTACTTTTATAGTGATTTGTGGAACATTTTTTGTTTGTTTGTCTAACTATTTCTTTAGCTACTTCTCCAACAAGGTGTTTATGTGTGTGTGCATTTGAAGGTCCATATACGAGATTATGCATGCAAACAATCACAGGCAGAGGCAGATGGTTGCATTACTCATCTGAGACTCTAAAACTGACACATATTTTCATCCCCCTCTCCTTCTTCCTTTCTCAGCAGAATCACGGCCCAGAGTGCTGTGCGTTCACACGTCCAAACCTCCCCCGTATTCCAGCAAGACGAGACGCTTAGATAGAACCAAAGCCTCACCATCTTTGCAGCAGCCACTCCAGTGAAAAAAAACACCTAGAGTATAAGACAAATAAACAAACAAGTCAGCAAACCAACAAAGTCACTTGCTTCATAAATAAGACATAATTAAAACACTTTTTTGTATACTCCATAGATTCCGAGCCATGTTTACATGAAGCTTGTGCTTAACCGACAGTATTTTGTATTGCACTTATTTTATTCACATTCCTATACAGTTTATCCCCACATCTTGCCACGGTTTGCATGCACATTTTAATCACATTTCTATACAGTTTATCCCCACATCTTGCCACGGTTTGCATGCACCCGAATCTGACTTTAAATGACTGAAAAACCTCTAATGGCTAAGGGAATTTTATGCAAGTATGCCAGCAGACGTGCCTTTAATGTCTGTAATAGGATTTCTAACAAGCTGGAGCTGTAAAAATGACAAATTAGATGGTACTAATACAGATAAGACATAATTCAAAACAGATGCCCTTTGTATCCATTCCTGCCTCACCCAGGCCTTAGTTATCTCTCCACTAGATTATTGCAGCTCACTTGTTTCTGGTTGGCCTGCATCCGTCATTTGCCCCCCTTGAGCACAACCAAAACACTGCCTGCTGTCTGACTTGTATTCAATCTGCAGAAATTTTTCACACGCTATACCTTTGTGGCAGGAATAAGACTCAAGCCAGCTTTTACGGCCTCCAGTTCAGCTGTAAAACACTGTCGCTTTTCAATGTGAGAATGACCTCCCAAAAACAATCAACCACCAACTTACCGCCAAAAGGTTTTATTTTCAAAGCATTTACTTTATAGTAATACTATCTCATGAACTAGCATATGTTGTGTTTTTAGCAAGCTGGTGTTTCACCAACAGGGTCATCCATTAAAGCCATTTAAATTTAAATTTAGTTTGAATTAAAAATATGTATTTTTTCTTTATTAAAAAGCCTTAAAGTGTGAATTATAGACCAGATGGATGGATAGATGCACAGCTATGCCTACATTAAAACCAGCACTAACGAGCATAATCTAAGCTGGTATTTTCAGCAGGGATTACCTTTCCTTCGACCACACCTGGTAACTATAAGTCATCTGTTCCATAGATTGTTCTGGAAGCCCCCAGATTATAATTAGAATTCTTACACCACATCATTGACTCTCATCTAACATTAGATCCATTTACAGGAACTAAGGTGAAACCTTGAAGTGTACGTTTTTCACAGTACACTTGCATTTATAACTGAGACTAAATAAAGAGCAAAACAATAACTCCAATCTAACTGAAACTGTCAACAGGATGAGAGAATAGTTTTACTGCTGACATGACATCAGCAAATTTATGGTAATATGTTGAATAAATCATAACTTATAATGGCTGAACATGCAGATGCTGTTAGCTGAGAGTGTATATAGATTTGAGAGGGTTGGGGTAGGGGATTGAATTTGACATTACAAATGTATGCATCTCAGTGTATCTGTATTTCAGGCGGATATGTGAGAAAATAACTGGAAAAATGTTACTCATGCTCCTGCTCAGAAACACATTTTTCTCCTTCAATCTCACATCATAGGGGTTTTCCTGCTGTGATGTCCAAGCCAAGGGCAAAACTGAAAAGTTATTTGAACATAAAGGCGACACATTTGTCCCTTACATCTAAATATGCAGTGGAAAAGACGATAGCATTAACTGAAAGTTAAAATAGATCAATAAAAACCAAAATAGAGATATGTATGCCACAGGGTGGCACTTATAGGAATTATTTACCCCAAAATAAAAATCCTTTCAATATTTAATAACCCCATTCCAAACCCAAGTGACCTTTTTTCTGTGAAACACAAACGGAGAAATGCTCCAAGCGGAGAAAAATTGTATTGTAATACGTGAGAAAAGAATAGGAAACCTTTTACTTTTAAGTATATGTTCCTGCAAGCCCTTCTTTTCACATATCCTATCAGAGTTTACTCAGCTGTGCTGTTTGAGCCTTGCAGGGCAAAACTCCAAGTTATTGGAACATGAAGGTATGGCACCCTAATGTAGATGCATGTACCAGTATGGAACAGTATTTAAGAATATCTGCTCTACTTGTTTTTTGTTTTGTTTAAAAAAATACCATATATCTATGTCATCATTACACATTATGTTGCAAAGAGTTCACACTTCCCCACAAGTAGCCCAGCAGCTGATCCAGAATTGCATCCTTTGCGCACAGGAAAGTGGTACCATGGTGCCATGACGACATGTTTTTTTTTTTTTTTTTTTTTTTTTTTTGCTTTTGCGTAATAATGCTCTGTAAGACTCCGATCGTTTCCACGAGGAACAGCTTTAGCATCAGAATCTTCCCACTCCCCGCCCTCGAGCTGGAGAACCCAGAGTCTCCAGATCGAGTGCGCGCGGTGAGCAGGTGGCCGCCCACGAGCCAAACGCTGGAGAAACCGCGAGAAGCCGAAGCTCGTTTTCCAAGCGCACCTCCGGTGGTTAGGGGTCAAATATCTGTGAAACTACAATTCACATTCAAGTTGATGTCGCATATTGTTGTGCATCACGATTCCCCTCAACAATTTAATAAATATCCATAAAAATGCATGTTTGTATAACTAGTGCGGTAGAATCCGTATGACCACTATTTAAATTAAGTCTCACAGAAGTGATGGAAAACATACTTAAGTCAGATATAGGCCTATATATATATATATATATATATATACACTGCCTATATTAAATTATACAATAATCTTTATGTGTTGTTTAAATTAAAATATAATTTTAATTATTTTTTTGTAACATCATTTTTTTAATCGGCTTTGAAAGGGTTAAACAACTGCCTCCGTGCACGCTCTCTCTCTCTCTCTCTCTCTCTCTCTCTTTCTCTCTCTCTCTCTCTCTCTCTCTCTCCCTTTCTTTCTCTATGTGCGCTTCATTTTCACTTTCTCATCGTTGTGTCTCCTTCATTCTTGTATGACCCACGCAATGCTGTTGCTCCACAAGGGGGGGCTGCTGGATATATGCTTTAGTGCCCAACTCCCTGCCTTCAAACACTGAATCCAGTTTGTGTGGACAGAGCGGGCGAGGAGAGGAAGACTCCCACTGCCTCGACACGAGAGAACACCCGACCCGAGCCTGGGCTACACTCACCGCACACTTCCCTGGAGCCATCACACACCACTTGTGGACTTTTTATCCGGAAAACGGGAGAACCATAACGACTTGCGGTCTGGATTAAATAATAAACATTTTGGGAAAAGAGTAACATTATCAGAAGTGACAGAAAAGAAACACACATTAACAGGATCCGCTGTGAATTTATGGATGCTTGTTGCTTCATTCGGTCATTTGAGCACCTCTCTTCCACTGGAGCAAACAGACCTCCTTTTGTGTCATTGTTCAAGCAGATATTGCCTGTTGAAAGAATGAATGCACCGAACTTATTTTGAACAAGTTGGAGGAATAGTCGAAGGCTTTTTATGTGCAGACAAACAGATGGGACATGCCAACTTTTTTGGAGGTAAACCCTCATTATGATTGCTGTTATTTATAATGTGAGACCCACCTGACAGGGCAATTGAATGAAATGCGTTTGCTTACACATAATAATATATGTATTTGTTGAGGCTCGTATCAATTATTGTTAACAATAATTGAGTGATATCCTCTTTTACGCACGCATTGATATCGGGTTAATCTCATCAACTCTGTTGCATCTTTGTCTACTCTTTATAAGTACTATATCAGAGAATGACATGACAAATCTGTATAATTCATTTTGAAAAGGATGCTTGCGGTTCTCGTCATAGAGCTTTCGCTGTCCAAGGTACCAAACTGCGTTGTTGACCAGTCCAATGTCCAAAATAGTTTTAACATGAGAACATGGTTTCAGAACAAACAACATTTGATAATTGTAGCTTCGCTACAAGCATTTATGCAGGTGTTGGCTATGTGTTTTACATTGGTTTTCCATTGTGCGCAATAGTTGCTGCTCGTATCTCCCTTGTGGAATAGGAATACACCTTTCCGTCTCGTGTCTCCTTCGCTTCCCCTACACAACATAAATGGAGAAACAGTCTAATACTTTATGCTATTTGCAAAACTGTTTCTCATGTTAAGATTTTTACAACATAAAACAGATGTTTTTACACAACTTCGTCTGTTTTTTAATCGTATCGGTCTTTTGTTTTTTAGATCGATTTACCATTATAATTGCAACACATTGCCAATTTCGCAATTCCAACGAGATGGGATCTTGTATTCTGTTATTTTAATGCAAACAGTTTCGCGTTTTGGAGCATTTTTTGTGACATATAGTCTTCTTTAATTAAATATTATTACAAAATCTGTGTCACTTTATATCAAAAACTAAACTTATGTGATGTTGAGCCAGTGCAGTGTTCAGCAGCACATGGAGAGAAAGAAAAGGTTGAGAGCTCGTGTTTTGTCCGGTTAAGTGATGATGTCCCTCTTTAACAGTGAGAATAAAAAGGCAGGCAAACTCTCTCTTTTTCTATTTGCCTCTCTCTATCTCTCAATTTTTCGATTGCAGATTATCTTATTTTGCATGTTGTTGTTGCACACACACACACACACACACACACACACACACACACACACACACACACACACACACACACACACACACACACATTTTACTAACATATTTTTTACAATATCCAATATAAAGTAGAATACAGCAAAGCATTAATGAACAATAACAACACTACTGGCTCTCTTTTTGATTCTCCCTCTTTCTCTTTCTGTTAAACTGTCTTACCACATGCTGCTTACAGTGTCGAAAGCAAGCTGCATGCGCCATTACACACCGACAGTATAGAAACTTCTCGTTTAGTAATAATAGATGTGGTTTGCTGGTGTTTGGCGGAGAGTTACTGATGGTGAGTGAGTAGAAGTTCCATGTTTGTACAGTAGGGGGGACTGTGCCAACGCTCAATTCCCTCCGTGGGAATAGGGGAATAAACGGCGATCACGGAGCAGGAGATGCCTCACTGCGCACTTTGAGACTCACAAGAGCCTCTGACTGCAGCAGACGCGAGATGTGCTCGTCTGAAGCACACAGCCAAGCTCCACAACAACAGGTTATGATGGTGCTCGACTTAAGTCAAATTTTACAAATATCTACTAAAAATATTTATAATATAGCTATATTTCATCAGCATCACCAATAATAGCAACAAGGGTGATTAAATGCGTAATAATAATAATAATAATAATAATAATAATAATAATAATAATAATAAAAGCTAGATTTGCAGTCTGAAACTCGCTGCCAAAATGTTGTAATGTTCCTCTATGGCACCCCGAGGGCCCTCAGTACATTGGCCCAAGTCAAAAGAGACCACCTCGATGTGTCTGTAATATTCTGGTGCTAAGATTTGGCTGGTGTGAATTGCTATACGGTTGCCAGGGTGTTCTGGCTGGTTGTTAGGGTGTGGCTTGGAAGTATAGAGTGTTAGTGAATGGCTTGAGTTAAAAAGCCCACCTCCAAGTTTTTATTACACTATTATCTGAAGATATGACGCCTCTGATCCCATTTAAGTCTGTGGGATTTCAGTTGCTTTTTGTATGCCTGATAGCTCTCCTCAATAAGCTACATGATTTGAGCTCTTATTAATATTATTATTATTATTATTATTATTATTAATAAAACATTATTTTTGCATTTCTTTCAGTATCATCACAGAAAATACGTCATCATTCTGAATGATTTTGGTGAAATATGCATGTCACAATCTTTGTGTTAAACCTATATGGCTCAGTCATATCAGTTCTGCCTGACTGCCTCTTTTAGATACATGTCTGCCACGAGTCTCCAGGGAGTTTTGAGTTTAAGAGGCAAACATAGAACGTAGCACTTGCCCTGTGGCCACAGATATTTGGACGGCTGTGTTTTCTTCATCTGAGGAAAGGAGGAGGGATGATACATTGAGAATAAAAATAGATCAGGCTGACAGCATAGTTCTGAATCAAGAGCTGGAGTGAAATTGGGCAAGCTGGCATTATTGACTTTTTCAGAGGGCAGCCACACATGCCTTTTAAGCTAGATGTCCCGCTTTTGTCTTTCTCCTGTACATCCTTATTATGTCGTTCACTTCCTCTCTTCTTATTCCCCTTTCTCATCTTCCATTCCTTGTCAAGCCAATATGAATGAGAAGTCACAGAGCACATCTCGTTTAGCACAATCAAAGAATAACCAGGAACTCACCACATCTCATCCAAATGAGGTGTGTTTACCAAAAATGCAAACAGGAACAAGATTCAAAAGAGAGTCATTAAGCTCAATATCGCACCAGATTTGCCTCTCGACTGTTCTGTTTGTGGTAGGTTCCTGTTCCCGACCTACACAGAAACACTTCACACGCTCTCTCCCTTGGTTTACACAACACCTCATGTTCTGAAAATAGCGTTTGTGGCTTTTCGTAGTAGAGAAACTTGTAAGGGAATTCAGTACACAGTTTAATGAAAGTCAATCAACAATGAAAAAATGGTCTCCTGATGTTTCACTCAATAAGCCATAATAAATATTTTGAATACACAACCGGTCAAAATAATTATTTATGATTTTTTTTAATGTTTTTGAAAGAAGTCTTTTATGCTCATCAAGGCTGAAATTATTTGATCATATATAATGTTGATCATATATACAGCAAAACAGTAATATTGTGAAATATTATTATTTTTGTTTTCTATTTTAATATATTTTTAAATATAAACTAAAAACTGAAAAAAATCATGTGATGTCAAAGGTGAATCTTCAGCATCCATTACTCTTCAGAAAATCTTTAGAGATCATTATGCTGATATTGTGCTCAAGAAACATTTCTTATTATCAATATTGTTTTTGCTGCTTCAAGTAGTACTGTAATTAAATTTAAAAAAAGGTATTTATATTGCCCGGCAAAAATTTAAATAGACAAATGATTGGATCATTATTGCAGTGGCTATTATCTTTTTAGCATGTTATATGTTAGGCAACAGTTCTAACCCTAATTTAGGAATTGTGTAGCTTTTTATTTCTTAAACAACCATGTAGGAAGACACATCATGGCTATATTCCAGGATGACAATGTCAAGATTCATCAGGCTCAAATTGTGAAATAATGTTTGGGAGGGAGCATGAAGAATTATTTTCACACATGACTAGGCACCTATGACTCCAGACCTTAAATTCATTTAAAGTCTTTGGGATGTGCTGGAGTAGACTTAGGGGATATGATTGGGACACATTACAGGCCAAACTTGAATCTGTGCCGCCCACATTAGCACCACACTCAATGTAGCAATTAAAGTCCAATTAAGACTCTGCGATGCTGCATACTTCCGTTAAACTATGGGTTGCTGACTCTTTTGTCCTCTTATGATGGAGTTGGTACAGAGAGGGAGGCAGGTGTTGAGCGAATGAGGTTGGTATGTTTGCAAGGTGGTAACCGATTAGTGGTATGATTGTGCACAGGAGCCCGTGGCTCCTGGCCATCCTCGTTGAGCACAATGATCAGGGCTGGAACACAGCGCGTTTGGCCGTTCACTCTCTTGGCCGATTAGGGTCTTAATCAGAGCCCGTGCTCCTGTCTGATGAATCTTAGACAGAGAGCTGAGAGAAAGGGAAACCAGGCTTGGATTATGGAGGCGAAGTTTCCAGCATCCCATCTGAGGTCCTTGCCATGAAAGTGTATTAATGGCTGGTTTTCAAATGCTGCACAGATGGCTTTGCCACTGTGTGTGTTTGTTTTGGTGCCGCATGATGCAACTTTGGTCGCTTAAGAGTAAAAGATTAAATGTGAGTGTACTATGGATGTGCAGTGAAGCCATTATGTATCTGTTGTTACAAAATGAGCTGTATCTAATTTGGATAGATCCGGATGTGGGTGAGGCTTAAACCTAGCCTGGGAAAACCCAGACGAACTTCGGGCAAATTTAGATTTGCTCTGCAAGTTAGTCTGGCGGAGAGCCCATTCAAGCACATTTCCAATATTTCCAAATTGAGGCATCAATCACAAAAGTTTGAGGCGGGCTTTACAAGATGACAATCGATCTGATTGGTTTTAAGGTCTATCCAATTGCGCCCAGAAGCATTTGAGCGACGTCCGTTGGTGACGCCCCTTTGGAAATGAGCTGTCAATGAACCTTCCCCAGACCCTAACTCAGTTACGACTTAGAAGGGTCTGGTTTTAACCAGGCTAGCTTAAACCAAAAGAGCATCAAATCTATCTGATTTTTTTTTTTTTTTCAGTTTCAGTTTCAGTTCTATGTAGCTGTTCTGTTACAGCTACAGCTGTAACTTTTCTATGTAGCAAATATTCATTGTATAACAAGAACATGAAGCCTCTGTGTCTTGACTGAAAGCTGAGTCAGAGAGGCATGGAATGGTGTTGCTCCACGGAGCAGCTCCAGTCTCAGATCTGAGCTCAAAATAAAGCTGTGATTGCTTCAGGGAGGGAAACACCTTGTTTGAAAGCACTTTTCTCACACACACACATACACACATCTCTCTGTATGCGTGTTTTTTACCCTAAATTATGCAGTGAAACTCCAAGAGTGGAAGGATGGCAGATGACACAATGTGTGAGGACACCGAAGCTGTATGAAACCTTTGTCAGCTAATTATAGATGGCAGAGTACGACTAGAGCATGATGACGGAAAGCTTTTTCTTGGCTATGCGCGTATTCATATTTTTAAATGTCAAATCTATGTGCACAGAGGCGTTTCATTGTTTCAGTGACATCCATATGGATGCCACAATCAAACCACCCCTACACAATGTAAATATTATTTGTCTTCTCTCCTCTAAGCAAAGCATAAAATAAGGCCACTGTTCTTCTAATGTGCAGATAACGAAGCATGTGTTCTTTCAGCACTATTACTCACTATTTATGAAGTGAATATTACCCTGGCAGACATTTGCAGGACTGCGCTAAGATATTTATTTCTGTTGATTTGATCCATAATTGAATTGGACCGACTTCTGAGGATGTTTAGTAAAAAGTGAGAGAGTGATCTTCGATTCATATTTACAGTGGGCACATTAAATAAAATATGTTAGATAAGTAGATATCAAACCAAGGTTTTGGCTTTTTAGGCCTAGCTTCTCTTTTCCAAGCCATTTTTGCAATAAAATTTTAACCAACAGGTCACAAGATGATTTTTAGTGTATGCATGAAATCAGCTCTTCAAGTTCACAGATTAATCACAAAATTACATTTTTGTTTTACAATGAAACCGTTAAAAATTACAGAATTATTTTGCTTGGAAAGTATGCTTGTGCTACCTTTCTTTAAAAAAATACCACTTGGTGTGATATTATGTTATGCAAGGCAATAATATTCATACATTTGAGTCACAAAACTTTATGGAGAAATATATATGTATTGGAAAAGTGTCCCAACCAACCTGAATTCACCCTCTAAATACACACACACACACACACACACACACACACACACACACACACACACACACACACACACACACACACACACACACACACACACACACACACACACACACACACACACTAAACAAAGATATACACTTCTTACATGTATATAAGTATTGGACAATATCAAGGCCTTTCTACATTCAGTTTTTCTCTTTTGAGAATCCGTTGTTCTCACATATGTCACAATAGAGAAGAAAAGATTGCAATTTCCATTTCATGCTGCCTTTAAACACATAAAATTAGTCAGTCATACAAAGGTGAAAAGAGAGAAAGAAAGCTACAGAGTGAAGCTATGATACATATCACAGATGGCGAGCATTCTGTATCTGTGTGATTTCATTTCAAATATTAGTTTGACCCTTCATTTGCATCGACAAAGAACATTTATAAAAAAGCGGCAGAGCGACATGCTTTTATCTTTGGTTCACTTTTTATAATAATTTTTTCCCTTTACTCTTTAGTCATTTGTTTTCTGATAAAATAGTTTCATTCATGCTAAAACGGTTTACACAAAGGGAGTCCCTGTCTACAGCAACGCTTGCAAGACTGAATAGCTCAAAATCGTTACATCCTGGAGTGCCTACGCAATTTTGTACAACATATCTCTTTTAAAGACTTTTCGGGGCTTCGAGCCACATTGGTTTAAGGCCATTTTGTGTACAAACTTCAATCAAAGGGGTCTGTAATAGCGAATGAATGAATGTAGTCGCTCTTTTTCCGCCTGTCTATGTTCTCTTGTGAGAACAAAGCTGTCTTTGATGTGAAGTGCATGCATAATCCTCTGTATCTGACATTGCATCTCTGTCGCGGAGTAAAGCCCCCTCCAATCTCGGAAGGCCTGCGTCTCCGGAGCCATGTTAGCTCCCCCACTGCGCCGTGTGTCACTCTCGGCACCGTTGTAGTGCTTGAATAGCTGTCAGCACTGCGTTTTTGCTATTGTGATATACCTGACTCCATCATAGTAACTGTTTGTTACCTGAAGACATGGTTGTGACTATAAGTCACTGAGCGTCAGTGTTTTGAGGGTGCAGCGTTCGTATTTTTTCTTCTGTTCTGTATTAGTTCGTCTTTCAGTTCTGAGCTCATAGTGGTCTTTTCACATATCGCGGCAGACGTCGCTTCTCTCGTTGCTTTTTATGTCTACACAGTCATAAAAAGCAATGAGAGAAGCGACGTCTGCCGTGATATGTTGAAAGGCCAACAAGAACAGATGAACCCCAGCGTTCCTCATCTGTGATTCTTTTTACTGCCTAACATGCTGTTACCAAATCAGTCTTTTGAACAAAATACATCTGCAAATAATTAGACTTGCTTTTTTTCTCTGTGTTTAAAGTATTTTGTATTTTTTTCCCCATTTGATAAACAAGTACAAGGATAAGAAAAGCAGAAGAAAAGTGACAACATCTGCTCCTGGAAGTGCAGACTGTCCAATCTGACCATGTCAGCCTTTTTGTAGACTCTGGTGAAGTAGAAAGTTTATCTGTGGCTGTGAAAATTCTTTCTGTCCATCCCATTAATTTCCAAACTCTGCACAAATGTGGTTTTCCTCAGGCAAACTGCAGCTGCATTTCTGTTTACTGCACATATGATGTGATGTGTATGAATGTGCAGGCCCAGATTTGAAGGGGTCATGTGTCTTTTCTAAAATCCACATTAAAAACAATTTAACATTTTTAACATTGGCAAATTAAGCATTGACGACTGCAGGGCTTCTGTGAAGTCATAGAAACTCATATATGACCTGAGTTGTGAATGTGAGTTTGTCGTTTACATTGAATTTGAAGCCGATAACAAATGACTCTAATAAACCTATACTTTTAAGTGAATCAAAACAGCATGGCCAGCATAGCACTATTTCACAATCAAATGACTCTTATGAACTGTTTTCTTTGTAGTGAATCACAAATGTACAGCGTGACCAGTGTGTCCTGATTCACAAATTATTCTTATGAGATTATTCTTTTAATGAATAGTTCCAAAAAGACAAACAACCAGTTCCAAAGCAGTCTGAAACACTGACCATAATTTACAGATTTAGCAGAGAGATTTCTTTCATATGTAAGCAAAAATTCACATCAGTTCACGTAGTAACACATATTGAGTACCAGTCTGTAATTGCACCGTTCTTGAAGAATTCAGATTAATGTGGTGTTCAAGGTTGGCTAAAATGTACCTGTTTTATACCCACAGTTTTTGTGTGACTTGCTTCTAAAGGACTTATTCCCCACTTCACTCTGTCTTGAAAATGTCAATCTGTCTACATAGTCCATACAGATTCTTATAATAGGACTATATATCTTTTCTAATGAGAGTGAACGAGAGAGATTAAACAGGCTGTAATCTCTCTTCGTCTTTCTCTCGCTCTCAGGTCGGGACAGATTGATGGATGAAGCAGGTCATCTTTCAGGCGCTGACAGTGATAGCCTGTGTCAGCCCTCAGATAGTGACATGGCTCAATTGCTCTCATTCCCTCCCCCTGTCATTCTCCTGCACTTTTAGTGTTATCATTACTGTACTGAGGACAGATGGGGTGGGGTTACCTCAGAAAGAGGTTTGGATTACTCTGTATGTCTTTGCTGGCATGAAATAGTGTCCCACCGGTACAGTCAATGCGTGTAATCACCCATATTCCCTTGTGGAGTCTGGGTATAACTTGGCTTCTCACTCACAACCCTGCTGGGAAACCAGGTCATACTAGCATAAGGTGGTCAAGCTGGTTTTGGAACATGGTGTTAGTTTTTTTTCCCCCCTTTGCTGGTTCAATATGTTCTACCAGTCCAGCCAGGTCTTCGCCAGCTGGTAATGCAGCTGGTCAACCACCTAAACCAGCTCGAACCAACAAATTACCAGCTTGGACCAGCAAGAAACCAACTGAAACCAGGTCAAAAACACAGATACTATACAAATCTGGTTCTGGCTGGATGTTATTTACACACACAAAAAAAAAAAAACAGTGACAGTACAATGACCTAATAGTTTTACGGGTCATTCGCACAGAATATACGCTGTATTGTAATACAAGGGCAGTGGAAATGGGGAAAAGGGCAAGGTTTTGAGATGCGTTTTTTAAAAGTTTAACTTCTTTTAACTCAAATTCTGTTTTTAGAATTCTGTGCCATCTAAGACACTGCAAAAGACGCATCTAGTACAAAAACAATGGAAAAACAGTGCAGTTTATTCTTATGTTATATGAGTGACTTTTTACCATACTGTTGTTTATTTTAGCGATCAAATACTTTTATGTGTAGATTTTACAGCTTTACTGTTGTCACAGAATTTTAATCTTTAATCAATCATTAATAAAAAAAAAATCATTAATAATATTATTTATATTATCTAGACAAAAACTTAAATAATTTCAATATTTAATATAATATTTTTAGTGCATAATTTCCAATTTAGAACAATTATGCAAAAACTGTGAAAATATAATTTTCAATGGTAGTTATGAAAATAGCTTTATTAAGACAAAGGTGTTGGCCATTTTATTCTAAAAGGCAAAAAACAAAACAAAACAAAAAACATTATTTCAGTTGTGGTGGAAATAGTCATGACTTCCAGAGGGGAAAAACATGACCTGTATGTACAATGCATACAATCCTGAACCATGTTCACTAAAAGATTAGTAAAAGTTTGTTGTTTGTTTTAGAAAATAAAGTGCACAGGCTCAAAATTGTTCACAGCTTAAGACAATATATCATGGTACTGAATGGTGGTACAGACAATTTTATGCTACATATCTCCCCCCCCAAAAAAATTTTTGCACAAACACATTACCTCCGTACTTTTTAAAGTGAGGTTAAGGATACACATAAGTTCCTTCGGGCTCCATGTGGACACGCGCGTGCCTTCAGAGACCCCTCTGTGAAGTGCCTGCGTGGAGAGCTAATTGTTGACATTGGGTAATTGTGCCCTGAAGGTCTTTTGTGTTTTATTTAGTTTCGTGATGAGCAACCACGGCAGGCCCCTCGGGCTGTGCAGGGAAGAATGGAGACAAATAGCTAAAGAGAAAAGGGGAAAAGACAAAGCAGGGATAATTATTTAAACTTGTATTGCTTCGATGGCACTGCGATCAACCCAGCGAGCGTTTAATGTAATTAGCCAATGTAATGTTAACACACTCATTGACTTTTTGTTTGTTTGCAAGACATCTGCGTGCCAGTGCCACTGACCCCCGCGACCGAGCTCACTCTCAGCCTCTATATCCGCCATTCGTTTCTCGAAACCCATCCGCCTTGTTTATGTATTCATTTATTCCTGCCCATGTTGTGAAATGTTAGCCTATAGGTAAAACTCGTAAATTTCCTGCCATTGATTTGTAGTAGATATGGATTTCCTCTCTCTCTCTCTAAAGTGGTTGGGTGAAATAAGCTTTGTTTGATAGACCGGCCTTGTGTAAATCTGACTGTGACATTTTGATTGCTGGAGATGTACTGGGGGGAAAAAGCTAACATAATTAGAGAGGAGGCTGGATTAAAAGCTGTCACTCAAATGTTCCATTATCAAACCAAACGAGAGTGAAGCGCTCAGAACGGATGCGAGAAGAGAAGACCAGATAACTCGGAGACAAAGAGAAACAGCCGAGGAGGAGAAAAAGCGAGGAACGGACTTGTGGGCAAGTCAGTCCGAGAGTCTTTCAGCAAACAGCGAGTCGTAAATATTTCAGCCGTCACAGCAAAGTGTCGACAGCTGTTCCCATCTGCATGTTAATGAAGGCAGAGGCGAGGGACTCTGGCTCAATGGGTCCCTTCAGCTCCTACACTCTCTCACGCACACACACTCCCACACCCAAACGCCCTCTCTCTCGAGGTCTGCCACAGCTTTCTATCACTGGATGGGCATTGTAAGCCCAGAGCACCCTCAGTCCCACGTATCTACAAACACACTCGTGCGCTTGTTTCTCTAGAGCAGCCGTGAGGTCAGTAGGCTATAGACAGAGAAAGATAGAGAGACAGAAAGACACAAAGTATGAGATGGGTGACTTGTGGTTGAGCGTGAGATCAAGTCAAGGTGAGTAAAAGATACACAATATTCCTTACACACGTAGATATATTAGAATTTATATTATATAATAAATTATTATACATATAAATATTTAGATTTTACTTTTTATTTGATTTTACACCAGAAAATGTTTGAGGTTAACTGATTTTAAATAATGTATTGAATAATAGTGTATTTATGATATTAAATACATTTTTGACAATTAATGGGGGGTTTTAACACAGTATTTTCATTAAGATTAATTGGGTTTATTTATTTTTTACAAAAGATAATGAAAATAATACATTTATGAAACCATTGAAGAAATTATCAAAATGAATAATTTGACATAGAATATTACATTTAGCATTGTACATTAGATGTACCATGGTGGCATATGGTTTTCAATTTTGTGCAAAACCAAATTACAAAATTAGCAAATATTTTCCTTTAATTTCCCCTACTATGTATATACTGAACTCATATCTAAATATGTTATAATTTATCAGTAAAGGAGCAATGTTCTTAGGACGTCTTCTCCTATTTAATTTACAAGTGTTCGAAGTGAAGGAACCTGGAAAAAATATGAAATGATAATACGGTCTCTGACTAATGCAATAACAAAGGCTATTGTCTGCAACATTAAAGCCTGATTATGTGTGACAGCTTACCCTTTCTCCCTAAAAGAGTGCCATTCAAATTTAGGACATGTTATTCTGGATAAAAAAAAAAAGAGTCATCTCTCAAAGACACAAAAACTGTTAAAAAAAAAACAGATATATTTTGTTGTGCATTAAAGTACCATGATGCAATACTCCTGGTTAGGGTTGTCCTTGGCAAACTAATCCCCCCTTTTGTGTCCCGCCGTAGATGTCGCCTATAGTCATTGTCATTGGGTGAGAACTGACTCATGCTAACAGAGCGGGATTGTTAGTTCTGTTATGGAGCTGATGAGAGCCATACTGTGTCTGTGTGTATTAGAAGAAGCATGCAATGTTTGGTCTCAATGTCACCCTGTGGATGATGTGAGGTCATTTAGTTTCTCAGCTGCTGGGGTCAAGACCTCAGTTCTGCATCATGTGCTATCAGAGCTTTTTACAATAATACTGAACGAGTGGATGCTTTTAATTTTTAATTAGCTAGAGCGTGTCTTTTTAGGTTATTTTCCAAATGGCAACCTCAGCCCTTGCGGTCTTCCTCTAAGTCTAAACATTGTCGCATGAGCTGTTGTGTAATGATCTGCTGTAGAAGGACAAAAGAAAGGAACTGTAAGAGTAATAAAAGAAAGAAGGATGGATGGATGGACAGACGGACCAAGAAAGAAAGAAAGAAAGAAAGAAAGAAAGAAAGAAAGAAAGAAAGAAAGAAAGAAAGAAAGAAAGGTGGGCGGATGACGGACCAAGAAAGAAAGAAAGAAAGATGGGCGGACGGACGACGAGCCAAGAAAGAAAGAAATAAAGACGGACGAACCAAGAAAGAAAGAAAGATATGGATGGATGAGCGAGATAAATTAATGGATGAAAGATAAATAGACAAACCTATAGATATGCACATGGATGGATGGATGGATAAATGATGATAGATTAGATAGACAGATAGATGATGGGTGGATGGATGATTGGATTAACTAATGGTGGGAAGGATAAAGCGGAAAGAAAGAAAGAAAGAAAGAAAGTAAGAAAGAAAGAAAGAAAGAAAGAAAGGGTGAATCTTAGAATGGGTGGATCTTATAAAAAATATACCTGGATGATAAATACATATACATTACAATAAAGTTTACGATAAAAGAAATAAGAAACATGACAGAAGATGATGAATTCATGTGATGTTGTCCTTGAACAAGTGGGTTCAGTCTTGCAACATAAGACCTCAGGGTACGAAACCTTGATCCCTGCTCTTAAACCCAAATCCGCTGTCTGGCTCATTTTCAGTGGACGTGATATGGCTTGATTGGATTTGATGTTCACTACAATTCCCTCTCATATGTATCTGATTATGTTCAGGCACAAAGCACTCATTATCTGTGGGATTGATTCTGATGGAGAGAAAAGAGGACAGTCTCGACGCCATCTGCAACAGCCCCACTGTGAGATGTGTGAATTATGAGCGATTAGCCATTTCATCTCCCGAACTCTCCCAAACACTGTCTGCACACACACACACACACACACACACACACACACACACACACACACACACACACACACACACACACACACACACACACACACACACACACACACACACACACACACACACACACACACACACACACACACACACACACACACACACACACATAGAGGCCAGTGTTCCCAGCCAGGCTTGAATCATTTTGTCACCCTGCTTCCGGAAATAAAGGACCCATTTTAAGCTAACTGAGGTCCCGATTGTAAATGTTTGTGACGACCCACTACAGCAATGAATGTGTTTATAATTAACAGCCCATAAAACTGTTTGTAAAACCACTTTTGTAATTTTCTTTGTTTGGTACCACTATAATCTGAGTTACAGATGTTGTAAATTCTGCCGGCATGAAACCCAATTAGGGTAGTATTCAGCGCCGCATCCTTCCCAAGCCCCTACTCGGGTGTTGTGTACGGGAGAAGATAATTGCTTTCTTTCATGTGAAGGGATGATGCCTCTGGTTATCTTCTGGACGGATGGACAAAGCGCACACAGATGTGGAAGCTGGATAAGAAGAGGAAATATTTATTTAATGAACTGTTGGTTCACATATAATCAATCGGTGAAGGTAATGAAGAGGCATCAATTACACGCATGTTAGCCAGAAATAAAAAGAGCATAAAATAGATTCATTAGAGACTCTGGGTTTCATTCACTAAGTCTTATGCATGCAGAACTGATTCTCATAGAGAATCTTCAGATCACAACAGGTGCATATGCACTTCAGTATGTTCTTATCCTTATTCTGATGTTGATGAATCTGGATTATTCTATATGAGGGAGTCCACAGTTAGTAATTAGCATAATACATACCCCAAACATCTCCATATAGGGACTTTCCACACAATTGCTCCTGTTTAGCCATTGATCAGAAACACTTTACACACGTACACAAAAGTTGTAGTCCAGTTCTGAAGCTTATTGAGTTACAATCATGAAAACTATAGATGTGTGGTTTGAGTTGCCTAACTTAAAAGCATCCTAAACCCCTATTCGGACGGATTAGTTTAACATGGAGAGGTGGGGTAAAGCAACTATTACCAGAGCTTCTCAGTGATTTTAGTCCCGTCGGATCTCAGTAATCATTACAGTCAAGATTACGCCGACTTTAATTTCTGTAAAAAGATCCAGAAAAATTCCCTCAGGTAATGCTAATCCCATGCGAATAGACCCTCTGTAAATATGTACGTAAATATTCCGCCATTTCCTGATTAGCTTGAAGTAGTTTTCCATGGTTTTTCAAGTATGGAGGCACTTGCAAACTCAAGTGTTTTCCACATACCAATCAGATCAAAAAGAAAGTCGAAAGCACTTGTTATAGGCACAAAACTTCTTTTAGCGTTTGGTAAGTGCCTATTTCCAACATTAATATATCGTTTGACCGTACCCAACTGTTTTATTTATATAAATATAGGTTATATGTGTTTGCTCACATAATATCAGGGAGGTGACGGCAGTGCGTAAATCGAGTTACCCCTCCCACTGCTAGTTTTACTGAGATTTTTTATCCCGTGTGAATTGGCCATTATTATTACAGACATGTGGTGAAATTACATTACTCCATCTACCCTTGTAAAACTAATCACGTCGAATAGGCCTTAAGATAAATTGTCTTACTTAAAAAATGCTTATGTCTTGGATTTTACACAAGATCCCACAGGGCTCAGATCATACAGTTTAAACTGCAACAATCGCAAAAGACATTAAAAAACAAAACAAACAAAAAAGCACAGTGCACACTTGATAAGACGCTACTAAATACTTGATGTTGGTTTCCTGGCCATGCATTAGTCAATTTGTTTATATTTTATCTGTCTCCTACAGTCTGCCTCTGTTGTAGGTCTCTGATGTGGCTCTTCAGCTTTATTCATTTTTTCAGACAGTTAGACGCCTAATTGAAATTAGCATCAGGTAAGCGCTAGTCTGTGGCAGAGATGACAGAGAAAACAAACAGTGCCGGAGCAGGCGTGCCAGGGGAAAGAGAGCATGCAGACGCAGCCTGTTAGATCATCACATAAACAGATGTTCAGTTTTCTCTCTTTCCCCCTCAACATTTGTTTTTCTAACACTCTCTCCATCCCCTGCCAGTTTGTCCTTCTCTTTTTCTCTTCAAATCATGATGTCGACCTCTGTCTGTCTCTGAGGAACCTCAGTGTGACACGTCCATCTGAGTTTTGTGTTAGGAAACAACAGGTTTGGTTTAGGTCAAATAGGTCTATAATACCTGGCGAAAGGTATTCCCAATGGTTCATCAAGTACGTTGAATTCAAAGCTACCACATAAGCTTTTGAGTCAAGCACCTCAAGTCAAGTCAAGTCATCCTCATTTATATAGCGCTTTTAATAATGTAGATTGTTTCAAAGCAGCTTTACAGAGATAAACATATAATTTAAGGTAACAGAGATTGGTTTGGTTTTATAGTGGTTCTTGAAAAAATGTTTTTTCCAGCTAAAGTTAGTTTTGATTGATTCACTTCCGTCTAAATGATCATTTGTTATTAAATTAGGGGCCGCTAAGACGACACCGTTCTCTCTAAACAGACTTTAAACGTGAACCTGTGATAGACGCTGATGGCGTTCACATGCGTATTAAGAATTGATTCTATAGTTATGTGCGTTTGAATATATGTGCACAGGTTTGTAATTCCTTACAAACCATGCCTAAACAAACTACTTGTCTTGTCTATAAATTTTGATGCAGAATTTAATTTTATCTTATCACTTCGGGTAGGTACGCGAACCGAAAAATTCCACAACGCTTTATCTGTAGAGTGGTATAGGGATCCTCCATAGGGAGAGGCTAGTTGGCACTGCATTGTCTGTCATCGGGTCCAGGCGAAAGTCCTTCGTCAGATCTGGAAACGGCCTGGATCCGGCAGGCTGCGGGAAAACCTTGGGATTAACAAAGACACTAAAATTAGCGTAGATGCCATTCTTCTTATGATGTAACGAGTACATCAGGATTTAAGGGAAGTGTTCCCAGTTCCGTCTGACCCAATCTAAGCAGCCTAATATTGAATTATAGGAGTCTATAGACTCGATTTAGATATTCTAGGTATTATCAACTGGCCGGAGTTTTGAGATCGCAATAGACGTGAAGGACTATAATGCGTTAAGAGCTCGCTCAAGTACTGGGGAGCTACATCTACACCTGAGATGTAAATGCCATGTGACTAATCACTCTGGAGCCAGAAAGAAATTGTAGTGTCAACACTGATTGGCTGATGGCAATGATCTTGAGCTGTGATAAAGGCAAGGAGCTGGGGAAAACTGTTCACTTCATGCTTTTAAGAGCCCTACATAAATGAATAAATGCATTCAGTATGTTGGTGGGTTAGGTGCCAAATGTGGCAGGTGAAATACAACAGGGCTTAGGCCCAGACAATTAGCAGACTACGCCACGATGGGACTTACACCCAAGGAATTTATTATTTTATTCTAGCAAGGCACTCAAGTTTGTAGATGATTTAGCCAGAGACAGTGGTCCAATACAAAACGTTACTTTTATTTGTCTTACATCAATGAACACACAATAATTCACTCCAAAAATAAAAACATTTGGATTTCACAATAACACATAAGGGAATTTTTCACAGCAAACAAAATACACTGCACACTAAATCAAACAACCAGACACACCAGCTTGTCACTGGAGCAGTACCCATATGTAATTTTGTATGACATGCATCCATAAAGTGCTATTATGAGCATTATGAGGTGTGCATTTGAAGGTACTGTCCCAGTGAAAAACTATTGTAATGCGTCATGTTACCCAGTCTGATCTTGACCCTTTGGTTTATGTTAAGAGTTAGGAATACATTCCACAAGAATCAGCCAAATAAATGTGTATGAGCCGAAAAATTAAGGAGAAGAAAAAGAGCTGTAACATTCAGTATTCTTGACTAAAGTATACAAAATATATCACAGAAACAATATAGTGTGCTTTTAAGGGTGTGCATATCTCTTTCCTTAACCCCTCTCCTAATTTTAGACTTAAAGACAATTTTAGCTTTGTTAGGTAAATCTCCCAGGCAAGCTCTGATCCTATAGTTCACAGCGAGCTTTAGACAGCAGAGATAAGTCTTTCCAGAGCAAGAATACTGCTGATCTGTTTACCAGGCTTATGGTTAACCCAGGAAGCACTGAACATTGAAATTAAAGTGATAGTTCAGAGAAGTGTCTATTCAACCTCATATAATTTTGAAACCATGATTTTTTTTCTTCAGTGGAACAAAACAGAAATTATTTTGCCAGAATAAACGTCTCGGTTACGTATGTAACCCTCGTTCCCTGAGTAGGGAACGGAGACGTTACGTCGGATGACGACGAATGGGGTTTCGCTTAGAAAGCCTATCAACTTGGAGTATTATAAAACGAGCCAAATGCAAAGTAATGCCATGGGTCTGCGGAATTTGCATAGCGTAACTCTGCCCCTCCTCGTGGGTATAAAAGGAGGACGCCGGCAACATGCATATATGTTTCTTCACTGAGGAGCCAAGACTGAGCTCAGGTGATCCCCGCGGTACAGCGGAAAGTGGCAGGCAGACGTAACGTCTCCGTTCCCTACTCAGGGAACGAGGGTTACATACGTAACCGAGACGTTCCCTTTCGTTGTCACTCCGAGTTACGTCGGATGACGACGAATGGGGTTACCAGTCTAATCACGCCACCTTCTCGGCTGTCTTCCAGTGCCCTGCGTAAATCTGAGATCCTTGTCGTGAGATTGGCACGGACAGAGGACTCCTATCTAGCACAGGAATACCAAGGTACACTGGTGAGCATATCCCATAGTTTAGAGGAAATATGCAAAATATTGCCAGCCCAAGGGGGGGACTTAGAGAATACACATATGACCCGAAGGATGCTTATGGAGAACACTGGGGTGTCCAGCCGCAGGTGGAATATTTCAACCCCAGGGGTGGCAAGGTGGCTTGCCACGGGAAGACACATGCTCAGAGAGGCTTACAGTGGAAATACACATGTGGGGGTCGCTCAGAGGAGGGACCATGCACACGGGAGGCACCTAGCCGACGCACAGGCAATAGACACTGGCGCCGACGTCAGGAGTGCTGGAGGAACTCAGGGCTTTCGGAGAAGCTCACCTGAGGAGAATATCGCACGTATCCAGTCCGTGGAGTGGAATGGCGATCAAGCGAAGACACCTGAGCGGATCCAGTACTAGCTGGTTGAAGCGAGTACATGAGAGGACCCTGGCTCCACTCGGAGATTGTAGAATCTGGCGAATGTGTTAGGTGTCGCCCAGCCTGCAGCTCTGTAGGTGTCTGTTAGCGAGGCGCCATGCGATAGAGCCCAAGAGGACGCCACACTCCGGGTGGAGTGGGCAGTCACACCAAGGGGGCACGGTCGACCTTGCTGCTGGTATGCCAAGGCAATGGCGTTCACTATCCAGTGAGACAACCTTTGCTTGGAGAGAGCCTTTCCCTTCAGCTTACCACCATAACAGACAAAGAGCTGGTCTGAGGTCATGAAACACTGCGTCCTGTCTACATAGGCGCGGAGAGCGCGTACTGGACAGAGCAGTGCCAAGGCTGGGTCTGCCTCCTCCAGGGGCAGCACTTGCAGGTTCACCACCTGGTCCGGGAAGGGAGTGGTAGGAACCTTGGGCACATATCCAGGCCGGGGTCTCAGGATCACGTGAGAGTAAGCCGGCCCGAATTCGAGGCACGCTTCGTCAACAGAGAATGCATGCAGGTCCCCTACCATCTTGATGGAGGCCAGTGCAACCAGGAGTGCTGTCTTCATAGACAGGAATTTAATCTCGACTGATTGCAGGGGCTCAAATGGAGCACTCTTCAGGGCAGTTAGAACCACTGAGAGGTCCCAAGAGGGAACAAGAGGAGGGCGAGGCGGATTTAGTCTCCTCGCCCCTCTCAGGAACCCGATGACCAGGTCGTGCTTCCCCACCGACTTACCTTCGATGAGGTCATGGTGTGCGGCAATAGCGGCAACATAGACTTTCAGGGTGGAGGGAGACAGCCTTCGCTCAAACCCATCTTGAAGGAAGGAAAGCACGACACTAATCGAACATCTCCGGGGGTCTTCTCGGTGAGAAGAGCACCAGTTGACGAAGAGGTTCTACTTCAACGCATAGACATGTCTAGTGGACGACGCTCTAGCGGAAGTGATGGTAGCCGCCACCGCTGATGGTAGGGTACTCAAACCTGCCTCGTCCCGTCCAGGAGCCACATGTGGAGGTTCCAAAGATCGGGACGAGGGTGCCATAGGGTGCCCCGTCCCTGAGAAAGGAGGTCCTTCCTCAGGGGAATCGGCCAAGGAGGTGCTGTCGCGAGGAGTACTAGTTCGGAGAACCAGGTCCGGGCGGGCCAGTACGGCGCGATCAGAATGACCTGCTCCTCATCCTCCCTGACCTTGTGCAGGGTCTGCGCAAAAAGGCTCACTGGGGGAAACGCATATTTGCGGCCCCGCGGCCAGCTGTACGCCAGTGCATCCGTGCCGAGCTTGCCCTCGGTCAGGGAATAATACAGGTCGCAATAGGTCGAGTCGTGAGAGCCAAACAGATCTATCTGTGTGTCCCCGAACTGTTCCCAAATCACCTGAACCGACTGGGGATGGAGTCGCCAATCTCCCGGGAGGGGCTGAAGCCGTGAGAGCTCATCGGCTGCACAGTTCAGGGCTCCAGGGATATAAATGGCATGAAGCGACCTTAGATTCTTATGACTCCATATGAGGAGGTGGTGGGCGAGTTGCGACATAAGGCGGGAGCGTAGACCACCTTGATGGTTGATGTACGCTACAGTGGCGGTATTATCTGAACGGACTAGTACGTGATGGTTCTTGAGTACGGCCCAGAAGCGGCGCAAAGCAAGACGTACGGCCAGCAACTCGAGGCAATTGACATGCCAGAGGTGTCGGGGTCCTGTCCATTGCACATGGCACCCCAGCCCGTGGAGGAGGCATCTGTCGTTACAACAACATGCCGCGAAGCTCGTTCCAGGGGCACTCCGGCCCGTAGAAAATAGAGGTTCGACCACGGGGTGAAGGTCTGACGGCAGGTCGGAGTAACTGTTACTCGGAGGGTGCCGTGTTGCCATGCCCACCTCGGGACTCGGTCGCGAAGCCAAAGCTGAAGCAGTCTTATATGAAGCAATCCGAGCGGCGTTGCCGCGGCTGCAGATGCCATATGCCCCAGGAGCCTCTGAAAAAGTTTCAGTGGAACCGCACTCTTGCCCTCGAACTGTCTCAGGCAAGTCAGCAGTGACTGCGCGCTCTCGCTCGTAAGCTGCGCGGACATGGCGACCGAGTCGATAACCATACCGAGAAAAGAGATCCTCTGCACGGGGCAAAGTTTGCTCTTTTCCCAGTTGACCCGAAGGCCCAGACGAGCTAGGTGCTGGAGCACTAGGTCCCTGTGTTCGCAAACCTGGTCTCGAGAGTGAGCTAGGATCAGCCAGTCGTCGATATAGTTAAGGATGCGAACCCCGTGTTCCCGAAGGGGAACAAGGGCTGCCTCGACGACCTTCGTGAAGATGCGAGGAGACAGGGCAAGCCCGAAAGGGAGAACCGCGTACTGGTATGCCTGCCCCTCGAAGGCAAACCGTAGGAACGGTCTGTGTCGAGGGAACATGGAGACATGGAAGTAGGTGTCCTTCAGGTCGATTGCTGCAAACCAATCCTGGGGCCGCACACATTCGAAAATGCGTTTGGCAGTGAGCATCTTGAACGGCAGACTGTGAAGGGAACGGTTCAGCACGCGCAGGTCCAGGATTGGCCGTAACCCACCGGTTTTCTTTGGGACAATGAAGTATGGGCTGTAGAAGCCGGTCCTCATCTCGGCCGGAGGGACGGTCTCGATCGCACCCTTCGCCAGCAGGGTAGCGATCTCTGCTCTCATGATAGGGGCGTAGCTACCGACCAAAGTGGAGCGGACTCCCCTGAAGCGGGGAGGAGACCGCGCGAACTGAATCGCGTAGCCGAGCCTGATCGTCCGCGCGACCCGGCGGGAGAGGAGGGGAAGCTGTAGCCAGGCTCCCAAGGACTGTACCAGCGGGGTCATACGAACCACAGACTTCCCACCGGTGGTGCAGCAGGGCGGAATGACTGGCCCAGACGTGGACGGCATAGCGGCCGGGTGTGGGGGCACAGTCATTAACCGCGCCCTGAAAGAGGAGACCAGGGAAGGATGAACGTTCCACGGGGTCTGCTCTGCCAGGGGGCTGGCGACAGAGGCGGATGAGAGCGGCACGGTCCGGGGACGGCGCGCACTGTCAACCGGCTCTGGGACAGAGGAAGACGAGGGGTGCACGGCTCGAGGGCGGCGCACCGTGTCGTCCGAGAACTCTGTGTTCTCAGGGATGAACATGTCGCTTCTTGCTTTAACCACATTAGGGTGCTGCCCACCCGAGGGTGAGCAGCAGGGAGTGGAAAACAAAGGATTCTCCCCCGGCCCTCCACCGGGGGAAGGAGTGGTCCTGTGACCATCTCCTGAGAAGAGACCATCATCCCTGAGCAGCCTGTCTCAAAGGCGCCGCTTGGCTCGGTGTTAGCAGGGGGCGGGGCAGGAGAGGGCTGTGGCGTCCCCCTGCGGCCTCCAGAGCCAGCCCGGGTGAACGGGCGGGGTGGAAGCCGCGGGAGGGCGCCTTCGGCGGTGGGCAGACTGAGGGATCTGAGCGGAAGGCGGGGCCGTCGGGGCAGAATATAGCTCAGTCTGCTCATGGGCGGTTGAGAACTGTTGTACAGCCCTGAACCGCACCGCCGAAGGGCTGACCTGGGATATGAGGGTGTTGGGCAGACGGGACCGCCGGACATCCTGCACATAGGACAGGTTAAGCCACAGGCTTGAATGGTGTACATCACCTGACCCAGGGAGCGTGCGGCCACTTTCGTCGCTCGGGGAGCAAGGTCAGTGGCGGCGCGCAGCTCAATGAAGAGCCCTGGGTCGGTCCTGCCCTCCTGCATGTCCATGAACACCTGGGCCAGGAAGACCAGCAGAATGGCCATGGCATGCAGTGAGGCGGCTGCCCGTCCTGGGCGCTATAGGATTTCGCCACAAGTGTAGACGAAAAACTACAGGCTTCGGACGGGTGCTTAGGATCGCGCCGAGAAGAAGCACTCTGAGGACACAGTTATTTTAGTATCACAACAGAGCGTTCAACCAGGGGATCCCAGTGTACCCATGAGCAGCGCCATGGGAAGGAAGGGCGGAGGAGATCAACGAGGGATCACTGGAAGACATGGGGGTCTTCGAGGATTTCGAGATCTCCTGATGCACATCCGGGAAGAAAGGTATTGGGGTTAGACGGTGACGAGAGTCAGCGGCCACCCCAAAACAAATCGTACAGCAGCGAGCGCTCAGGACAGGGTGGAGGGTTCCACCCTAGTCCGATGCTCGCAGCGGTCCGGGAAAGCATGGCCGTCATCTCAGGACCTGACTCGACAAATGCCATATGCACACCCGAAAGTGGCAGCACTGTCAAATCTTCACTTCCTGAAGATTCTTGCCCGCCCTGTGATGCTGCGATGGACAACAAATCCGATTCTGGAACGTCAAGGAAACCCGCGGGGGGTCCGAGGACGGGCCCGCGGGCGTCACGTGATCGTTCACGGGTTGCGTCAATGAAGAGGGGGGCGTGGGGCACGGACGGATAGTCGGTGCCTTGTTCCACACCAACACCCTCAGGTCACCCTGGCCACCAGCCGAAGGAGCACCTCACGTGGAGAGTGTTAAATCGGGGTGTGGATGAGGGGACTCTCTCTCAAACGAGATCATTGAGTCTCGATTGTAATGACGCGATGGTCACGTTCCCGCGGGGAGAACGTGAGTCATCCAAAAACGCTGCTCTAGCGTGATCAAGCCCAAGCACGCAGAGCAGAGAATGTGCCCATCAAAAATGGAAATGAGTCAACCGCCACCAGAAATGCACGGGCGAGCCGTCTTTAAAAAGACATGCCGCGTGCGAGCTCTTTTGTGAGAGAAAAGAAACTCTGAAAGTGTTGAAGCGCCCGGGGAGAAACACAGTCACTGGCAAACCACTGCACAGATAAGCAGGAAGCGCGCACTCGCCGGGAGATCGCCATCACACCAACACCAGAGAATCTCGCTCACCTGTAAGAAGCTGACAGTTCAGAGATGGCTTGTGGAGTGAAGAATTAACTTGGCTCCGAAGCGAAAACATATCTGCTTGTTGCCGGCGTCCTCCTTTTATACCCATGAGGTGGGGCGGAGTTACGCTATGCAAATTCCGCAGACCCATGGCATTTCTTTGCCATTGGCTCGTTTTGTAATACTCGAAGTTGATAGGCTTTCTAAGCGAAACCCCATTCGTCGTCATCCGACGTAACTCGGAGTGACAACGAAAGGGAACTGCTCTTTTCCATACAACAACTACAAAAAAGCTTTAAAACTTTGTTGGTTCATTGTTCATATCTCGCAGCAATGTTTCCCATATAAATATTATGTATGTTAAAACATTTGAACCAAGCTCAAAACATAGTCCATACAACTCAAAATGTCCTTCTAAAATCATACTGTTCAGGAGGAACCATATTTAGTTTGTATGATTTTAGATGACTAAATAAACTGTGAGTTTTAAAAATGTAACTTCACTTCAACATCTGCACAAAAAGTGTTATATCTGGCATTGCTGTGAGCAAGTCAACTAGTATCTAACAAACAACAATATACAATTCACCAAATTATTAATAATAATTAATTAATTATAATAATTCATGTATCGCTTTCAAATTCAAACCTGTATACGCCTTTCTTCTCTTGTTGAACACAACAGAATATATTTTGGCTTTTTTCCCATATACAATGAAAGTCCAGTGTTGCTTGAAACCCAACATTCTTCAAAATATCCTCTTTTGTGTTCTGCAGAAAAAAAGAAGTCATACAGGTTTGGAACAAGGTTGAGTAAATTATCACTTTTTGGGTGAACTATCCCTGTAAGAGGGACTCAAAAGGACTTTAAGAACAAAAGAACCTCCACCTGACATTAACTGTTTTCTGATGCAAGATCCCTCCTCATCATGTACTTTGTCTGATAGGAAAAGCAACAGTTTATAAGTTGATGAAAGAAGGCCTGGCATTTAGCACGGTAAACACATTCATCACTAGAGACAGACAATTATCTCTTTAATTCCACGACCGCGTGAGGCCTAGCGCTTGTTGTCACAGAAGTTGGCGTGCAAATAGAGGAGAATGAGGTTGGTCTTGAAAGAGGCTGCAATGCTTGTTGCCTTCTGTTTGCTCAAATAACCTTGTTCGCTGGGGTGTCATTGTAGCTCTGTAATTTAAGAGGAAGAAAAAAATAAATAGCGGAGCGGAGCACGGAAGGAGACGCCGATGAACGAGAGCACCCATGAGACATGACAGCCTGTCTTCTCTTCCTTCTCCATCCCTCTATCTTTTGCTTTATCTGTCGCTCTCTTTCTTGTCAATTTGTCCTCTAACTCCTGCATCTTTCCCCGCTAAACAATGTTTTTACACAAACTAACAGCGATTCTTAAAGCACAATTTCCATGATATACTATGATTACATGCTGTACATGACAGACAGTGAAAAGAATAATGAAATGGCATGCAACAGTGTAACAGGGCAGGAGTCTAATTTAATCAAGGTGGTTGCATTTTCCGAGAGGTTGGAGACATCACGGCTTCTTTTTTGCCTGATGAATAGCACGGCCCATCATGGCATAATCCTGCTATGAGAAAATACTTGTATTTAATTTATCAAAAAAGGAAAATTTAGTTTTTTGATCATCCTCATCTTGGCCAAAATCTGTATAACTTTCCTTTGTTTGTGGACACAAAAGAGGATGTTGAGAACCCAGTCGGAGTCTGTTGGCATATGTCAGAGCTTGTTTTCATCGATTGAACATGCTGAATCTGTGTTTGTCAGTTTTGGAATGTCTGGGAAGTGACGTACTGTAATGTCGTGACTGTCATCGACGTTGGTCTGCATCTGTTGGTGCAGTGTGAATTGGCCTTAAAGCTACAACTAGTCAGTCAGTCATCTGTTTTTTCAAACCTGGCTCTTTTGTATCCAGAATGTACATTTTAGACCATTTCTCCCAGAGTGACATAATGCGTAAAATCTTGAGCTCAAATAAACGGAATAGCAGTTTTTCGGTTTGTCACTGCTGCCGATCAATAAAAAAGACATGCCTATAATGAGCTGGCCACTGTGCAACACTTGCCGACCTCGTTCAGGACATGCTGGGTTAGTAACATTTATTGGGGAAGAGGAGGATGGATAAGTGCTTATCCTTACATCAGTAGAGGTGTTTCATGTGGTTCAGCCTTGAGAATGTCCTGGTTAACGTCAAGCCATGGATTATATGATTACACCCTTCAGCTTCATTACGGATTCCCCTGGCATAAAAAAAACACTGTTTATTCTTTTTTTTTTAAAACACCCACTCTTTCATTTAAAGACTATTGCTCTGAGCATCCTGAACACAGCTTATCTTGGACCAAACAGATACGTGCTATTCTCTGTGTGTGTGTGTGTGTGTGTGTGTGTGTGTGTGTGTGTGTGTGTGTGTGTGTGTGTGTGTGTGTGTGTGTGTGTGTGTGTGTGTGTGTGTGTGTGTGTGTGTGTAAGGCAATGTTTGAGGTCATGCTGAGATCAATTGGAGCTTTTTTTATATGATCAGCCCATCAAAAAATGAAACTACCTGTGCAGTCAGCCACATCAATGTATTTTGGTCTGTTTTTCATTCGAGGCCGTATCACTGGGACTCCAGGATACTGTGGTGAAAGAGGTTAAGGTTTGGGGGTTTCATTTTTTTTTTTTTTTTTTTTTTTTTAAATACTATAAAAATAATAGCAGGTCCGGGAGGGCCACTGTTCTGCAGAATTTAGCTCCAACCTGCCTCACCTCAACAAGAAGCTTCTAGTATCCCTAGTTAGACCTTGATTCGCTGGTTCAGGGGTTTTTAAATGGGGTTGGATCTGAACTTTTCAGGACAGTGGCCCTCCAGGAGCAGGATTGGACACCCCTATCTTAAACTGTTAATCTCATCAACAAAGTTACTGATGAAAACGTTTGTTGACAAAGTTTTTTTTTTTAAACATATGCCATAAAATAATGTCAAGAAAACGTCTCGGGTTATGACTATAACCCTTGTTCCCTGAGAAGGGAACGAGACACTGCGTCGTTGAAAACGACTCTTTGGGGACGCTCCCTTAGCGTGCGTCTCTGAAGTATGAATGAAACTATTCCAATCCTGATTGGTGTTGCGTCATGACGTAACATGTGACGGCATAACCGGATGCATAAAAGCGACGCCGGCACACACACACACTAGCCTAGCGATGAAGCAAGACGCTTTCAGGTCCTAAGGGGCGTGGCAGGACGACGCAGTGTCTCGTTCCCTTCTCAGGGAACAAGGGTTATATTCATAACCCGAGACGTTCCCTTTCGAGGGAACTCGCACTGCGTCGTTGAAAACGACTCTTAGGGGAACGAATGCCCACTAGGCCACGCACCGAAAAAGGCCTGCCCTGGAGTGAAACTGATTCAGGCACTCAGCTAGGATAGAGCACATGTGCGGCAGGCGTACTAGGGAGGTGTAGACTATAGAACCTAAAGAAAGTGTGCGGGGTAGCCCAAACTGGAGGGGAACTCCCGAGAGGAGGGCCCTAGAGGACGCCATGCCTCTAGTTGAATGAACCCTTATGGCCAGAGGTGAAGGCAAATTGCGCACCTCATAAGCCAAGGCAATAGCCTGCACAATCCAATTACTAATAGTTTGCTTGGATGCCGGGAGCCCTCTCCTAGGTGAACCAAAACACACTAACAGTTGGTCCGACCTCCTCCAAGAAGAGGACCTCTCGAGGTAAATATTCAAAGCTCTGACGGGGCAGAGCAAATGAAGCTTCTCTTCTTCTGCCGACACATGAGGTGGAGGATGGAACGCCTGAAGGGTCATAGACCTAGCCGTATTAGCAGGCACTTTAGGCACATAGCCCGGTCTCGGGTGCAAAAATGCCTTAACCTTGCCAGGGGCAAACTCCAAGCAAGCTGGTGTCACTGCCAGGGCTTGGAGATCTCCCACCCTCTTAAGAGAGGTGATGGCTAAGAGAAAGACCAATTTGTATGTAAGATCTTTAGGCGAAGCCGACTGAAGAGGTTTGAAGGGGGCCAGGGATAACCCTTCCAGAACCACTGCCAGGTCCCAGGCAGGAACCCTGGACCTGGTTGTCGGTCTCATCCTCCAAGTACCACGGAGAAAACGAATGACCAGCTGGTGCCTCCCCAGAGGCCCATCACTTAATGGCTTGTGGAAAGCCGCAATGGCAGCCACGTATACCTTAAGCATGGAAGGGGAGAGACCCACAGAGAAACGATCTTGAAGAAACTCCAAAACTGAAGCCACTGGGCAGTTAACTGGGTCTAAATTGGGTTCTCTACACCAAGTGACAAAAACATTCCACTTGAGGCCATATAATCTCCTAGTAGACGGAGCCCTAGAGCTAAGTATGGTTTCAATCACCCCGGCTGATAGACCAGCATTTAGGTACTGAACCCCCTCAGAGGCCAGGCCCACAGTTTCCACAGCTCTGGGTGAGGGTGGAAGATTGTGCCCTCCGCCTGAGACAATAGATCCCTCCTCAGAGGAATCTGCCATGGCTGAGCTATCAGGAGTGAAATTATGTCTGAAAACCATACTCGGGTCAGCCACATTGGGGCAACCAGAAGTAGACTTATGCCCTCCTGACGGACCCTCTCCAGGACTGCCGGAAGCAGAGCGATCGGGGGAAATGCGTACAGGCGAAGCCTCGGCCAGGCCTGTACCATGGCATCCAATCCAAGTGGGGCTGGATGTGAGAGGGAGAACCAAAGTGGGCAGTGGGACGTCTCTCGAGACGCGAATATATCCACTTCCATGGGTCCAAACCTCTCCCATATCAACTTCACCACATCTGGATGAAGTCTCCATTCCCCGGGCCTCAGCCCCTGCCTTGAAAGGATGTCTGCTCCCTGATTCTGAACCCCTGGAATATACATAGCTCTGATAGACAGTATTTTCCCTTGGGACCAAAGAATAACCTGATGCGCCAGTCTGCACAGAGGGCGCGATCTGAGTCCCCCTTGTCGGTTCAGATAAGCTACCACTGATGTATTTTCCGATCGTACTAGGACATGGTAACCCTTGATGTCTGGAAGGAAGCTCCTCAGAGCCCTGAACACAGCCAACATCTCTAGACAATTTATGTGCCAAAAATGATGATGGTCCTGCCACAGACCCCTGGCAAAGCGGCCGTCCATGACCGCGCCCCAGCAAGTGAGGGAGGCGTATATCGAAACGGTTTTCTGGCGACATGACGCTCCTAACACTGGCCCTTGGGACAGGAACCAAGGTTTCTTCCATATTATTAGAGAACGAAGGCATCTGCGCATTACTCTGATCATACGAAATGGATTTCCCTTGGGGGAAAACCCCTTGGCTTTCAGCCACCACTGAAGGGGCCTCATGTGTAGAAGGCCCAAAGGTATAATGTTGGATGCCGCTGCCATGAGGCCCTGCAGTCTTTGAAATTGCTTTACAGTGGTGGCCTGGCCTAGCTTTAACTTGGACACCATCGCCAGAATGGACTCAATACGCGCCAGAGACATGCGTGCCTGCATCGTAGTCGAGTTCCACACAACGCCCAGAAATGTTGTGCACTGGGACGGTTCTAACACACTCTTCTTTGTGATTTGACTCTGATTTGACTCACGATGATTTGACTCACGATGACAGGAATAGTGAGCATTTTGAACCTGAACTTCCTCAGAGACCGGTTCAAAACCCTGAGATCTAGAATTGGCTTCAACCCCCCATCCTTCTTTGGAACTATAAAGTACCGGCTGCAAAATCCGGACTCCCTGTCTGAATGAGGAACACGTTCTATGGCCTCCTTTAGCAGCAGAGATTGCACTTCTTGTTCCATCACCTGAGCCTGCTCTGGAACCACTGTAGTCTGCACCACCCGGCCTGGTATGCCTGCAAGATAGCCATAGAGTGCAGACATGAACCAGCCCGACCTGCCGGCATGTAAGCCCTGCCTATTAAAGCAGATGTATCTCTGCAGGGCTTACTAGGCAGCGCCGGGGTTTTAAGGGAAGATGCCGCCTCAGGAGAGAGGTATCCGGCTAACGCCTCTTCTACTCTAGGCATCTTCCCATAACCAATATCCCGTGCCCCCACAACATTGCTATAATCAACGACAGATGGATAGGAGACACGGGACAAATGCGGTTTATCCCACAATCTCGAGATCTCTTTGTGGAGATCGGGGAAAAACGGCAAACCCGGGCGCTGAGGCTGTGACCGGTGCCGCAGGAAACGCTCGTCTAACTTGCTTCTGACATGCGTTCCCTGCTCATCTTGTGGCCAGCTGATGTTAAGTCTGGCCACGGCACGAGTCACAACCTCCACCAGCTCCTCATATGCTTGGCCGTGAACTGGCCGCAGCGCGGGCTTCTGCACCACTCACAGGGGCTTCGGAATCCTCAGATGAAGAATGAGAAAGTGGCGCAGCAGTCTCATTCTCATCTGCAAGATCCCGCTGCGAACCCACGATCTGAGTCGCCGCACCGCCTCAACAGACGCGGGTCCAGAACCGTGGGGAACGCGAGTCTGACCGAGCTCATCAAAGCACGGGAGCGCAGCACCCTCATGGGTAGTGCTTCACAGTGTACGCAGTCCCTCGAAAGCAGCCTGGGCGTGCTGCGCTCCCAAACAGTTCACACACAAAACATGCGTGTCCCCATCCGTAATGAAACGAGGACAGGGGTGCACACACATTTTGAACTGTTGGCTGGCCATAATATAAATGAGGAATCAGACAAACAACACCAAATAAGACAGACAGTCGTAACATAGAGCGCTTGCTGAAGAGCGAAAAGCTAGTGTGTGTGTGTGTGTGTGCCGGTGTTGCTTTTATGCATCCGGTTATGCCGTCACATGTTACGTCATGACGCAACACCAATCAGGATTGGAATAGTTTCATTCATACTTCAGAGACGCACGCTAAGGGAGCGTCCCCAAAGAGTCGTTTTCAACGACGCAGTGCGAGTTCCCTCGAAAGGGAAAACATCGTTGTGTTGAGATCTCATGCAGTCTGAATTATAAATAAATGGCTTTTATGAAACAGTTCACAATCAAATGACTTGGTGCTTTTAAAGAATCAATCAAAATGATTCACAAAGTTACTGGTTTGTATCGGTCTGACAAATCCTGAAATGGACTTATTTACTGAACAGCAAGTTAACATTGCGTCAGTGAAAACTTTTGTGAAACAGGTTTTTGAAACTTGAATGAGTATCCTTAATTATTGGTTGTCCATAAGTCAACATGCAACATGTAATATGTTTTAATATACATAATAGTTCTATGCGGAACATTGCTGTGAGATGAACAATGTACCAACAAAGTTTTAAAGAGAAGAAAAATTTATACTGCATTAATTCAAACAATCCAGTCAAAATATGCTTGGTATTACCCTGCTTGAACTGCAAGAGCTGAACAGGGTTAACTGAACTGCCTTGCTAATGTTTTTTTTTAGCTCACTCAAATTAATATGCCATTAAAGGTAAAGTACAATGAACTAAAAATAATGAATAAAGCATGATGAATTACTGACTGAAAGGACATTTTCATTGAAGACAAATTGTATGACTAAAACAAAATACAGTGGAAAAATTAACACTTAATTACACATACTCTCTCTTGCATATTCACAAAACTGGATTCAGTTCTGTGGTTGTAATACACACAGACATGCACTCATCTTTCGGTTTCATTAATTTGCTAAAGAATGCACACTCTCCTAGACACATACATCGATCTCAATCACACACATTCATAACAGCTTTATCCAGCATGTTTGTGCAAACTCCTAATATCAGACCATACTTCGCTATATACGGCAATAGGACTACCATATTTAGTAATAATACTGAGAGGAAGAAACGTACTAAGTTTGCTGAACATATTCATTACACATTATTAAAGAAATAATGATTATTATAAATATCACATCACTTAATGTGAAGCTTCCCATTTGTCTTCATCCATTTCCAGAATCCTCCCATGTTTAGAGTATTTAAAACCCATATGACCCATATGTCTGGGTTCGTCTCATTTCTTAGCATGCTGAATATGAGGAACAAAGCTAATGACTTTAAATAAGGATGATTAACCTAGAATAAAATCTGCACGGTATCTTCCTGTATAGAATATGGCTCTCGGGGTGAGCCTATGCTGGGGCGCTCACTTTGTAAAGTTACTAATGGCACATGGAAATTTTGCGATTACATCAGAATAGTCTCCAAGATGTCTGTCTACTGCTCTTGCAAGTGACCTCACATTTTTCTTGTCTTTATGTGCTGTAAAACTGCACAACACACTCAATTGTCAGGGAAAAGCCAATCAGGCCCGTCTGAGAGATGATCCAGACGCTTTTAGTCTAATGATTTGCTGAGGACTGAGGCTATTGATCATTTTGGCATGAAGCAAATGCACTGGAAATAATGAATGACAGCAGGTGTTCATATTTTTGTAATTGATTGCCCCATAATTGGACAAATTATTGAGCTCACTGATGAAATACAAGATTGAGGATGACGTTTTTGTAGAAAGTGACTGCTTGCAAGGTACAAAGAGTTTTTTTTTTTAAATGTGAAGCACAAGTGTGGCACTTCTAGATCGATATAGCCCAGTGTGGTAATTCCTAAGTACCAAAGTCAGTCATGTCGGTGTCTACACAATTTTGAAGTTATTATGTTCACTCTTACACTTTCACTCAGGTCAATGGATACTTGCTGTTGTTTTCCCATCTGGCTCATACAGTCTTTTTTCTGTCTTCTCTAATCCTGCAGATCTCTCTGAGGGGGTCTGGCATCATGGACAGCAAACTGGATCAATGAGCCAAAGTTCCCTCTCATCCTGAGCTGTTGGTTCAGATGGTCCTGCAATCATCTGAGAATATTGGATTGTCAACAAAACAAGGCTGTTGATCCTACGTTCACAAGAAAAGACATAGAAAAAAGGAGTTCAGATATCTTCAGCCTCACCCCTTTCTGCAAACCGTTCTGTCGTTTACAGCCATGATATCAAAATTCTTACGGAACTGTTCATCATTGGTGCTGCTGTTACCTCTTCTCCAACTGCTGCGGCTGGACATGCTCAACGCTGCTCCCTCTGGTCCGGAGTCTGACACCTGCTCCACATTGGTCCAGAGCCGCTTCTTTGGATTCTTCCTCTCGTCCTCTGTATATCCCAGCACACCCTGCTCTTGGACCTTGCAGAACCCCGACCCACGGCGCTACACCATCTTCATCAAGGTCACAAAACCAACCAGAGACTGCATTCCTCGACAACACCGGACCTTCCAGTTTGACTCCTTCTTGGAGACAACACGAACCTTCCTCGGAATGGAAAGCTTCGACGAGGTGGTGAAGCTGTGTGATGCTTCTACCCACGTTGCCTTCCTGGAAGCTGGGAAACAATTCCTGCAGATCCGGAAAGGGCTGCCCAGAGTAGGTGCTGGGTCCAGGAATGGGGATGGGGAATTTAAAGTGGAGTATCTTGTGGTTGGGAAGCGTAACCCCAGCATGGCTGCCTGTCAAATGCTGTGCCAATGGTTGGAGGACTGCCTTACCTACAGTACCTCCAACCGGCCCTGTGGCATCATGCAGACACCATGCCACTGTTGGGACCAGCCCCCGCCAGACAAAGAAACCAATGGATGCTACCGAGATGGGGTCTACTTGGAGAACTGCATCCCTGTTGTGAAAGAAGGAACCGCTGACACTGACACAAGTGGTGAGCTAAACAGTTGTTGTCTAGTTATTATTTAGCGTGGTTCAATGGTTATTGCATTTAAAAATGTTGTTCTACCACTGTGTAGTTGATAGCTTGTCATATTTAGTAGCAAAACAACAGAACAATTAAAGGTGAAAAAAACAGGAGTTCAGAGAGAACTGATGGAGGTTTAAAAAAAAGAAGAAGAGAGAAAATAGGAGTTTTAGGTTTCAGCTGATGTGTCCTGGCTGGGTGACCTTGGCTTCTTGGCGCCATGTGTGATCCTGTGAGGGTTCAGATATCGGATCGGCCCGTGGGACAGTTGATGTGGCTTACATGCTCAGGGAGTGACATGGGATAGCAGTGGTGCTGCGCTTGGAGATTGATTATAAGGAAGGGAATGGGGCCGGTTACTGAGTTCAAAGCTATCATTTGATCTCTTTTCCAAGAGTAGATGTGGCACAGAAACTCAACCCCTAGGAGAGGCTACAGCCATTGGAGTGGAAGATCACTCACCCCTTTGCACCATGTGACCTTTCTGTGGACTTCTTTTCTTATATGCCTTCCTTTTTTTCTGCTAGTTAAAGAAAAACATAAGGGGGTGATGGATCTAAACCACTGATCTATATAGAATGACTGGATAGCTCATGACGTCATAAACAGTGAAGCCACCGCACCGCCATATTGGTATTCCCTAGTGACCTCAAGCATTCTATTGAATCAATAGGAAATTGTATGAATTGACTGAGAAAACATTGCCTAAGGAGACACCATTTTAAAAGCTAATGTCTCCCTGTACATTCTTACCACTCCAACACCCTAAGCATTTAAATGAATATTTGTTTCAAGTCGAAATTTTTTCCTTCTTATTAAAAATTGCATTACATTAAGATGTAGCTAAATCTACTGTACCACAGTAGGCAAATATAATTATTTCAGTCAATTCCTTCAAGCTGAACCGAACTTTTATTTTGACGGGTTGCCGTGAAGACCTTTGAGTGTCTGTGTGTGTTATGATATGACGATAGTTTTTCTCAAATGAAGCGGTAAAATGCTCATGAAGTGACTCTCAGATCGGCTCTGGAGAGGAAGTTCATGTCCTCATATCGTGAGGCAGCAGAGACTGAAACCTGCGCGAGCGCCACGCGTGCTTCTGTGTGTGTGTGGTAAATTAAACCGCGCGTCTGCACCATTCATTCCCACAGAGACAAGCAGAACATGCAGGGTTAATAGCCAATTTTTTTGCGGTTTAATATTCACAGACACTAGTATAATACATCGTGGTATAGGCTACATTGGCTAAAGTGCTCCTAGTAAAAAAGTTAGTCTGGAGCCTCGATCGCGCTTAGATAAACACTGAAGCGATTCAAAGCAGCTATTAGTGGGTACTGAGAATATATTTACCCGGTACTGCAGAAATGCTGGTATCGTCCCATTTTCAAAATTTCAGTACTGACTTGGTAACTTACCGAAGTAACATTACCGGTTCTTTTGACAACACTAGAAGAATTAAGTAACTCTTGCCTCGGAGAAAACAACACAGGAATAGCGACAATTGAACATATAAATTACTACTTATAGGGCTTGTATTACAACCTATGGGCAGTTTTTCTACATCCTTTTGTGAACGAAGTTTTACACTTGTATGCTGCACAGAGGGTCATCTTAAAAGTACCGTGGAAGCTACCAAAATCTGTATAACAGCCGTTGGAGCCTTCTGCTGGTAGGGAATCTTAAGATGGCCGCTCGAACACTTCCGGTGGCTTCACTGGCTGATGGCAGTTTAGAACGTCATGAGCTATCCCGTCATTCTATATAGATCAGTGATCTAAACACCTCACAATGTCCAACATTGTCTGAAAAAAGCTCTAAATTCATGTAATGAATAATATGAGTGATTGAACAGAAAGACGTTCTCAGAGAATATGTTATTGCATTCAAAAACAGAAATGGAGATTAATTTAAGTTTTTTGGTTGTAATGTCCATTTTGACATTAACTCTACCATTCAAAAGTTTGGGGTCAGTAAGATTTGTTTTAAAAAACTTAATTATTTTAATCAGCAAGGATACATTAAATAGATCCGTAAAGACCTTTATAATGTTACAAAAGACACATTTCTATTTATCAAATAATCCAGAAAAAAAACTATATCACATTCACAGTTTCCACAAAAATATTAAGCAGCATAAGTGTTTTCAACATTGAGTATAATAAGAAAGCCAAATCAGCACATTAGAATGATTTCTCACTGAAGGTTTCAAGTAATGGCTACTGAAAGTTCAACTTGGCAATTACAGGAGTTAATTATATTTTAAAATATATTAAAATTGAAAAAAAGTTATTTTATTTGTAGTAATATTTCACAATATTTCTGTTTTTTTCACCAACAAAAATACAGCCTGTGTGACCATAAGAGACTCAGAAAAATCTTATCAGTATCATAATTTTAACAGTAGTGTATATATTTAGTTTAAATATGTATATTTTAATTAAATATTAAGTTTTGTTTAATACAATTGTACAGCTATAGCCTAAATGTAACTCTGGCAAACGATGCACAACAGTACAGATTGGTTTGCATTTTTCACCAACACATTATTGATGCTTCCAATCTGTTTTTACCAACATTCTTGATAATAATCACAGATTATTTTTGTAATTTCAACAAATCCGCATTTATGTTAGCCAGCTCGATAACATTAGTTACCTTTCAGTCGATAACGTCAGACGTAGTCGACGGTCGACTGAATAGGAATCGCGTCAGAGAGCCTATCATCTTCGAGTACTATTGAACGAGCCAATGGAATTGGCGTGCGTGATTTGCATCACACACTCCGCCCCCGCAGCGCGGGTATAAATACGGAAGTGGATGCATGCACTAACTGCCTTTCGCTTCAGAGCCGATCGTCTTTGATGTCTCTGAAAAGTGCTGTTTATTTTACGGTGTGTCTGTGTTCTTGCGGGAAGACCTCCCAGTGTTGTTGTTCTACAGTGTGGTGCAGCGGTGATCGCGAGCTTCTCAGCTCTCAACTGCTGTTTTAACAGCATCAAATTTCTACTGTTTTGTTGTGTGTTGACGGTTGGTTTGTTTTGGTTGAAAGACTAATTCAGTGTTTGCCGCGGTCATTCCCTGTGTGCTCTGGCACTGGTAACGGTCCCATTCCTAAAAGAGCAATACGGGTGTGAGGGGCCATGTACAAAGGGCATGTTTTAACGGGGGCCTGGGCGACCCTCGACTACACGGGCATTCGTGCCTCGAGTTGTTAGACATTGGGACCGTTGCGCAAGCTTCCCTTGCATGTCACAACTCACCCGTCACCTCCTCCTTGGAGTCTCAAGCTTCTGAGGACGCTTTGTTTCATTTCCCCGCTCTACTCAATTGTGCCGCCGACGAGCTTCACGACAGTTACAGCCGGGTGAGTGGAGAGTCCACCCCCTGGGTACAGCTGGGTCATGACCACTCCGGGGCCGCTGAGTTGCCTCTCCGGGTTAGTCTCCCTGCCAGTTGTTTCTGTCCGAGCAGACAACCCTTGGACAGACACTGGCTCCCAGCTGCCCCAGGGGCCCGCAGAAATGCGTATCCCCAGTGAGCCTCCTAAAAGCGACTGCGACTCGGGGTCGCCTTGTGCCTGCTTTAGTCAGTGAATTTAATCACACTTCATGTTGAGCAGAAATGCTGCTGAAACTCAGTGAAGTTCATCGCACTTAGGTGTAGAGCAGCAATGCTCCTGTGGCTCAGTGAATTCATCACACTCAGGTGTTGAGCAGAAATGCTCCTGAAGCCCAGTGAATTCTTTCACACTCGTGTTGAGCAGAAATGCTCCTGTGCTCTGTGAGGTTTTTCGCACTCAAGTGTTGAGCAGAAATGCTCCTGTAGCTCAGTGAGTTTATCACACTCAGGTATTGAGCAGAAATGCCCCTGATGCTCAGTGAACTTATCACTCTCAAGTGCTGAGCAGAAATGCTCCTGTAGAACAGTGATCTTCACATGTCGTGTTGAGCAGTGCTCCTGTCTTTTGCGCTCGTCGCTTGGACCTCGGTGCCAAGTCAGGAGGGAACAGGTCTTCGTAGTTGCCCCTTCTGGCCCAACCTGACCTGGTTCCCGTTGACAGCCTTCCTGACTTCCCCTGATTCAGGGACGGGGCACGATGGGACCCGCGTTCTACCCCTGGAGATACCCTTGCGGTTCTACATCTGAATGTGGAGATTCAGGCGGCTATCACAGAAATGTGATAGTTACCATCACTTCTTCTAGCACCCCCTAAGAGGTGGTGTGCTTACGCATTATAAGTGGAACCTAGTCGTTGAGTGCGTCTTCTCTCCGTAGGAGGTCCTGAAAGCTTTCGATCATTTCAGTGGTCTCTTTCCTGCAAAATGGGTTGGAGTAGGCTGTTTTCCTCCTCCCTCAAAATAATGTTGCCTCTGTATATATTGACGCATCATGATGCAGAAGCATAGGAAGCACGTCCTGATAGTCAAGTTCCTGAGGAAACAGGGTATTGTGAATCCTTGTGTCCCTCTTTATCCTCTTGGGCCTTATCTCTGGTGCAACTGCACTGCAGAGACCGCCCCTGAGCCACTGCTGGCAGTGAGTTAAAAATTTGTTTAAATCAGTTCTCCTGCTTGCTTGGTCTCTACTAGAGGGTAGGGACTTGCTCGCTTTCGGTCAACGCATTGTGCCTGGAGTTCGGGCCGGATAACTCTCATGAACCGAAACCCCGGCCTGGATTGTGCTCAAGGTTCCTACCTCTCCTGTAATGGGTCAGGTGGTGAGCCTGCAAGCGCTGCCTGGAGGAGGCAGAACCAGCCCTGGCTTCTCTGTCCGTCTGCTTTATAGCGGTATTAGACATGTACAGAATGCAGCCTTAGGCCTCAGACCAGCTCTTATCTGTTAGGAATCAGCAGAGAGGGAAGTCTGTTTCCAAGCAAAGTAGCCCACTGATATGGTTGCCTTATTTTCGGTGAAAAATTCCGAGATGCTCTTGTCCTCTTTGGTGTCAAGCTCCTCTATGATGAGTGTTTTTGCTCCGCATGGGCGTTGACAGAGTGCTTTGCTGACAGATTAGAGCTGGGGGCTGGGCGACACCTATTGAACCGCTGTTTCCCGTGAGCTCCCTTCTTATGAAGCCAGTTTCACCGTGAACCCGGTTCAAGTGTCGGCTTGCTGCGCCATTCCCCTCCTATGGACTGGATACGTGCGCTTTCTACTCCAGTTGAGTTCTCTTAAGCCGAACCCTGTTGAGTTCCTCCATACCCCTCCGACACCGGACATGCGGAACGTCAGGCCTACCACTTGTAAGCAGTGTGGAACCTGTGTTAGGCTGGGTCCATATGTTGCGGTCCCAACGGTGATCCCATATGTGTTTTCTTCCACGATACGACTCCCTACGGCGAGCCCATGTCTTCCCTCGGCAGAGTCTCTCTGCCATCACTGTCCGGTGTGTCTCCCCCCGTCTTAGGCTGGAGCCACCCCAGTGACATTCGATATGTTATACTGCCCGGTTTCCGGCCATTTCATATGTGTATTCTCCACTTTACCTCCCTCTGGGTTGGATGTGGCTTCCGCAGCGTCCCTTCCTTCCAATTTACGGGGAACGCTTTCCCAGTGGTCCTGTAGGAACAGCAGTGACTTTCCTGGCCTAAGCCCTGTCCTTCCCCGCCTGAAATTTGCGGGGGCATCAGGAGGCTTTTGTCTAGGCACTGGAAGGTGGCAGCTTTAGTGGTGCTTTCAAAGGTTATCCCCACGTCCTGGTTGCGTGTGCAACCCCCGTTCCCTGAAGGAGGGAACGGAGGATGTAGTCCCCTTGCCACTTCCGCCAGACCACCGCTGACCTGGGTTACGCTCGGCTCCTCAGCGAAAAGCAACTAGTGCATGCATCCACTTCCGTATTTATACTAGCGCTGCGGGGGCGGAGTGTGTGATGCACATCACGCACGCCAATTCCATTGGCTCGTTCTATAGTACTCGAAGATGATAGGATCTCTGACGCGATCCCCATTCAGTCGACCGTCGACTACGTCCTCCGTTCCCTCCTTCAGGGAACGGGGGTTGCATACGCAACCAGGAAGCTGTATCCCGAATGACACACTATACAATACACACTTATACACTATGTACTTAGCCATGCAGTCTATCAATTTTTTAGAACAAAGTTATTTTGTCATTTACTATCTGAGTTTGATAGCCCCTCCCCCTCCACTATGTAAAACTGGACAGTTGAGTGCATGAAGTGTCAAACATTCCAAATTTTTTTGGTTAAAGGGATGGTTTGGAGTAATTTCAATCTAGGGTCCTTAATATGGGGTGAGAATTGTTGCATTATTCCAAATAAATAGATTATGATCCACAAATAAATGTAAAGAGATTCACAAAAATATATCAACTTCACAAATAAATAGATTAAGATCCACAAATAAATGTAAAGAGTTTCACAAAACATTATAAAACTCACAAATAAATAAAATTAGATTTGCAAATAAAAATATATATTTACCAATGGTGGGCCGTCAGGGCCAGAAAGGCCTTCTCTGCTGGCCTAAACACTATCAGAATCATTGACTTGCACTTTAATATATTTTTTCCATGAATATTAAATTATTCCCAATAGTCCCTTCTCTTAATCTCACAGCTTTTCTCTTGGTTGCGTATATAAATATACTGTATTGTATATTTATTTTACTGCTTTTATCCAATTATATTTCAGCCATCATGTGTTGCCAGGGTAAAATAAATCTGCCTTGAGGCCTTTAGAATCGACAGTGCGGGCGCCTAGCTTAAAATGAATGGAAATTAAACCGTTGCATTAACCAATCAGATAATCAGTCAGGTTTAATCACCCAATCAGATTTCGTTTTGACTGCACCGGGGCCATCTTGTACAATAGGTGTACAATAACGTTGGCATTTTCATGTCCTTTGATTGGGTGGTCAGAGCGCGTACTATTACTGGTAGTCCGAGGCTGACAGCTTACAGCTTCTGTAGCAAACTGCATAAACTAAAATACATTCCTGTAGTTAATCTTTTTTCAACCCACAAATGAATGTATCTTTCCCTCCTCGACCCCCAGTAGGTTCAATACTACCGGAAAAAGTCCCTTATTCAGCCTTATCCAGCTTAACACAGAGCCACAAAACTAACTCTATTCGATCTGTCCGGGTAAAAACAGAACAGACTGTAATGAATGCCGCGAATGATTTTAAAGGCAAAAGTCCCGCTGATGGATTTTGTGTAAAATATAATCAGTAGTTTTGGTGAGTATAATGCATTTTTTGCTCCCGTTTTTTCCGTGGTGAATAGGATTTTCTTATTCATTTTTCTTGTAAATGTATGATCTAATGTTTTTTTTTTCAAACATTCAAACCTATTTGACGTTTGACGTAACGTCTGACAAGCGACTATTGTAACCCTTGAAGGACAAGACAAGGGAGGCTCCGTTTCTGAACTTATAATCGGAACGCAAGAACCACTGTAGCCTACACTAATGCACATGCCGAACTCACTCGCTCGTTTCTCTCTACCCGGCCTTTTCCGAACTCACCCCATTAACACTATAACTGCCGGTGCAAAATAAAAAAAGCAATTTCACAAAAATTATAGAGAGTCTGTGCGCTGCCACGTTATTAAAAGTTATTAATTCACTGAAGGCCTAGGTTTGAAATGCACGGCCCACCACTGATATTTACAAATGTGTTTTATGCCACAAACTCAACTCGGGATTTACAAATGCACAGAAAGCGGTTCACAAATAAATGCCAGGTAGAGTTGTGTTTGTGGCATAAAACACATTTGTTAATATATATTTTTATTTGCAAATCTCATTTTATTTATTTGTGAGTTTTATCATTTTTTTGTGAATCTCTTTACATTTATTTGTGGATCTCAGTCTATTTATTTGGAATAATGCAATAATTCTCACCCATACCTTTGCACCATAACCTCGAGCCAAACACAAATTTTTCCCAAATCACGGAAGTGACTACTCCTTTTTTTTAAATCCCCATAAATCATAAGCAGTGTCTCCCAACGACCTGTTTTCAGAATGCGGCTTTAGTGACGTCACTAAAGCCACAGGCCCCGTCCACGAGTGTTGACAGACACTGCTGTTTTAACATAGAACCGCCCTGTTCAAGCTCACTGCGAGCTTGCGAGGGTGTTGTTTGGCTCAAGGTCATGGTGCAAAGGACACTAGGTTGAAATTACTTTAATTAAGTGCATCATCCAGGTATGTAGTGCACTTTTTCTATTTGGTATTTTCATATAATTATTTATATTTCACACTGCTCACACTGAGTATACAAAAAAAAATCATAGAATAGAGCATAAGTATGCAAATTGGTAAGTACATATTATCTTTTACAATTTACAACAATGCAGAATGCATTGCAGAACAACAAACATTTAAACTTGCAAGGGATAAAAAATGGATGAACAAGCTCAATGTATATCAAATTCTCAGCAGCCAGTGGCCCATCCTCATTGTTGAGCTTTACAGCATTTCAATAAATTTATTAGATATTATAACATCATAAGTCAAATACACTGTCTAATGCTTAGCAAGAACTTATCCTACGTGAATGGCCCATAAGACAAAAAAGGCAGATAAATAGATGGACGGAGGGCAGGGCATGATAAAGAGTGAACATCTCATAAATTGATCGTGAGCTTGGGAGGCAAGCCAGGAATGTCCGGCTGGGCCCACTGGATGGAGCCAGGATAGAAGGCAAATGAAAGATGACTTTTGAAAGACAGGCTTTGCATCATTACGATGCTTCTCTCTAAGACCTATCGCTCCATGGTTATCCCCAGCTCATTCTTAATGTCAGGCTGTCAGTTTTATCTGAGGCCAATTTGGAGATGTGCCCCCTCCACATTCCCCATAGGTGTAAGTGGCCCACCTCCCTCTGATTCCTAAGAGGGAAAGTGGAGAGTTAAATAGAGGGACCCATGTGGGAGAGAGTGTGCATCCCACCTTAAAATGCTAATGGTGTGTCTATTGTGTGAATGTGACCCATTGCGTAGAGGCAAGGCATCATGGGAGATGAGTAGATTCATCTCTCGCAACTCAGAGCAGTGACAGATTACGGGCTGGATTTGAGAGACAGAATGGAAGAGGAATCGATTGAGAAAGAGGTGTGAGGTGACAACAACAGAGAGAAAATCCTGTCCTCATGACTTGCACTTTTTTGCCATTCAAGACCAGTGCATCTCAGAGCTTTGGTTAAGCAAGATGAAAGCACATACTTGTTATTTCTCAGTGAGGTGCTTTGAATCAAGAGCAGAGCTGATAATTGCTTGGCTGTAATGTTGCTAAACGAAGGAATTTAAATTCACTGCCCCCATAGTCGTCAGTTCTTCCTCAAGCACAATAACAAGATCTAACTTATCACTGTTTCTTTTCTCTCTTACACACACACACACACACACACACACACACACACACACACACACACACACACACACACACACACACACACACACACACACACACACACACACACACATACACACACACACACACAGTCCTGCAAACTAGTGAGCCGTTCCATGCTGAGCCATTTCATTGTGGATGGCTGAAAACGGTTCTGCGGGCGGCACTCTGTCACTGCGTGTGGGGGTATATGTGTTATGAGGATGTTTGGCCACCAGGGGCACAATCGTGTTTAGATGTTCAGCTTATAAAACTGCTCCCACTGCTGTGAGAGGGATAAGCACAGTGCTTATCTCTACTGGAGGGAGAGTCTGTCTCTGTATCTTTTTCACTCTCTCGTTCTCGTTCTCTTAACATTGCTAATGCTAGCTCATGGCCCCTCCACTCTCCAGAGCTCATGAAATATTAATGTTTTAATTAAGCAGCTATACTGCCTCTATGCTTGATAATAAAAAATGCTGCAGGTTGGGTGTGCATTAGGGTGTGTATGTGTTTTAGGAATGTATGTTAGCTATGAGACTGTGACTAGTCCAGTGTAAACACTCACAGGGGATGGGGGGGGGGGGGGGGTGATTTGTCAGACATCTGTCTTGCTGTAGGGGTTCATCGCTTTTTAATGCACACTTTCACCTGGGGGATTTTTTGAGGGTGTTTGTTCCAAGAGGCGAATATCAGTTCTCTTACGAGAGTATCTCTTGTACTGCGTAATATCTTACGATACGGGAAAACCTCTTTTCCACGAGATATTGAAGCCAAAATTTATCCTTAATTTTGAATCAATGTAAAACACGTTGTGGCAGCATACAGATATTGGCAAGACGGCTCGCGTGCCTATTGGCTGACCTGCGGCAACATATAACAGCAGCAGCCTATCGAGAGAGACCCTGCGTGACGCCATATCCAATGGGGGCGCTTCTCGCCCATTTCGTCACGTCCCGCCAAAATAGGCGTGGCCTTGACCTATAAATATAGCTCGATAGGCTGATACAAACTGATTTTCATCTCTTCAGCGAAGCTCACGCATCGCTGGATCCAGAGTGAGAAGCCGCGCCGTTGAGATAAGCCTTCTGTGGGACGAGCCTTGAATCTGAAGCCGCTGGCCTTCACCTTGCCGCCTTCAATCGCCGTACCTGCCACGCTTTCCGGCGTCTATATCCTTTTACCTCTGATGAGAGTGTTTGTTCGCTGTCGCAATTCACACTTCTCTTTCCTCTAAAAGAGCAAGCGTCTTTTTAAAGATGCCAAGTTCCTGCGGCTCGTGCCGATCCACACTCAGCGATGGGGACTGACATGTGATCTGCGTTTCCTGCCTGGGTGAGGATCATGCGACTCTCTCGCTCCAGGACGGTGGATTCGCTCACTGCGAGCTGATGCCTATTGTGACTCTGAGGACTCGCATGGCATCCTTCTCGGAGCCCGCACTTCTGCCCGTTTTAGTGCCGCGCCGCAAGAAGTGCCGTGCTATGCGCGCCCCGATCCTTCTCCTGCCCTCCAAAGCTCGCCGGATCGCCCGCCAGCTTCGCCGGCATCGCTCGAGTCGCTCACCGGCCGCCGTCTGCCACCGCTTCTGCCGTAGAGATCGAAGAAACAGCCAAGGCCTGTTCTATCCTGGCATCAGACAGAAAGGATTGGGCGAGCTCCGTGGACCTCCCCCCTCTGCCCGCGAGTCTTCTGGAAGACGAGCTGGCATTGAGTCAGAGTTGATGCGTCTGCTCTCTCAAGCCGTCGACAACCTCAGCCTCGACTGTGAGGCGGCCGCGCAGCATGCGCGCAACCGGTTGGACGGATGCTTCCTCAAGAAGGACCACGCCCCGTCACAGTCCAGACCCGCGCCTTTCCTTCCTGAGCTTCATGAGGGAGTCGCGAAGTCTTGGAACGCCCCCTTCTCGGCCAGAATGCGTACCTCTGTCTCTGCAGCCTTTTCCACTGTGGATGGTGCGAAAGATAGAGGGTACCTTTCTCTTCCTCCAGTGGAAGCAGCCGTAGCATCCCATCTCTGCCCGCCCTCTGTTGGACGGCATGCTCAGACAGTGCTACCCTCTAAAGCCTGCCTCCTGCCTCCTCAAAAGAGTGACTTCCGCCATGCACGGTCACGCTTACACCGCCGCCGGGCAGGCTGTGTCAGCGTTACACACGATGGCCATACTGCAGATCTTCCAGGCCGACCTTCTCCGTAAAATGGACGAGGAAGGACAGGAAGCGATCAGCATCTCGGATTTGAGGAGTGCTACAGATCTGGCTCTACGCGCTGCGAAATCTGCTGCACAGGCCATTGGGCGAAACATGGCTTCTCTCACCGTGGCTGAGAGACACCTATGGCTGACGTTGTCAGAGATGACGGACTCGGAGCGCTCTGTGTTCCTCGACGCGCCCATCTCCTCAACTGCCCTCTTTGGAACTGCCGTCAAAGATTTCACGGACAGATTCCTCGAGGTTCAGAAGACGTCACAGGCTATGAAGCACTTCTTGCCGAAGCGCTCTAGCTCCACAGCAGGTCGCTCAATCAGCCGTCTGCCCGGAGCTCTCAGCCGCAGCCTAAGCCCCCCGCCGCCGCTTCTCAGCGCCGCCAGGGCCGAGACTAGAGACCGCGCTCTCACTCTATTGGACGCCGCCCCACTCAGCGCGGGCCCCGGCCAAGGATTGAGTTTAAGGCCGAAGTCTCGAAGTCTTCCTAACCTCCCTAGGAAAACGCTGGTTCTCAAATCCCGCTGCGGCCGGATTTTCACCGAAACTTCTCGCTCGTTCAGTTCCAAGCCATGTGACTGTTCCAATGTATTTCGCAGTAAACAAGCCGGTACCACAGCCCGCTTGCCTGCACACAAATGCCGTTTTCACGGCTACCCAGATAAATCCCCAAAAGAGTGTATTTTCTGGTATTCCGGCCACTGCCGATGGTGTTATGAGTGTTGTAAGAATGCCCACGTCTCAATGCTAATTCCCACACACAGACACAGCCCGCCACAGTACAGGGCTAGCACTAATAAAATCGACTCATGTCGATTGTGCATTAAATGTAGTGAATATGCCCACGACACAGTGCCCACAAACACTACACGAAGCATGTCCCACGGTTTCTGTAAAACGAAACCAACACACATACAGTCAGCTCAGGCCGGCAGTGCAGTGAGTGTGCCCGCTGTCCCGCACCCACATTCCCTCACAGACATGATAAACCCCACGGGGTTCGTCCCGCTCGCCCTCCCTCCACAAACTGTCATAGAAAAGTCGAGCGCGGCCAGGCTGCCCGCTGTGATCAGCACGCCCCTCGCCTCGTACACTGCAAACACAGTGTTTATTTCTCAGCACACCGGAACTCTTCGGGCGCCGCGACCAGAGCCCAGATTTCATTCTACCTCTAGCTATTCATGCGGATGCGTGGGCAAAGCTTCCCAGGGTATCAGAATGGGTGCTGAACACTATAAAAAGAGGCTATTCGCTACAGTTCGCTCAACGTCCCCTCCGTTACACGGCGCGAGTCAAAACTACGGTGAAAAACGAAGGGACTCATCTACTTCGAGCCGAAATAGCAAAACTACTGAGCAAAGGGGCCATAGAACCTTTATCTCAGAGCGAAGGGGGTCTATACAGCAGATATTTCCTGGTACAGAAAAAGACGGCGGTCTCAGACCCATTCTAGATCTGCGACAGCTGTACAGAGCGCTTGTGAAGCGCCAGTTCAGAATGCTTACAACCAGGAAAATCCCGGCGCAAGTTCGCCAGGAGGGCTGGTTTATGTCAATAGATCTGAAAGACACCCATTTCCAAATACAAATAGCGTCACGTCACAGGCAATTCTTGTGATTCGCCTTCGAGGGCCAGGCATATCAATACACAGTCCTGCCGTTCGGCCTGTCCCTGGCACCCCGTACATTTACGATGTGCATGGACACGGCTCTCGCACCCCTGAGACTTCGGGGCATGCGAGTTTTGAACTACTTGGACGATTCGCTGATTCTAGCTCGATCAACTCAGAGCTCATAGAACACAGGACCACATTACTCGAGCATCTCGAGAATCTGGGTTTCACAGTCAATTGGGCGAAGAGTTCGCTGTCTCCCAGTCAGAAATTTATTTTCTGGGAACAGTGCTGGACTCGCTGTCCATGACAGCACGTCTGTCGCTTGAGCGCGGACTAGACATTCAGTGCGCCGCGAAATCCTTAGACGGCTCTATCAGAGATGGGGACTCGAGTTTGAGACTCGGACTCGAGTGCGACTTAAGTCGCACACACAGTGACTTCAGACTCGACTTGAGACTCGTCCTCGAAAGACTTCAGACTCGACTCGGACTCGAGCTGCGGGACTCGTGAACAATGTTTATTTTTAGGAAACGTCTGATGAGCACGCTGTTATTCCCCTCCCTCTGACCCGTTACCTAAAACCTGCCTACATAACACGTACTACGTGCGCGCGCGCGGCCACACATGAGAGGACAACAAACAAACATGTCGACTGCACCGGCCGTTGCTGTGCCATTCATCGTCAGCTTTGGGTTTAAAAACTTCAAACAAGACGGGCCAAACAAAAGAAGCGCTCAATGCAAAATATGGGGTATCTGCGCGCGTGCACCTGGTGTGCATCTGGTGTTCCAGAGCGCGAGAGGTGGGTGTACGAGAGAGAGAGAGAGACGTGCGAGAGGTAGTGCTGCGCGAATGCGCTACGGCGCTCTGCAATCAAATACGATTTTAAATAGGCTTAGTAAAAATAAAAAAATAAATCGAAAATCAATGTGTGGCGGGCCGCCACAAATATATGAACCATGTATTTCACATCATTTGGTTGCAATAGTGTTTTGCATTTAGCTACTGTGATGTTTTGCACTATGTCAATTTTAGTGCTGTGAGGTAGGCTATAACATTTTCTATATTTGGTCTAATGGCTCCACAGAGCCAGCACAATAGGAGCCAAGGCCTTTCATTATAATTCAGCAACAGACATGAGAGTCCTTTTTCTTCAGAACCTCAATTTTTACAGATACAGATATTAACTTAAAAGTAAAGTATTCTTGGTGTTTTTGTCATGTTGAAATAGCCTGTTTACACTGATTATATACCTAAATCAAAGCTGATATTGTATGCTATTAGATAAAGGAGTCATAATAACATATTACATGCTTTGAATTCCTTAATAGCTATGCAGTGTTCTAAGCAGCCTGGATGGGTCGCTGTACGTGATGCAACACTTATTATAACCACAAGAGACTTGAGACTTGACTTGGACTTTAGCTCAAAGACTTGAGACTTGACTTGGACTTTAGCTCAAAGACTTGAGACTTGACTTGGACTCTAGCTCAAAGACTTGAGACTTGACTTGGACTCTAGCTCAGAGACTTGTGAGCATCTCTGGGCTCTATCGACCCGCTCAAAAGGTTTCAGAAAATGCTGGGCCTTATGGCCTCAGCGTCTTCAGTACTCCAGCTGGGTCTGCTTCGCATGCGCCCACTGCAGTTATGGCTGAGAATACGAGTTCCACCCCAGGCATGGACCTCCGGTCTGTTTCGCCTCAAGGTCGATCTAAAATGCGTCTCAGCCCTGGAACCTTGGAAAGCAACCGACTGGTATCAGTCAGGTGTGAGTCTGGGGACTTCCTCGAGTGTGAAGGTGGTGTCCACGGATGCCTCCACCTCGGGATGGGGAACGCTGCTCGAGGGCAGACCGTTCTTTGGCCAGTGGTCAGAACGGGAAAAGCTTCTACATACAAACTGTCTAGAAATGATGGCAGTCGACAACGCGCTACGGCGCTTCTGTCCCCGGATAAAAGGTCACCACGTCTTAAATAACCAAACTAAAACACCATAAGGGCAGATCCTTTTAGCGCTACTGATGACGCTGTGAAGTGACGCTCGAGTGATCAATTATTCCAATGTATAAAAAACAGCTTTCATTAAATTCCTCCGTCCTCCTTTTCTTTCCTTGCAGCCTCCCTCGCATCCTACAGGGGGTAGAGCTGAGACACGAGGAAAGGAAACGAGGGAAGGTAATGAGGATGCACAAATAGGAATTGAGAAGCACCCGTCTGTCTTGAGAAAAGTACCGGTTTGCGATTTGTATATGAGTCAATCTTCTTCTTCTTCTTCTTCTTCTTTCTGGTTTAAATGGCGGGTTGCATCAGTAGGGCCTACCTTACCACCACCTACTAGGAATTGAATAAGAGACTCTATACCCGGGCTATTCAATTGGCGGCCCAGGGCCGGGTCCGGTCCCTGAGGGATTTTGTACCGGCCCTTTAGGCATAATTTGCGGGTGGGAAATTTTTTGCTAAGGTCGATATTGTCCCCACCACTTTTGAAAAATCTCGCAGCACTAATGTACCAATACAAATAAATAAATAAAAAACTCCAGTTAACTAGCAAAGCCTTAATTTCGTTTGTTTGTTAAATAAGAAGCGATCTAGAACTGAAATGTGTTGTTTAGGATCAAAGTGCTGGTTGCTGCTGCGATCAGTGGCGCGGATACTGTGTTCTCTTGTGGCTCGCGCACGCTTCAATCCGTTGTGAAGACTCTCTATATTCAAGGGCTCTCAGTGTCACTCATTTCGGTCTTTTGTCATGCCCTTCGACCACACATTGTATGTCTCATGCGGAAAAACTATTTATAATATATTTAATATTTAATATGCTGCAGTGCCCAAAATATGTGCCCGCGCCACTCTCACTATGGAACCAACAGGAATCAAGCGTGTCTCCCCTGGAGTTCTTAGTCAAGACTGCCACTTATCAGCCAATCAAAAAAAAGAAATTGGCTACACAATAGCCCATCAGAAAATAGCACTATTGTATCTGGGTAAGATTTAACGAAACAACCAATAAAAAAAAGCATATCCTGGAATGCTACAACATCTTCCGAAAGTGATCAACTGCTAAATTCAAACGTGCTTTCGTGCGTTGGCTGGCCCTGAGCCAGAGACGGACGCACTCAGTGCTGTCATATATCACAACTATAGGGAATGTGAAGGTGACGTCACGCCGTATTGCATTATGGGTCCGCCGCCATATTTACAGGATTGCGCCCTATCCCGCTGTATTTTAATTTGTGTGTTGGAGGCTGTATTTGGATTTTCTGTCGAGATTTTAATAAACGTCAGGGTTTCCCATACGTTCATTTATTTGTGGCGGGCCGCCACATATTGATTTTCGATTTTATTTTATTTTTACTAAGCCTATTTAAAATCGTATTTGATTGCAGAACGCCGTAGCGCATTCGCGCAGCACCTCTCGCTCGTCCCTCTCTCTCTCACTCACCCGTACCTCTCGCACTCTCTCTCCCTCAAGCCTAGTTTATACTTTCGCCTGGCTCTGCAGCGCCAGCCTCCGCTGCCTGCGCACACCTCCCCAAACGGACGAGGCGTTTATACTTGACGTGCTCGCCCTTGAACTATTCTTTGAAACGACAGGAGGTGACTCGGAGTAATTGCCCTCTAAACCACCATGAATCAGTGGTGAGAAGAAGTAAGGTACACAGGTGAATGTTTATTTTAGTACACTTCAACAAAACCTCATTACAAAATAATTGTGTAGTCTAAAGCAGTAAACCTTGAGATTATAAGGCTACTTGTTACATTAGAACAAAATAAATGAATCTGAGAACATATACAACAAAATTAACAATAACTTAGCTACATATTTTCTAAATTCAATAAACATTTTCATTTAGTTTCGAGAATTTTTTTATAAAACATGGACCATAATTAAAAGGGCATATGTCTGCTATTGTCGGCTCATTTTGTAAATATAAGCAACTACTAGACCCACAAACTGGGTGCCGGTGTGATAAGACGTATGTGATCGCCCAGATTCGGCTCGAAATCGTGCATCTTCGGATGCGGCGCCGCGCACGATGTCAAAAAGTGCCGTGCACACCGCCAGGCGAAATAGAGTGCTGATTGAAAAGCTTTGCATTTTCCCCATAGACTTTTGGAAAATCGAAAAAAATAACATCTGTGTTCAACTAAAAGTTGTGACCCTTACACGTTTTGTCAAGATAATCTTTACAAGTTAATCCAAAATTTATACATTTTGAAGCCTATATAAAGTTATAAAAAACCACAAGCAGACACAATAAAGTTTAAAAAACCACAAGCAGGTTATAACTGGTGTTTTATGACATAGATCAAAACGTGAAAATATTTAGAGGCTTTGTTAAAAACCCATTCAAAAAACCCATAGACTTTTGGGGCGAGGGAACCGGAAGTGCTAAAATATTTACTCACTTCCGCGTTGTGCCTACAAAGTGACGTCATAACTTCGGCACTCTATGGGGTCTTGCGCAATGACGTCATTTTTGCCGCGTGCACCTTCGCGCTCGTGGATGCGTCGAGTATAAACAAGGCTTCATTCTCGCGCTCTCTCTCTCTGAATTTGTGGTTCATGCTAGCAGATGATAAAGCCAGGCCACATTGCATGAATCAAATTATATACTTTGTTTTCAATTAAAATTTGCTTTGATATTCTGTACATCTTTTTACATGCCTTTTTAAAATGTTTGTGAATCAAGTTTTTATATAACTGCTACATAAATACATTAAGTGACTTATCTGTTCCTGTACTGATTGCATCCACTAAGACCCCTTAAGTACATAGCCTAAACTGGGATGGGCAAAGATATATCAAACTATTTTAAAATAAACTACCAAATACCCTCATTTTTACATGTGTCAACATTAACTGATGACAATAATGCCGAGTTCAGACTGCACAATTTTAGCCCCGATTTTGGCTCGCCGACAGGTTTTGAGAAATCGCCGACAAATGCCCGAAATCACAGGCAAAACGGTGCTCGCTCACCTGAGTGACAATCACGCAGTGTGAATGAACAAAGACGCGATCTTAGAGAATCGCCGACGAGTCACCGACGCCCGTGAGATATTTGGCATGCTAAATATCTGGACCTGTCGGTGATTCACAATCCTGCTGTGTGAATGTGTTCTGACTGAAAACTACATCGGCGATGACCGACAGCCAATGAGAGAGCAAGATACAGGACAGCAGGCTGTTCGGGGAGGAGTTATAGACCAGAATATTAGTATTTTAATAGATAGGCCTATATTTACAATTATATCAAACAGAAACAAAGCACAAACATTTGCATGGCCAGCAGCAACAGCAGGACATTTGCAAAATTATTTATTTATCCCTAACTCTTTTTGCAAAACACAGTCCTTGCTCCCCTCGTCTTCCCAACCATTTCCTGCATAAACTGTTTATTTTTTTATCATTTTTGCTACAAATCAGTGGACAGACAATTTGGATCGCAATCTTCTTGTAGGCTATCATTTTTAATAACAAATTCAGTGTCGCGCGAGAACTCCGGTCTCACGAACGCGCGCGTGATCTTCCGTTATTTCCTTATCACTTCTCGCGTTTGTTTGGTTGTGAAACGTAGTTTGTTGACCAGGCAGAAGTTGTCGGCGATTTTGTAAAGTCATGCAGTGTGAAACCTCCTGTCGCCGATCCATGGTGCAGTGTGAACACAGCAGCAACTGAATGTTAACCCAAATATGCAGTGTGAAAACAACAGTGACCCGATTATTTTGAAAATCGTGCGGTCTGAACTCGGCATAAGGCACAGTTGTATTTAACAAGTTACCCCATCTTGTGGCATTATAATGTAATGTACAAAAAAACAAGTTTCTTGCACAACCTATGAAAACTTAACATGCTAAAAATAGCAAGCTAACATTAACTATGAGAGCTGCTTCTCAGGTCAAATAGAACATTATGTACAATGGTAACATTAATCAACTTGGCTTAGGCTACTAAAACGACCACCAAAAGTAAATCATGTAACGTTGTTTATCGCGGACAGTTTGTCCAAATAACGTTTTTTGGCAATGGCTTTTAGTTTCTCCCGGTAGGGTCCCTTCTCTTTTTCCTTAAACTTCTCCATTTCTTCCGTTCAACTTCAATTTTACCTCATTTTAACCAAACACACCCACTATCATACCAAAGGTAAACAGAGATCGTGCCTGTAAACATGGCGCCCACGTCCCATAATGCAACTCTGCGCGACATACCTTCACATTCCCTATAGAGATTGCTAATGTGACGTCATCGTGACGTATTACCAGTGGTGAACGCAAAGCATTTTGGGAATCCGCGGCACAAACAGAAGGCGCCAGACTTGATTGCATGGAGGGAAGAACGCAGTGTTCAAGATGCCGTCTACCTGCTGTGTTATAAACTGCAATAGTCCTTCTTGCACAGTTTTGAAAACGAACACTACGGGTTGTCTTAAGGACATGTTTGTGTATGCTCGTAGACACTCACTCTGAAGCGGTCCGAGGCGATTCTAAAAGATTCAAAAAGTCGAGACAGGACCCATCGTCAAAATTCTACCCACCACTCAAACTTAGTTCATCCAAAACAAACTAGAAAATAGACTCAAAGTGCTAAATACCTGAATTATCCTTTAAGAACGGATCAATATATTTGTTTTCCTTAATTTTAATTAACCCTGACTTTATTCTCATCTGAATGGTAAATAATTGATTTTCGTATAAAATTATACTACCATTAAAAATACATTTGATTTTTTTTATCAATGTAGAATATGTAACTGCTCTGAAGAAAAGAAATGAAAACCAATGCGATATGATTAATGTCCAAAAGATGTAACCCACAGACTGTTTTGAAATGGGGTTGGATGTTGCTTTTAAAACTGTGTGTGTTTGGTTGGGTGACAGTTGTATGTTACAGCTTGACAAGAGTTTAGAGTGTGATAAAGGCACAATGTTGTGTTTTATTGCGAGTGTAAGTTACACAAATATAAGTAAACACTTTGCAGTTTGAATGATAACCTCTATGAACAAAATGAGGGAGTATGTTTTATGTTTCCACTGTTCGATCGCGCCTCTCTCTCTCTCTCTCTCTCTCTCTCTCTCTCTCTCACACACACACACACACACACACACAGTTCGATCGCGCCCGCGCCTCTCTCTCTCGCGGGCGCACAAACACACACACACACACACACGTTCACACTCCAGCATTGCAATCTTGACATGAATTGCGATTGCATGCAGATAGATGAGAGAGAGCGAGGAGTGTGGTGCTTAAAATTTTAGCATACTTTTGAATGGACGACAGTTTTCTGGTATGGTCCGACAATGTTTTCTTTAGCCCGCTGCATTTTGTAGGATTATAATCTGTTTTTCACGCTATTTTTATTTATTTTTTCATGCCAGAACACTAGCCTGCTATGCCAGCCCATGTAAACGGGCCAAACATACCCATAATTCTTTGCGTTCTGATGACGTTGCCGCCAAGTTGGTCACATGTCTTAGCGATCTCTATTGTGCTGTGTCACATGACAAGCAATGACGCGTCACCATGGAAACATTTAAGTGACAGGTTCTAAATAACAGTCGCCTTGAAAAACTCACACTGGGGGGCAGGGGCAGAGTGGGATCAAAAAATATACCTGGCAAATTTGTATACCACCGGCCGGGGAGTGGTTTTTTTTTTCGTTTTTTTTTTTTTGCAAGAACCCTTACAAAATTAGTTTAAATAGATTAAATAAAGCCAACACTACTGGTCACATCTATGGTTAGATTGATTTGTTTAGATCCAGTGAAGATCCAGACAAATCAATCTAAACAATCTAAACAAATCAATCTAACCATAGATGTCCCACCACTTTTTCTCAGGATCGATATTGTCCCCCACCACTTTTTTGAAACATTGAGGCACGGATGTACCTAATACAAATAAATAAAATATCTCCAGTTAAGTAGTAGATCATTCATTTAGTTCGCTATTAAGAGATCTAGCGCTAAAATGTGTTGTTTTTAAATCAAGCTGAGTGATTGTCACCACAGCGATCAGTTGCATGGAGACAGTGTTCTCTTGCGGCTCGCGCAGTCTTCACTCGGACACGCGCTTCAATCTATCGCCGTTGCGGAGACTCTCTATTCATTCCGGTGAAATCACAAAATAAAATGCACACAAACATGTCCCTGGTTGATATAGACTGTAACCACTGATGAACATAATCAGTTTTGATGAGAGAAAAAAAAAATATACGAGTGCGAATTAGAACCCGTAAGCTCTGACACTCTTGGCAAAAGATCTACCACTAGACCATTCAAGAAATCAAACATATAAGCGGATCAATGCATTTATTTACGGGTTGAGCAGAAAGGCTGCACAGTTTGACAAGCGGGCAACGGCCGACACCAGGCCGCCGGATGGTGTTGCTATAAGAACTTGTATAACTATTATCAGACTGGCCCTCGCCCACCGGGCAAAGTCCCGACTCTCCCGATTGCCACTCCGCCCCTGCTGGGGTGTCAGTTAGAATATTTTAAACTTACGTATGAAAGGGTTTTAACTCCATCTCTCATCTCTTGACACTTTGCAGACTCTGCTGTGTGTTTTGAAGGAGGCATGGTTTTGGAGACACTCTGAAGGGTGGGATCTTATGCTTTCAAAGCTAGCTTGCTTTTGCTAGCCTGTCTGAAATTGCCTGCCCAACCTTTAAGTTAAAACGTTTTTTGCAATTATTTCATAATTTATTATTTGAAATGTTGCACATTGTCTTTCTTTAATTGCTTGAAAAGAAAATATATCAGTCCAGGAAAGAAGAAGAGGTAGAGGCAGATAAGGCAGTTATCATTACACTTCAACCAATCACATTACGTCATCATGAAATTAAAATCGACAATTTTGTTAACAGAAATTTGCAGTATTTTTTATAAATAATTTATCTGTGCACAATTAATTTATTTTTTTTAACATTCATGTGCCCTCATATTCTTAAACCAAAATAACTTTCCCTCCTTCTTGCAATGACACCTCTCCTCTTCTCTGATGACGTGTTTACTGGCACGAATGCGGGACAACCACAATAATCTGATCAATTCCCGATGAACAAAATCAAGCCCCGGACTACATTTTTTTCTTTTTCGAGAAGCTGTAACTGCAGGGCAGAAAAGTCTATTGCAACTTCCATTTCATACCGAGTTTATACGTTTTTAAAAAATAACAAGATTGATCAGGGTTGATCTAATCTAAACTTCAATATCAAAATGCTTAAAATTACTCACACAAACATATACACTCATCTCAGATTGCTGTCTGGCCCTGGATGAGCTTTTAAAAATCCAAGGGAGCTGCTTATTAGTGAACACATGCTCCTGCAAATAGACCTATTGTGTTTGTGCGTGGGAGTATGTGTGTGTCTGTGATGGAGAGCGAAAGACAGTGCTGTAAAGAGCTCCCCGACCTATCTGTATGATTACCCCCTCTCACATCTCTAGAGTCACATCTCACCTGCAGTCCATACAAAATAGAATCTATAAAAGATAGAAAATCTCTTCTAACATGCTGTGATTGACCCAGTGAAAGAGAGCAGGGGAGATTGAGAGAGGAGAGATGAATGGTTTTTGACTGATAAAGCCAAATACTTTTGAGAGGCACCACAGACGGGCATAGGAATGCCTAATGCACCTAATGCTCTGGAACATGCATGTGCCACCAAAGTGGTTTCCATAGGAACATTAGCTCAAAATGAGACACTCAGTATGTATGCTGTCAAGTCCCCAATCTGAAGGCTGTTTTAATCAAGTTTACAAGTTTACTAACTAATGCATATTTTTTCCTTCTCTCTCATTGTCAACATTAAAGGCACACTATATACGATTTTTTTGATCAAAATATCCAAAAACCACTAGAACAATGTTTTATTTTTAGTTGATTTGTGTATTTACAAGTAACATGGTTACACGTCAGAGAAAATGCAGGAGGGGACTTGTTTTGGCCAGTAGGAATTGATTGGATCGTTGAATTGTGGTTTGATATTCAATCTCATGTGATTGGCAGGTTTTTCCCTCTCTTGCGCCGAAAAAACTTAATCAGAGAAGAGATGTCACTGCACGTGGGAGGGAAGGTTATTTTGATTAAAGATTACGAGGGCACAAGAGGAACAAATTGGGATGCACTTTTATCTCTCTTTCTTTTAGTGTAACTGCTGTTGGAGGGCAAAGGCTAGTTTACTAGACAATGACCCACTGAAATGCATCAAGTTAGTAGCTTCAGGTGTTCATTTTATTTTATATTACTTTATTTATGGAAATTCATTGGTATAAAAATTACTTTTAATTTTATTTTTAATTAAGATGAATCAGTAGACTTTGCATTCCACATATCATCACATCTGGCTAGGAACAGTAGTATCATTGATATATATGCATATACATCCTTTCTTTCTCCTAAGCATTTACTGTAAAACTAGAAAATAAAATAAACTTATTTAAGATACATTTATTTGTCTGTAAATGTCATGGAGTTTTGTAGAGTTAGATGCTGTTCTAGGTAGTTCAGCCACAGTGTGATGATCCATTTTGGCGGTCACTCCAAGAGCTGAAAGTGCGTGGAAGTGAGGGCAAGATGGCATGTTTGTGTGTGTGTGTTCACATGTGCGCCCACGTCCTTTTGCTCTTATGAGCAGATGTTTCTCTGCTGAAGATTGATGTGCAAGGGGAAAATAAGAAAAGCCTGTTATTTTTCCACTCATCTGGGCCTGTGAAAAGTGGGAGGCCCATCTGATCCTTTTAGTGAAGGTGTTTTTGATTCGAGCTAGATTTTTCCCCTTTTGTTCCTGCTGAGGAGAGGCATCCATCTTCGGAATTGAAACGTCGACTTCTCTGACCCGCACCTGCAACCAAAGAACATTCAACCAAACCCCTATTCATACCTCTGTCGTACTTTTGATCTGTTTATCTACTTGCTCATCAGTAAACACTGTAGACTCTGAGATCCCCACCTGACACAGTCAGTAATCCTGTAACGCATACACTCCACTGATGAAAAGTCACTGCTGTTGTCATTGTGTGAACATTGAAAGACAGAGCAGAAGTGGTGATCCTCATCCCTAAACGGGTATCAAAGTCACCAGGATGAACCTAAAAGACCCAGGCCCATTGCTCATTAGTGAGCCATTGAGAGAACGTGATTAATCACGTCACCAAAGAAGAAACAACAGAACAAATTGTTTAATTGTGTTAAACATGCTTTGTGTCAGTTTCCAAATCTACTGAGAGCCTTGTATATGAGTTTCGTTGTGTGTGTGTGTGTGTGTGTGTGTGTGTGTGTGTGTGTGTGTGTGTGTGTGTGTGTGTGTGTGTGTGTGTGTGTGTGTGTGTGTGTGTGTGTGTGTGTGTGTGTTTGTGTGTGTGTGTGAATATTGAGTAAAAATCACACGTTTTTGTTATTTAAAAATGTATATTATTAAAAAATAAAAACAATAATTGTGTTTTAATTGAGATTAATAGACAATCCTCCACATATAATCTCATCTGGACAGTTGCCAGTTTTAAGAAATCAATTAGACTAACATTTGGAATGTTGTTGGATTAAAAAAATGTTGAATTTTGGTATTAACGTAATGGTGGTTCTGGGTAGATTCTTTATCTATAATTATGAAGACAGAACCTTATTTCTCTGTTTTTACAAAATATTTAGTTTGCAGCTACTTTCCATGTTTGAAATATATAAAGATCAAATATGCTGGGAAGCAAAGAAACTTTATTGATAAGAAAGTTATTGTAAGATGAATAAAAAGACCCCTCTTCGTTTATTTGTCTTCGTTTATTTTAGTTGAGTCCCTTGCTTTATTATTTATTATTACTTATGAAAGCCATTATAAATGTATATTTTGTTTATCACGTTGAATAAGTAATAAGGCTGGTTCACTATCTTTATCCACTGCTATTTTAAGTGAATAATTAAGCGAATAATTAATTATTCATAATAATTATTTATTATTATCTTTGACGTTGTCAGTCACACTCTTATTGGCTCATTAATAAGAAACTGAGTGTTTAATGAATAATAGCACGAAATATGCTACTTATAAAGTGTATGTTTTTATATAAATGTGTACAATTAACTCAAATGTATATTCAAAAAACATTATTAATAATATTACTTATTTTAATATAATAACGTCCATCCATCCATTCTCCAATTCGCTTATCCTCTGTACGGCCTGAGGCCTATACTAATATAATACTGATTTGCACTAATGTGTATTATTAGTAAATAAAAAGGGTTGATTTCATTTCATTTTTGATCTCTAGATACTGGTGAAGGTATTGGCCATCAGCAACCTAAATCAGAAATCATCGACTGCTAGTTCTATGCACTGCAAAAGATTTAATTAAGAGCCAAATAAGCTACATCACCAGCTGTCTGTAATGACAGATAAATCTAAGTATGCCAAAAGAATTCAGTGGATATAGGGTACTAAACCAGTTTGGGCACTGCGGCGCAAGAGAGGAAAGATTATGTGAAGCGGCGAGGGTGCAAACCTAAGTTGTGTTTCCTGCCCCTGGAGTGAGGTTAATCAATGAGATGTGTAAGCACAGCTGTTCAAATATTTATTCTAAGCAGGATACTGACAGCAGAAATGCACACACACAGAACAGTGGATCAGACCTTTGAGCTTCAGCCATCAGAGGGACAGATAGAGACGGGCAGAGAGAGAAAAAAAGGTGTGAGATGATGGATGGATCATTTCTTTTTGCTCAAACACTTTCAAAAGTCTTTCTGAACATCTTTCAGAAATCAGATTTTATCTATTTAATTTCTATATCAATAAGAAAAGATGTTTAAAGAAACTTTTTTTAAAAAAGAGATCAGATAAGTTTTTTTTTTTAAATCAAATATTAATTTAAAACATTATTTATTTATTTATTTTTTTTAATTAACTTTTTTCTTTTTGCTTGCATGCTCTTTTGTTGCCGGTGTGGATGCCAATGACGAGTAGCATCCTCTGGGTGTCAGTACTTCCCATGTTTCGTTATCCATCACTGATCCACAGTCTGTGTTTTAGCATGTAAGCAACCAGAAAACAATTTATGAAGTCAAATATAGGGTGTAATTTAGATGTAGGCTACTGACCGATCTTGGCTTGTAGCAGATATGCAAGTGGCTGTGGCGGGTAAGATTATGTTTAGATCTTATATTGATGATTTCAGATCACAGTCACTTGAGATGTTATTCGACTTTCTGCCGGCCATTGAGGTAAAGTGAAGGTCACTTTGGGGTTTTCGTAAGCCTTCCAACAAGATGATATTACTAATGGGCGGAATGATGTATATCCACACACTCATCCTTTGAAAAACAGGTGCATGCTGCAGCTGCAATTTGAAAAACAGGGGGAAAGACAGAATGATAGAAGAGGGGCTGATGAATAGAAAGAAACATCCGAGCAGAGGACGAATATGAGAGTTTAAAGATGATATAGCATACGCTGCAAAGAGTCTGGATGTAAGGAAGCTACCACCGAACAAGAAAAGCGCACTAAATTATTGAAAGCATAATAAAATGTCCTTGGGGACAGAGAAAGAAAACACTACATTATTATGCCTCCCTTTTTTTCCTTCAGCCAGTGATTATTGAACAAAAAAAAGGTTGTAGTCTCCAATCATTTTTCACAGAGAGAGAAAATCTTATCTCTAAAGAGTATTTTTTCCCCTATCTGGACTTTTTTACTTATTTGCTTTTCTAAAGATTGTTTGCCCTACGAATATTCTCACCATACTAATTCCAGCCATTTTCAGTGATTTAAAAATAAATAAGATTGAAGTCATTCAGCACAGAAGCTGAGAAGCTTATTTAAGACTGATTTTCAGCACTTACAGTCCCCCCTGGGAAGGGATTGGTTAAGCATGCTGTTTATGCCACGTGTGATTGGTTGATGAAGCCATCTGACTTGAAGCATGATTGGTGGATGGGATTAATCAGGACAGCGGGCTGAGACCCGCCCCGGTTAATTTTGCATGCGATTGTCACTTGCTGTGCAAGGAGGACATTTGATGCTAAATTCAAGGCCGTGGCACTGAAGATTAGAATCCGTTATGTTTTATCAGGTGAATGTGTCTCGCACAACATGCGGCAAAGCCAATCTCAGCACCCCAAGTAAACAATTTGCCATTAATCGCTCATCCTGCTCAAACAAATAGATATTGATTCTGCTTTTCAGCGCACGCTTGCCAGCAGATTTGTATCAGCGCTGCAGAAAAGGCATAAATTGTTTTTATATCTTGCCTTTATGTAGCATAATGTATTAACTTGGGCTTTGCATGAGGGTTGTTATAAGTGTAACAGTATAGGAAGGGGTTTGAATGATAGTTAGGGTGAATGCTGTGGGACTGTTTTTTTTTCTTGCTTTATTAAGGTATTAAAAAATATGTAAAATGCATTTCCTAATTTTTATTCATACAGTAGTGGCCAAAAGCTATGCCCGGAAGGGATATTTGATTTTAGTGACCCTACAAGTTTGAATAAACCATCAAAATATGAGGAAAATAATTTATATATATATATATATATATATATATATATATTTTTTTTTTTTTTTTTTTTAAATGTGGAAGAACAAGACACCAATTTATTTATCTTACAAAATCATTTGGCAAAAAAAGGCAAAGTACATAGGTAGGTTTTATTTTACAATGCAAACAAACAAACAAATAAATAAATAGAAAAACAAAAAATATAACCGTTCCCTCTCGTTTTTGCATGTGTTCATTATTTCATTAGCCTGATCAAAAATGATGTCCACACAGTTTGACTCCAAGCACAACTATGCTTACAAAATCTTTAACACATTTTTAATAATATTTGACTAAAGGGTGAATATGTCATTTTTCCTAGGCCAGACATCACCTCTGGCCACTACTGTATATAACTTTAATTTCAATAGGCTACTTAAAATTGTTTGGAGTTGAAATAAAAATGTTTTTCTTGTAGTAAAAATGTCTCATTAAAAGGCTATGAATCTTCTTAAAATATAAATTCAATAAACATTCTACATTATAAATATAAATTCTATCAAGGCTATAAATTCTTAAAAATGATTTTGTATGTATTATTGTAATGTATTATTGAAAAAGTTAGAAAAAGAAAAAAGTTCTCTAAATGTTTTTCATATAAAACTAAAATAAACGTGGCACTTCGCTTAAATAAATTTTTAGCATTTTAAATTTTTTAACTATTTTTTTTTCTTTTTTCAACTAGGTTTTGTATTTCTTTCTTAACTACATTTCTTACTTTTTTATCTTCGACATATACCATTGGCCCCATTAACTGATCTCTACATTGTCTGTATATGGACCCTCCCCATGTAATAGATGGCAAAATCTTTTGATGAACATTTTACTTATGGGCTGTATCTGATTATTTTTCACTCTCATTTCAGTTCCCATTTTCCTGGTAGAGCTGCACTGAGAGTAGAATTACATACCCTCCACCGTACAATTGATTTGTGAGTAATTAAAAATGTCTGCAGTTGGACATGGTCCAGCTTCATGTTCTATTCATGCAGATTAATACATATTTGTCGGGGCCTCCGGGATCAGACAGGCAGCAATGTCTGCTATTAAACATTCATGAGGGAGCAGAACACAGGGACTCATATCCTACTGGTATTTATGGGTCCATTTCTACATCTTAGTGCCATCATAATGGATTACGAAATCAGAAAATTATTGCTTAGCAGGGATGGAAATTTAATTTGTGTCATGGAAATTTATTAAGAAATGGCTTTTTCTTGGAAATTACACTCACACGGTTTGTTCTTGTCTATGTGTGGGTTTAATACAGGTGGCTGGAGTGTTTGGGGCAACTGGGCAGAGTGCAGCAGTGAATGTGGGGGCGGAGTCCAGACGCGCACACGCACCTGTCAATCACCTCCTGAGGAGGCGTACCTGTGCGAAGGTGTTCTGGAAGAAGGTCGTCCCTGCAACTCTCAGTCGTGCATTGGTAAGTTCTACGCTCATACACAAATGCATGTGACCGTTCGCACATCCACTTCTTCTCTTGCTTTCTCTCTCTATAACTATCTGACACCTCATTTTTTTTACATTCCTCACATTTCACTGTAAAAAAAAAATTCTGCTTCCTATGTGATGTAATGATAGAGCAATAAGTATGATACAATAATAGACCGATGATAGAATGAGCGTTTTTGTGTGCTTTTCATTGGACCCATAGGCTACAGGCAGTATTCCTCTAAAGGCAAGGGTTTAAGTCCAGTGAAATACAAAGGAATGCAAGAGGCCATGCTTGGTAAGGGCGTCACTGACAAAATCAGTATGAATGTGACTGTAGTGAGTAGATTTTCACTCAGTTTGGATGGAGGCCATGAGTAAATAACCCACTCCATGGTCAAGGCCATCGGCTGCAGATGTCTTAACCTCGGTTGTCTGTGTCTCTGTTCCGCATAGTCTGCTTATTTTTCATCTGCCATCCACTGATCGCTCCATCTTGCCCTCTTTCAGCACACTTTTCGATGTTTAAAGCCCACGTTTCGAGGTCAAGCAAACTTAGAAGTGTCCAAACTCTCACACAGTCTCGTGTTCGCATGGAGAGTATCAAATCAAACACAGGTCCACTTCTCAGATATGTTACCTTAAACTTCACACAAAATCCCAAGCATGGCTGATGCTGGTCTAGATGTTCAGTTCGCACAGCACTGCCCGATCAGAAGTCGACTGTAGTTGCTAACCCCACCCAATCCTGCAGGCAAAGGCAGACTTGGCACTCGTAGCCAATCCCTGCGCTCGGTGGACAGCCGTAAACGAGAGGACTCTGATAAGACCCGCAGTGGACAGCAGTCTTCCCAAACAGGTAAGAAGACAGGTGGCATCAGCCTCCACTTCAGCTTGGGGTCACACACATACACACACTTGCAACCGTTTCACTCACTAGTTCACATACAGGGGAGTAGACTGGATGCGTATGTGGCTATGGCCTTGTTTTTTTATGCTCCTGTCCTTGTGATTTAAGTTTTGTTCGTCTTTGTCATGTGTATTATGGCATGGTTCATGGCAGAACATTGTGATATCCATGAATCATGGACACCATTGCTTACAAGGAAGCAAAAAGAGTTTTGAAAGGGTCATAACCCCGTATTATGAAACAACCAAGAACAAGGGGGTGGTGATGCTCGATTTGCATGCTTTAATATAAAAGAAATATTGGGCTACTAATAATGATGTAATCCCTTGTATTTTGTCTTTTCTTTGTGAGTACTGCATGAATTTGTCATATTTATCATATAAAAATTAATCAAATTATCTTATTTACAGTTACCACCAATATGAGTAACTGTTCAAAATGAATGTTATTTTCCTCTACGAATGCTTCTAAAAACTTAGCTTTCCTCTTAATTAATCAGAAATTGTGTTTTAATAAATTGTGCATGGTTTTAATTTTTTTTTTTATTTACTTTTGGAAGGAGATGATGACAACTACTGTAAATACATATTGTTTAGTATGCCTATGCAGGGTATTAGAATGGAAACTAAAAAGTTGAATGCCTCTAATGTTGTCAGAGTTAGATTAAATCTTTTCCTCCTTATCAGTTTTCGTTTTGACATTCAATATCATTCTATTGGACATTCTTGATTCTCCATTTCCACTGGATGGTAATTATAGCCTAACTCTTCCTGTTGGATAGCCATGACAGCCCATATTATCTATTGGAATGTCAGGACAGCCAAGTGTTTCCAATTGGACATTTAATATCTTCCCATTTCTTTGGGATTACACATGATTCCTTGGCTTTCCCAGTTGCTCAGATATTAAAGTCTCATCAATTGGACAGCCTTGTGAAATACTTAGATGGCTGACCCACATCCTAAAACTAAAAGCATGAACTTCTACTACGGGTAAATGCTGAGGATATGGAATCAGCAATGAAATTATTTAAGCCTCCCCTGTTAGATGAGGTGGCTAATCCCGCATGTTAATTAGTTTTGGCCCTTTTCCTACCCTTTCCTCCGCACTTTACCCCATCCTATCCCCGTCCCCACTTCCCCCCGTCCCTCTCAGTGGATCCTCCGTCGGGTGAGGAGTGGTCTGCGTGGAGCGTGTGTTCGGCCACGTGCGGTGAGGGCTGGCAGAGCCGCACACGCTTCTGCGTCTCCGTGTCGTACAGCACGCAGTGCAGCGGGCCGCTGCGCGAACAGAGACCCTGCAATAACACTGCTGTGTGTCCAGGTAAGCACAGCCCACCTCAGGCCTCTCCTCACCCCCACCATCGTCCTTATCCACCTCCCATCTCCCATCTCCCTCCACTCAGGTCCATTAGCCTTGCCACTCACCTCCCAGTCGCTGCCCATCTGAGGCTAACTCTTCCTGGGCTTCCATATACGGCAACTCCCCTCTAAGCCCTGGATCCTGGAGAGCCGTGGTAAGATGGTAATGGGTTTAAGTGCAGCATTGTCAGCTAAATCCCTGTAGTTCCCACTGCATGTAGGATGGTCTCTCTCCATTCCACCATTTCAGCATCTGAACATGTTATTCAGTTAAAAACACATGTCTAGCCAAGCACAATGTTGTATTAAGTCCTAATCATTTTATGCAGAAATAAAATGAATGATTTGCTCTTTAGCATTCAGAACTTACAGCTGAAAATTATAGTAGTCTTTAAACACTAAAGTCCCATTCACACCAAGAACGATAACTATAATGATAACTATATTTTTAACTATAAAATAATTATAAAAATAAAAAAATTATCGTTTATCAGCTGGAAAAAATCATTCTGAATGTGATTCCATCGATATCGTTTCTCTGTGCCGTTATCATTATAGCTGTGGTGTGAACTTTGCTATTAATATTGAGAATGATTTATAGAACTAAATCTTTATCATTATCTTTATAGTTGTTGTCCTTGGTGTGAATGGGCCTTAAGAGTTCCATGTATATTTGTGTTTTACATCCCCTGTAATTCTCTGTTCACACTGACAGCTGTTTTGTGCTGTATTGTTGGTTGTTAGTAGCAAAGTCCCTTTGGAACGAAAGTAAGTTCACTTGATGGCTGTATTTGCAAGGCCTTCGTCCATGCAAGAAACTGTTTTTCAAACTCAAATTTAAATAACATTTTGAATCAGCAAAAAAAATAAAAATAACATTCACATGAACTGTCTCGTAAATGTTGTTTCTTATCCTCAAATGATGTTTAATTGCATATATTTCTGATTGGTCTAGCTCTAGCCAATGAGAAAATGTGTTCCTAAGTACAAGTCTCTGTTTCTGTTTCTGTGGAAACTGGAGTGTCTAACAGTTGCCACAATGACATGATGACCTTACCACCTGCTAAATGACGCTTTTTTTTAGAAGTTGGGACTACTAGAGCCGCCATATTGCTTGTTGCAGTTTATACAGTACATAGCAATACAAGTGAAATGTGTCTTGTCTAGTAGGCATTCCTTTCGTAACATTATTGGTTGGCTATTTAAATGGCAATAGCTTTTGAATATCTGATTACAAATGTGATGTATTGCTGGTAAAAAAATAATAATATGTTCTTCTGTTTGGATAGGGAATCAGATTTCTTGCTACTAAAAATGGGAGAGGAAAATGTTTGTAAAATTGCAGCAATACATCATATTATGAACAAGATTTACAACGATCTATGCATTCACTCCGGTTGGTAGTCGCCCCATTACTTCGCCTCTCATTATACGTTTCTCAACTTTATCTCATCCCAAACGGTCACTCATGACATCAGGAAATCTGCAACTTCCTTGAAAATAAATGAATTAAAATGAATGCAGATTGTTGTCAGTGTGAACCCCTCTTTACTTTTCCTCTAGTGCATGTGTGTGTGTTGTCAAGGTGCGTTTTTCTCTCTATAAATCATACCCTAGCCGCTCTGATTGCAGTGCACGGGGCTTGGGACGAGTGGTCTCCATGGAGCTTGTGTTCTTCAACGTGCGGCCGCGGCTACAGGGACCGCACTCGCTCCTGCAAGCCACCGCAGTTCGGAGGAAACCCCTGTGAGGGTCCGGAGAAACAGACCAAATTCTGCAACATTGCTGTATGCCCAGGTGATCTTTTGGTCTTTAAATACATTCTGCCTCATACAGATTTAATGACTTCCATCAAGAAGCACAATTAAAGCCTAATGTGAGGCACTGTAGGAGAAGGAGATTGAAAGGAACCATTGTGAAGTTCATAGCAAATGATGGTGATTAAGTGATGATTAAAATCACTACGGATTGAACCAGAGTTTGGCAACCCAAAGCTCCTCTTCCTTTCTTCTGCAATTTATCTTTCAATAATGTCCCTTTATCACATTCCACTCTCAATCCCTCACTTTTGTCTTCCTAATGTTTCTTTGTATCCTCTATATTCAGAATAATCTTCAGTTTCTTCTTCTGAGTTCATGTATTTTCCTCTGTAGTGGATGGAGTGTGGAATGAGTGGTCCAACTGGAGTTCCTGTTCCTCGTCCTGTTCGAATGGAACAATGCAGCGCACTCGGGAATGTAACGGACCTTCGTACGGGGGCCTAGAGTGTCAGGGCGAGTGGCGTCAGACACGTGACTGTTTCCTCAGAGAGTGTCCTGTGGATGGCCAATGGCAACTCTGGAGCTCTTGGGCTGGTTGTACCAAAACTTGTGGTGGAGGAAGCCAGCAGAGACAGAGGGTGTGTCATGGGCCCTTTTTTGGAGGGGAGCCATGCCAAGGGGACAGAGAGGAAGTTAAACGTTGCAATGAGAAGAGGTGTCCAGGTGAGACGATCAAGTAGTTGTAGCCAAAATTCATTTCCGACATACTGGTAGACACAATAAACTGGTAGAAATTTGATAACTGGTATATTTTAAATCATCGTCTATCATGGTTATGCTCATGTGGCTTTGCAGATTTGTGGCGTCACAAAAGTTGATCATTTTCATGCATTTTTACATTTTGTCACTTTAAATAATTTTAAACAGATGTGAAAGAGGTCTCAATTCAGTTCCCTTTCGAGGGAACTCAACACTGCGTCGAGAACTCGACACTTTGGGGACGCTCCCTTAGCGTGCGCCTCTGAAGTAAGAATGAAACTATTCCAATCTTGATTGGCGTTGCGTCCTGACATAACATGTGACGGCATAACCGGGAGTATAAAGGTGACGCTGAAACACACACATACCAGCTATCGCTCTTCAGCAAGCGCTCTATGTTGAAACTGTCTGTCCTATTTACTGTTGTCTGTCCTTGAAAGTATGGCGAGACAACAATTTAGGAGATGTGTGCACCCCTGTCCTAGATTTATTACGGGTAGAGACACGCATCCGTTATGTGTAAATTGTTTGGGAGTGCAGCACGCACAGGCAGCTCTCGAGGGAGCTGCTTGTGAGCCCTCTGAACACTGTGAAGCACTCCCACTAAGAGTGCTGCGCTCCCGCTTGGCTATTTTTTCTAAAGATGGCCAAGCTTGCGATCCTTGCGGTTCAGGTCCCGCATCTGTTGAGGCGGCGCGGAGGCTTAGATCGTGGGGATCGCAGAAGGATCTAGCAGATGAGAACGAGATTGCCGAGGCACTTTCTTGTTCTTCATCTGCGGATTCTATAACGCTCGCTCATGGTGCAGAAGCCCGCGCTGCGGCTTCTTCTGCCCGTGACGAGTGCTCGGTGCTTGAGCTGTCTGCTTCCGAGGAAGTGGATGTGCTCAGCATCGGGAGCGCGGAACTTGAGTCTCACTCGCCAGCTCATGTTCCCGCTTATGAGGAACTGGTGGAGGTTGTAACGCGTGCTGTGGCCAAACTCAACATCAGCTGGCCACAAGATAAGCAGGAGGAATCTCGTCAGAGTAAATTAGACATATAGTAATGTTGTTGGCACGAGAGAGGCGGGGTATGGCAGGATGCCGTGTGTGGAGGAAGCTTTAGCGAGCTACCTTTCTCCCGAAGCGGCATCCTCGCTTATAGCCCTGGCGCTGCCCAGCAAACCATGTAGGGACACCTCTACATTGGTGGGCAGGGCGTATATGGCGGCTGGTCGAGCTGGTGCGTCCCTGCACTCGATGGCTATTCTGCAGGCGTACCAAGCCGATATTCTCAAAGATCTAGATGAGGGGGAGGGACCAACACCTGCTGATATTACTGAGCTAAGAAGAGCCGCAGATTTATCTCTCCGTGCCACTAAGGAGACCGGCCCGTGCTATTGGCCGCTCCCTGTCAGCTTTGGTGGCCACGGAGAGGCATTTGTGGTTAAATTTGTCGGGCATTAAAGATAAAGATCGTTCCTTTTTGTTAGATGTATGGGAGAGGTTTGGACCAATGGAAGTGGATCTATTTGCGTCTCGAGAGACGTCCCACTGCCCACTTTGGTTCTCCCTCGCACATCCAGCCCCACTGGGGTTGGATGCTATGGTACAGGCCTGGCCGAGGCTTCGCCTGTACGCATTTCCCCCGATCGCTCTGCTTCCGGAAGTCCTGGAGAGGGTCCGTCTGGAGGGCATCAGTATACTTCTGGTTGCCCCAATGTGGCCGACCTGAGTGTTGTTTTCAGACATGATATCACTCCTGATAGCTCCACCATGGCAGATTCCTCTGAGGAGGGATCTGTTGTCTCAGGCGGAGGGCACAATCTTCCACCCTCACCCGGAGCTGTGGACCTAAGGTTTCTACGACTCGGTCCACGGTCCTTCAGGCTTTCCATCCTCCAGCTCATGTGTCGGCAGGAGAAGAGAAGCTTCATTTGCTCTGCCCCGTCAGAGTTTTGAGCGTGTACCTCGAGAGGTCCTCTTCTTGGAGGAGGTCGGACCAATTATTGGTGTGTTTTGGGTCACCTAAGAAGGGGCTCCCGGCATCCGAGCAAACTATTAGTAATTGGATTGTTCAGGCTATTACCTCGGCTTACAAGGTGCGCGACTTGCCTTCACCTTTAGCTGTTAGGGCTCATTCGACTAGAGGCGTGGCTTCCTCTAGGGCCCTCCTTTCGGGAGTGCCCCTCCAGGAGATCTGTGATGCAGCCGGCTGGGCTACCCCGCACACTTTTATTAGGTTTTACAGTCTACACCTCCCTAGTACACCTGGCGCACACGTGCTTTCGTCCTAGTTGAGTGCCTGAATCAGTTTCACTCCGGGACAGGCCTTTTCGGTGCGTGGCCTAGTGGGCATTCGTTCCCCAAAGTGTCGAGTTCTCGACGCAGTGTTGAGTTCCCTCGAAAGGGAACGTCTCGGGTTATGACTATAACCCTTGTTCCCTGAGAAGAGAACGAGACACTGCGTCGCTCTGCCACGCCCCTCGAGGCCTTAGAGCGTCTTGCTTCATCGCGAGGCTGGTATGTATGTGTTTCAGCGTCGCCTTTATACTTCCGGTTATGCCGTCACATGTTACGTCAGGACGCAACGCCAATCAGGATTGGAATAGTTTCTTTCTTACTTCAGAGGCGCACGCTAAGGGAGCTTCCCCAAAGTTCTTGACGCAGTGTCTCGTTCCCTTCTCAGGGAACAAGGGTTATAGTCATAACCCGAGACGTTTTCTGTGTGCACGCTTCAGATTCTGTCAGAACAGCATGCAAATACCAACTTGAGACCTCTTCAGCATCTTATTGTGTTGTTAGTTCTTTTTGTTATTTATTGCATTCAAGCGGTCAAATACACACAAAGTTATGCCAAAATGGCGTCTTAATTGAATGTTAAAAAATGCTGGAAGAAATTCAGAAGTGTGTCAATATATTACATTGGTGAATTAGGTCTTAAAGTGACAGAAGCCTAATAAATGTCTGTGCTGATATCTGTGTCCTGTTAAATAACAAAAGAAAAAGAGAAGATCACTCACCGCTCTTGACTGTATACCCTTTGTAGATTTAATAAGAATCACTGTTCATTTCATACAGTGAAGATTATGCAGTGTTTGATTTTACATCTGATATAATTTCTGTAGCATTTCTTACTTTTGACCTACCTGAAAAGTTAAAAGCACATTCATTTGTATTTTTTTCCTATTGTGTTTATTTGTCCTATTTATTTGCATACAATTAATTTCATTCATCTTATTTCATTACTGATGGTTTATTTGTCTTCAACAAAATTAAGAAAATTTTACTTATATAGGTTGGGCTTGTAATGATTTTTGATGTGATATTAAAATAAAAAATTGTGAAATTTTAATGCCATATAAAATGGTGGCATTGTAAAAACCTTATTCCCAGAAAATAAATAACCATTAACATATCGCTCAACAATGTTTTTTCACTCTATATGGACTTAAAGTTCCTTTAGAAACAACAATGTTCTATTGCTGTAACTTATTTTTTGTTCACATTTGAAAGACCTCAACATTTTTGCAGGATTGATTAGGATATTTTGTCTTTTCTGACGTGTGATTTTGTGCAGAGCCGCATGAGATTTGTGACGAGGAGAATTTCTCTAACGTAGTGTGGAAGAAAACACCTTCAGGGGACACGGCGGCTGTCCGCTGCCCTCCGAATGCTGTAGGTAAGACATGACTCATGCAAACACAAATAATAGCTTACTACTGTCCCTTAATGTTGTAGACAGACATTTTTAAGCCCACGGACAGCTCCAGAAGCTGGGACAAGGAAACAAGCAAAACTACATGTAGCATACAGTATTTAACCAATCCTTGTTCAAGATCGGATAATGGCAAACCATTTCTGTGATTCAGGGTTAATTCTTCGGCGATGTTCATTGGACGATGAGGGCATTGCATACTGGGAGAACCCGACTTACATGAAGTGTGTCTCAAATGATTACCGAAGTATCCAAACACTGGTTGGTGATCTCCAAACTAAACCCTAGCTAGGCTAACACCAGAAGTGTCTCCAAAGCTAAGGTTGGATTTGTTCCTTCTCCAGACCAGAGATCACCTTTCCAAGGCTCAACGAGGGCTTGTGGGCGACGGGGTCTCTGAAGTCATGACAAAGCTGAGGGTGACGTCCAGTGATGGAACAAGCTACAGTGGAGACCTTCTGGCTATCATAGATGTACTGAAAAACATGACGGAGATATTTAGGAGGTCCTACTACAGCCCCAGTAATACAGACATGAGGGTTAGTGGAGCGTTATTTGCTTAGTTCCAAATAAAGGACCATTTTGATTCATATTGCCCCTGAATGTTTCTTTCATGTGGTTTTGTTCACAGAATTTTGTGCAGTCAGTGAGTAACTTACTGATGGAGGAAAACAGGGACAGGTGGGAGGAAGCACAACTGGTGAGTCAGCCTTCATTGTCTTTCCTCTCTATCTCCATGTCTCTGTCATTCATTCATTCATTCATTCATTCATTCATTCATTTTTTCACTAACTCAATCATCATTCACTCATTCTGTCTTTCTAATGTTGGTATCGTCTCACTCTCTTTCACTTAGTAATTATGCGAGTTTCAGCTGGTTCTAAAGGTGATTAATTGGCTAATTCTCTTCACTGCACATCTTTCTTTCAGCTGTTTGTCTCCTGCTGTTTAGTTAGATCATTAGTTAGTTTACAATTTATGTCTTAACGCAAGCTTCAGTTTACATTCTGAAGGAAGGATATCATTAGGCTTGTAGAGCGGCAAAACTGCATGATTATGATGTTATTTTTAGAAAAATTTATAATTACTTTTTTCAAAAATATTTAAAAAGAACTTACAGAATCTCACAGTGAAAGAAGAGCTAACAAACATTTTAACACATTCCTTTCTGACAGCTGGGGCCCAATGTTAAGGAGCTTTTTCGCCTAGTGGAGGACTTTGTGGACGTCATCAGTCTCCGCATGAAGGACTTCCAGGATACTTATGAGGTCACCGACAATCTGGGTTAGTTTCCGCTGATTTAGACCTCGGTTTACACCCCTGCAATAATGTCAGAGGATGGTGGTCATGTACTTTAGGGGTTGAATATGTATGCTAGCCGCCTAGAAGTTGCAGCTACAAACCCAAGAAAAAACAGGAGATTTGCATGAGGCAAATTAAAAGTATACAAAGGTACAACGTTTAACATCATTATATGCTTTTGATGGTACTGAAATAGATGACCAATTGATATCCCTCAACACTATTACTGACATACACCTTGAACAGTTTCACACTTATCTGAAAGCAGTGATACACAATAACTATGTGTAGATCTAGACATTTCTGTAGCTTTCGAATCACACTCTAAACCATGCACATCTCTCCTGCACAAGGAAGACTCTGGTTTACTCAGCCCCCAGGTTCGTAAGAACAGAGGGAAGATGAACTGCCATGGTCATACGTCGTGGGCCGCAGCTGGTAGAGTTTAAAAGGAGGTGTGAGGGGCGGTATTAGGTTCTGTTTACCTTTGAATCACTGATTTGCCTATGAGCTCTGATTCTCCCATAGTGCCAACACCTGTGCTACAGCAATGACCTATCAGTCCCACACATAGCTTTAAGGCACAAAGACATCTATAACAGCACACATTCATCAACAGACTGGAAATAGAACTGCATCATGAGGGATAGTTCGTAACAGTTAGCGCACACACCCATTGAGGCGTGGTTCTAGTGTGGGAGGGCAAGTTCAATTCATTTTCACTCTTATTTGCAAAACAATTAATGTCTCTTCTTTACTCCACACAAAACAAATTGATGGTTTTTCAGAGCTAAGGCCAAGCGGATATGTTCTAGATAGAATATAAATTAAAAGTTTGGGGTCAATATGATTTTTTTAATGGTTTTCTAAGAAGTTTCTGGTGCAAGAACCAACATAGGTTCTAGTGTGACCTGCACATCAAGACAATCTCATTAAAATATGTATCTGTCAATAAAAATATCGAAAAAATGTCACGTTCAACATGTCATTATATCAGCCCGGTATCTTGTTAACACAACTTCTGAGACTTATAATTGATTAGTTGATTACTTGCTTGTTTGGTTAGTTGAGAAGTCATGAAACACAAGCAAAGCTAATTTCTGAGAGGATCAGTCGTAAAACCATTTGTATGTAAATTATTCCATTACATTGAATGTAATAACTTTCAATGTATAATAAACAATTGTTCAACCATAAAGTACAAATGGCTTTATGAAACATTTATTTCACAGATTTGTTTTTTTAGTTTCAAAAATAAATAAATAAATGAGTTTTTAAATGGGTATTGTAAATTCTTTCTGTGAAATGTGGTCAGTGCGATATGGCACAGATAATATGGCTGGCAGAAGAAGGCTGAGATCATAAGAGAATGAAAGAGTTTGAGCCGAGAGAGTTTGTATGGCGGAGTCGTCTGACAGCATGACACTTTCTCTATTTGAGATGTGATCGCTGTGCAGTGAGTCAGGATATTGGTGTTGCCATGGATCTTACAGTTCCCTCTGGATTCTCCCTCTAGTGTTGAGTATTCACAAGAGGCCTGTCGCGGGAAATGCAGATATCACTTTCCCAATGAAAGGATGGAGGGGGATGGTGGACTGGGCTCGCAACTCTGAGGACAAAGTCAGAGTGGCTAAAAACATCCTGGTCACTGGAAATCCAGGTACGAAACACACGATCTTACACGACTGCACACACAAATGCTTGTAAGCACAGTCGTCTAATGGTACGTACACATACTACAGATACAGTGAGCCTAGGAGCTCATGGAAGCAGGTTTGAATCTGGCCTGCCTTTTGTGTCTTATGAAATGTCACAAAATGGGGCCTTATGAAATCCATAAAAAAATTCTGTGTTTTCCATTATTAATCGTTATCGTTTATTATTTATAAATTTTTTATTGTAACCAAGTGAAAATAAAACAATTAATCTACAATTAAAAAAAAAAATGTTTTGGTCAAATAAAAGTGCAGCCCAACAGAACTTTACTGTATAAATTAAAACTTGAATGTAAAAATCTCTTGATTATGATATTCCTTATAGTAATAATAATAATAATAATAATAATAATAATAATAATAATAATAATCTAACATCAATAATGTTATTATTACTTTTTATTATAGTTATATATTGCTATCATTATTTTTTAAGTTAAACTTTTATTTTGGTGGATTGTCATAACGATCGTTGAGTTTTAACATGCCACAAGTTTATTTAATTGTTCCAAATGAAATGGTGAAATGCTTGTTAAATTTGATCCCAAAGCAACCCTGGAGATGAAGTTCATGTGGAGTGTCCTCATATTATAGTAAGATGGCAGACACTGAAAACACCATGAGTGTCACGTGTGTTTGAGTATGTGGTAGATGCCGCTTATTCACTCAGAGACACACAGAACAATCAGATTACATATTAAAATAGCAGTCCTTTTTGCTGTTTAATAATTGCAGATGCTAGTTCCTATCACAATTTGATTCATTTTACAGTTACTTTTGATTTTGTATTCCAAAATGTGCCAAATTCTGTGACATTTCACGGTATAAAGTAAATTCCATTTTTATGCTGTTTTCCTATTCCCTTTCTTTCTTGCTGTATAATTTAATGTCTCTTCCCTGCTGTTTTTGCTTGTAAAACAGTACAAAACGGCGTTCTTTAACACATCTTTGTGTTTGTTTGTTGGTTTTTTCCTCTCCTTTGTTTGAGAGCATATAGCTGAAGGCTGTTCAATCCTCGCCATGTCCGACTTTACAGGCCATTAAAGAAGCTCCTTCCCCCCGCGAGTATTCTAATAGAGGAGTTGCTTCTTAATCAGGAGTTGGCAGGAGCCAATCAGGCACAATTAGGTTTAATTCCCCTTCCCATTGGGAGATCTGTTGCCATGCCACCAGCGGTGGATTGACAGGTCATCAGGCTTTGGACATGCTGTGATGAGCTTTTATATTAAAGATGCTTTAGAATGAGGCGAATGAGAGAGGGATTTGACAGACTGAATCCAATGAAACACATTCTCACAGAGTGATCGAAACACTTTCATCACGATCTGCTCTCATTTAGTTGGTCAAACAAGATGTCTCACTCGCTCAGTGAAGAGGTGTGTTCGTTTAGTAGGTCTAACCAATAATATGTGCCTTCACAGCCTGCACTTGAATGCTACTGGTTCTCTAGTCAGTCTATAAAGGGTAACTAAACATTAAAACAACTTTTTTTAGTTAATGATCTGTAAGAACGGAGCTTCATAAATGCTATTCATTGATATGAGTACATTTTTTGACATTTGGGTATAAAGTGTTTTAATTCTACAATATATGTTGTAAAATGTTATATATCTTATTGTCTATTTTATATATATATATATATATATATATAGTCATTGTTTCATTTTTAAAAAATGTTTCAACCTCCTAATGTTTAATCTAATTGTTATAAATGGAGCTTCCGGTGAAAACATCAACATCCAATCGGGGCCGGATATAGGCATGGGCAAGAAGGGGCAATGCCCCCCCCAAATGCCGTGACTGCCCCCCCCCATAACAAAACCCCCCCAAACGTGATGGCATGCAAAGATCCCAAATATAAAAAATATTTCAAGAAAAATGGTCAGAGTGAGCGCTCTCTGCTCTCTACCATTTGCACATACCTACATAGGTATAAGAATGCCTTTCCTCAGCTCCATCGCATGTATGTGACCTCACTTGTGATTGGAATATCATCTGCATCAAGCGAGAGCTCTTTCTCCACTTTGTCTCGTGTTCTTACCCCTTTCCGCCGCACCATGCTACATGAGAGAAAAATAAATTTAGTTATTCTGGCTCACGAGAAGGCCATAACAACAGGTCTAGATATGGACGCATTTGTTAGGACTTTTGCACAGAAAAGCAGACGACTGATGCGATAATGACTGACATAAGCCATGATGTGTACAGAGCTAAAGAAATGAAAACAAAAAAAAACCCAAAAAAGAAATAAAAAGGATAGAAATAAAAAACGAAAGGACAGACAAGACAGACAGACAGATTAAAAAAAAAAAAAGAAGATAAATGCAGCTTCAACAGGGCACAAGCCAGTGTCCTATTTGTGCCGGTCCCTAGCCCGGGTAAATGCAGAGGGTAGTGTCAGGATGGGCATCCAACATAAAACCTATAAGACAAATCAAATGCTGATAGCTGATAGATTTGAGCTGATAGATTAGAGCTGGTATAGGATATAGGATTTTTTCTTTTCACAATATATTTTTTTCATTTCTGGCCATATCGATATATATCACAATATAAATCAAATAACTATATTTGTCAAATTTAAATGTTCCGTTAAATGACTTGCCCCCCCCCCCTGATATTCTACCTGCACCCCCTAGTGGGGCTGGCTGAATCCGGCCCTGCATCCAATCATCAACCAAACCAACCAAGTCCACGCCCTACATTTTCACTTTAAAAAAAAAAAAATTATAATCTGTTACACTCAGATGTACACCACAATATGGAAGAAAATATACAACTTGATACAACTTAAAAATTTAGTTACTCAGGTAAATCTAATTCATCTAAATTGTTAATTGTTGTTGTTAATATAAGTCATGTCAACTAAATTAAGTAACGTTCTTGTGTGGACGTAAAATATTATGTAAAACAATTCTAAGTTGTAAATAAAGCAATTATTATTGAAATACATTTGAAAAGAAAATAATAATTTTAGTCTTTTTTTACTCAGTGTTCATTCCTCTAGTACTGTAATACGTAAATGCCCCCCTCGGGTCTCATCTGTTCCCATTATTGTGGCTTTGGCATATTAGTCGGAGGGGAAGAGGGGTGGGCAAGCAAAAACTCAATTACCCTGTGGGAGCTCAAAACTGTCATGCCCCCAGCCCCTGTCCCATTCCATCAGTCTGTGTTCTTGCCCATGGGACCTCAGCTGCAGCCCTGGAGCTGTGGCCTCTGTCTGCCGCCTGGCACCACAGACTGGCTCTCTTTCTCCCCCCTACAACGCATGCCAGCCTTCCACATGTTTTGGCATGAGCTGTAGCAGTGTACAGTTGCTTGAAGACCAGATGGACCAGATGTGTGTGTGTGTGTGTGTGTGTGTGTGTGTGTGTGTGTGTGTGTGTGTGTGTGTGTGTGTGTGTGTGTGTGTGTGTGTGTGTGTGTGTGTGTGTGTGTGTGTGTGTGTGTGTGTGTGTGTGTGTGTGTGTGTGTGTGTGTGAGTGAGTGTGTGTGTGTGTGTGTGTGTTTTGTTTCAGGAGGTTCTACTGTGTGCTGTTCTCTGACAGTGATGCAGTGTGAGTGTGACAGAGGCTGGACCGCTGCCCTTTACCCTCACACTTGCCTTTTTAACTGCATCAGTCTCTTCATTAGCACAGGGAATATAACCTTGTCATTACGATACAACCATGATTTGCTATGTATAAATTGCATTTCAAAAGTTTAGGTATGGCTTTGTTCTGAATTACCCATCCTTTCCATGAGCTCCATGAAAGCTAGTCAGGGAACCGCAGCAGCTTCTGAGGACAATCTCCCATTTTAAACTGGGAAAGCAGCAAAAATCCCCCTTGAGAACAGAGCATGCATCAATGAAAACAGAATGACATTGATTAAGTTAAACAGAGTTAAAGGAGGAGCTAGGGGAGGAGGTGGGTTGCAAGCAATGCTGTGGAAGCAGCCAAGCAGGCAGACTGAGAAAGCATTTAAGGCAGCCTGTTTGAAAGGAACCAATGAGTGCTTAGGAATCGGATCAGCTGATAATTCTGGTACGCCGATGGTATTCCGATGTACGCTATATTTATCGTAAAAACAGTAATATTGTGAAATATTGCAATTCAAAACGTCTCAGTTACGTATGTAACCCTCGTTCCCTGAGTAGGGAACGGAGACGTTACGTCGGATGACAACGAATGGGGTTTCGCTTAGAAAGCCTATCAAATTCGAGTATTACAAAACGAGCCAATGGCAAAGAAATGCCATGGGTCTGCGGAATTTGCATAGCATAACTCCGCCCCACCTCGTGGGTATAAAACGAGGAAGCCGGCAACATGCAGATATGTTTCTTTGCTGAGGAGCCAAGACTGAGCTCAGGCGATCCCCGCGGTACAGCGGAAAGTGCTAGGCAGACGTAACGAGTTACGTCGGATGACGACGAATGGGGTTACCAGTCTAATCACGCCACCTTCTCGGCTGTCTTCCAGTCCCCTGCGTAAATCTGAGATCCTTGTCATGAGACTGGAACGGGCGAATGTGTTAGGTGTCGCCCAGCCTGCAGCTCTGCAGATGTCTGTTAGCGAGGCGCCATGCGCTAGAGCCCAAGAGGATGCCACACTCCGGGTGGAGTGGGCAGTCACACCAAGGGGGCACGGTCGACCTTGCTGCTGGTATGCCAAAGCAATGGCGTCCACTATCCAGTGAGACAACCTTTGCTTGGAGAGAGCCTTTCCCTTCAGCTTCCCACCATAACAGACAAAGAGCTGGTCTGAGGTCCTGAAACTCTGCGTCCTGTCTACATAGGCGCGGAGAGCGCGTACTGGACAGAGCAGTGCCAAGGCTGGGTCTGCCTCCTCCAGGGGCAGCGCTTGCAGGTTCACCACCTGGTCCCGGAAGGGAGTGTTAGGAACCTTGGGCACATATCCGAGCCGGGGTCTCAGGATCACGTGAGAGTAAGCCGGCCCGAATTCCAGGCACAATTCGTCAATGGAGAATGCGTGCAGGTCCCATACCCTCTTGATGGAGGCCAATGCAACCAGGAGCGCTGTCTCCATAGACAGGAACTTAAGCTCCACTGACTGCAAAGGCTCAAAGGGAGCACTCTGCAGGGCAGTTAGAACCACTGAGAGGTCCCAAGAGGGAACGAGAGGAGGACGAGGAGGATTCAGTCTCCTCGCTCCTCTCAGGAACCTGACGATCAGGTCGTGCTTCCCAACAGACTTACCTTCGACCGGATCATGGTGTGCGGCAATAGCGGCAACATAGACTTTCAGGGTGGAGGGACACAGCCTTCGCTCCAACCTATCTTGAAGGAAGGAAAGCACGACACTAATCGAACATCTCCGGGGGTCTTCTCGGTGAGAAGAGCACCAGTTGACGAAGAGGTTCCACTTCAACGCATAGACGTGTGTAGTGGACAACGCTCTAGCGGAAGTGATGGAATCCGCCACCGCTGGTGGTAGGGTACTCAAACCTGCCTCGTCCCGTCCAGGAGCCACACGTGGAGGTTCCAAAGATCGGGACGAGGGTGCCATAGGGTGCCCCGTCCCTGAGAAAGGAGGTCCTTCCTCAGGGGAATCGGCCAAGGAGGTGCTGTCGTGAGGAGTACTAGTTCGGAGAACCAGGTCCGGGCGGGCCAGTACGGCGCGACCAGAATGACCTGCTCCTCGTCCTCCCTGACCTTGCACAGGGTCTGCGCAAGAAGGCTCACTGGGGGAAATGCATATTTGCGGCCCCGCGGCCAGCTGTGCGCCAGTGCATCCGTGCCGAGCGTGCCCTCGGTCAGGGAAAAAAACAGGGCACAATGGGTCGAGTCGTGAGAGGCAAACAGATCTATCTGTGCGTCCCCGAACTGGTCCCAAATCAGCTGAACCGACTGGGGATGGAGTCGCCAATCTCCCGGGAGGGGCTGAAGCCGTGAGAGCTCGTCGGCTGCACAGTTCAGGGCTCCGGGGATATAAATGGCATGAAGCGACCTCAGATGCTTCTGACTACATATGAGGAGCTGGCGGGCGAGTTGCGACATACGGCGGGAGCGTAGACCACCTTGATGGTTGATGTATGCTGCAGTGGCGGTACTATCTGAACGGACTAGTACGTGTTGGTTCTTGAGCACGGCCCGGAAGCGGCGCAAAGCAAGACGTATAGCCAGCAACTTGAGAAAATTGACATGCCAGAGGCGTCGGGGTCCTGTCCAGGAGCCCGCGGCAGCACGTCCATTGCACATGGCACCCCAGCCCGTGGAGGAGGCATCTGTCGTTACAACAACGTGCCGCGAAGCTCGTTCCAGGGGCACTCCGGCCCGTAGAAAACTGAGGTTCGACCACGGGGTGAAGGTCTGACGGCAGGTCGAAGTAACTGTTACTCGGAGGGTGCCGTGTTGCCATGCCCACCTCGGGACTCGGTTGCGAAACCAAAGCTGAAGCGGTCTCATATGAAGCAATCCGAGCGGCGTTGCCGCGGCTGCTGATGCCATATGCCCCAGGAGCCTCTGCAAAAGTTTCAGTGGAACTGCACTCTTGACCTCGAACTGTCTCAGGCAAGTCAGCAGTGACTGCGCGCGCTCACTCGTAAGCTGCGCGGACATGTCGACCGAGTCGATATCCATACCGAGAAAAGAGATCCTGTTCACGGGGCAAAGTTTGCTCTTTTCCCAGTTGACCCGAAAGCCCAGACGAGCTAGGTGCTGGAGCACTAGGTCCCTGTGTTCGCAAGCCTGGTCTCGAGAGTGAGCTAGGATCAACCAGTCGTCGATATAGTTCAGGATGCGAACCCCGTGTTCCCGAAGGGGAACAAGGGCTGCCTCGACGACCTTCGTGAAGACGCGAGGGGACAGGGCTAGCCCGAAAGGGAGAACCGCGTACTGGTATGCCTGCCCCTCGAAAGCAAACTGTAGGAACGGTCTGTGTTGAGGGAGAATTGAGACATGGAAGTAGGCGTCCTTCAGGTCGATTGCTGCAAACCAATCCTGGGGCCGCACACATTCGAAAATGCGTTTGGCAGTGAGCATCTTGAACGGCAGCCTGTGAAGGGAACGGTTCAGCACGCGCAGGTCCAGGATTGGCCGTGACCCACCGGTTTTCTTTGGGACAATGAAGTACGGGCTGTAGAAGCCGGTCCTCATCTCGGCCGAAGGGACGGTCTCGATCGCACCCTTCGGCAGCAGGGTAGCAATCTCTGCTCTCATGATAGGGGCGTTGCCACCGACCAAAGTGGAGCGGACTCCCCTGAAGCGGGGAGGAGACCGCGCGAACTGAATCGCATAGCCGAGCCTGATCGTCCACGCGACGCAGCGGGACAGGTGGGGAAGATCTAGCCAGGCTCCCAGGAACTGTACCAGCGGGGTCATGCAGCAGGGCGGAATGACTGGCCCAGACGTGGACGGCATAGCGGCCCGGTGTGGGGGCACAGTCAGTAGCCGCGCCCGGACATAGGAGACCAGGGAAGGAAGAACGTTCCACGGGGGTCTGCTCTGCCAGGGGGCTGGCGACAGAGGCGGATGAGAGCGGCACGGTCCGGGGACGGCGCGCACTGTCAACCGGCTCTGGGACAGAGGAGGACGAGGGGTGCACGGCTCGGGGGCGGCGCACCGTGTCGTCCGAGAACTCTGTGTGCTCAGAGATGGAAATGTCACTTCTTTCTTTAACCACATTAGGGTGCTGCCCACCCGTGGGTGAGCAGCGGGGAGTGGAGAACAAAATATTTTCCCCCGGCCCTCCACCGGGGGAAGGAGTGGTCCTGCTACCATCTCGTGTGAAGTAACTTTCAACATCCCTGAGCAGCCCGTCTCAGGAGCGCCGCTTGGCCCGGCGTTTAGCGGGGGGCGGGGCTGGAGAGGGCTGGGGCGCCTTCTTACGGCTTCCTCCGCGACCGGGCCCGGGTGGAGGCTGCTGCTTGGGCCGGGCGGGAGGGGCGGGAGCCGCAGGAGGTTGCCCTCGGCGGCGAACAGACCGAGCGTTCTGCCCGGTCGGCTGGGTGGAGGCAGCAGCGGGCCGTCGGGGCCAAATATGCTTAATAGCCCCAGTCTGTTTCTGGGTGGTGGAGAACTGTTGGGCGAAATCCTCCACCGCACCGCTGAAGAGGCCGGCCTGGGACATGGGGGTGTCGAGCAGGCGGGACCGCTCAGCATCCCGCATGTCAGCCAGGTTCAGCCATAGATGTCTCTCCTGGACCACAGCTGTGGACATCACCAGACCCAGGGAGCGTGCTCAAACGACGGTCCCGCGGGAATCCCCTGAACGCTCGCAGGTTGCAACACTGGTGAAGGTGCTGTGGGGCACGGAAAAATAGTCGGCGCTTTGTTCCACACAGTCACCCTATGATCACCCTGGCCACCAGCCGAAGTAGAGCCTCTCGAGGAGGTGCTTGATCGGGGTGTGGATGAGGGGACTCTCACTCTTGCGAGATCATTGAGTCTCGATCTAAGTGTTGCGATGGTCATGTTCCCACAGAGAGAACATGACTCATCCACGAGCGCTGCTCTAGCGTGATTAATGCCCAAACACACTAGACAGCGCTCGTGCCCATCAGAGTCAGACACAAGCCGACCGCAACCAGAAGTGCACGGGCGAGGCATCTTTAAAAAGACGTGCCGCGTGCAAGCTCTTTTTGTGAGAGAAACTCAGTGCTGAAGCGCCCGCTGAGAACACACTCACTGGCAAACCACGCTCAGATAGGCAGGAAGTGTGCACTCGCCGGGAGATCGCCGTCACACCAACACTGGAGAGTTGCTCGTCTCGTAAGAAGCTGAAAATCAGAGATAGCTTAGGGAGTGAAGAATTACACTTGGCTCCGAAGCAAAAAAACATATCTGCATGTTGCCGGCTTCCTCCTTTTATACCCACGAGGTGGGCCGGAGTTACGCTATGCAAATTCCGCAGACCCATGGCATTTCTTTGCCTTTGGATCGTTTTGTAATACTCGAAGTTGATAGGCTTTCTAAGCGAAACCCCATTCGTCGTCATCCGACGAAACTCGGAGTGACAACGAAAGGGAACAACTTCATTATTTTATATTATATTTTAAAATGTAACGTATCCATGTGATTTCATGTCACAGGCACTGAGTGGAAGGTGGGCAGGATCTAGGTGCAGCAGCTACTTTAATTAGAATTAAACCTTTCAAAAAATCTTTACAAAACATTGAGGAATCACATGGGACTTGAACAGAACAACCAACTTAGTAATGACAATAGCAGACATCTAGACAGGACTAAACACAGGGCTTAAATACACAGCAAACAGAGGACCTAATGAGACCAATGAACAAGACACACCTGAACAGAACTAACTCGATCCGTAACCAAGGAGACAAACAGGCAAGGAGGAAGACTGAACTAATTAACAAACTGACAGAAAATGAATACAAAATCTCAAACATGACATTTCAACAATGAATTTTCGGCAGCCATTACTCCAGTCTTCAGTGTCTCGTGATCCTTCAGAAATCTATTTTTTTTCTTATTATTATTAATGTTAATAACAGATGTGCAGGTTAATATTTTTGTTAAAACTGAGATACATTTTTTTTTCAAGAAATAGAAATGTTTTGTAGCCTACAATATAAATGACTTTACTGTTAATCAATTAAATGCACCCTTGCTGAATACTAGTAGTTTCCATCCATTCATTCATTCATTCATTCAATCATTCATCCAAGTTAAATAGAGATTTAAAATGTTGATTAAAGTGGATTCTATCCACATTTGTGTGTGTGATTTGCACACATATGTTAATTGCTTAGTCATGTTGGCCAACTCATACGGTAAGGAGTTGGAGGCAACCATGCAATCTCAGCTATACAGTCCTGCAGTTACATTACAGGCCTCTAAATGAAGGGTTTGATAACACAAATCAAGGATATATCTCAATGACCTCATTTTTTAATAGCATTTCTTTCCCAAATCCGTATGTGTTATAGATGAAGACGACGCATCAGCATTTGTGACTGGCATCGTACTGTACAGAAACTTGGGCAGTATTCTCTCTCTACAGAGGTGAGACTTTGTGCATTTCAAACTGGATTATCTAATTTTACATAAATTGGTAGCACACAAAGTAAGACTGCCTTTTTGATTATTGTTGGTTTACTCTAGGCTGCATATGCTTTAGCTGCACCATGCTATTAGTTGTTGTTTTTTTCTAGTTCTAGCATTATTTAAGCTAAAGTAGCAACAATTTTAATTGTCAGATTTTATTATCTTGACATTCATTGTTAGAGCTTTTATTTTTTCCACAATTCAAGCAGATAGAACCTATACTTGTTTGCCTATCAAGTGAACTGAATTTTTCAAAAATGATCATACTCACCCTTGTGTCGCTCCAAACATTCATGACTTTCTGTCTTCTACAGGACACAGAAGAAGAAATTTTAAATAATGTTTTTTTCTTTACTATTTGTTTTTCTTGAATATTTTAAAGAATGCACAATTTTCATGGTAGGGTGAATTATTATTCCTTTAAAGGGACTTTACACAAAGTGTCTCTTTTCATAAAAACACACACTTTGCCTTGTAATATTATTATAGCCTTTCTGAATAGTTGAAAAATGTCTACATTTATTTAAATGTCTTTAAAATTCAATTTTTATACTTCATTTTCAATCTAAACTGACTGCAGTCCTCATTTCTTGAAATGTGATTTTGAAACAGATATCTTGTGACACAAACACTTTTAGTTTTTTTGTATGGATGAAAACATGTATGACTGTAGTATATGGATAAATGTGTATATGCTGTTATTAGCTAATGGCATGCACATTTACAACATCACAAAGTGAGACAGGGCACAGTGAAGAGTCTCATGTGTCACATGGGAAAGTGGCAGCTTCTCTGAAGGCCATGACCTCCACTCTTCTTCCACCACTGTTTTTTGCAGTCCTCCTCATGATTTCTATCATCCTTCTTTTATTTTCACAGAAATAGCACAGTGCTGAACTCCAGGATGATCTCTGTGACAATCAAACCCACTCCCAATACTCTATCAACTCCTCTAGAGATTGAGTTCTCACACCTATACAATGTAAGTCAGCCTGCCCTTTAAACCCATATGTTGCACCCAACAGGATAGTCTTCCAATAATATTCAAACTAGACTAGACTAGACTAGACTAGACTAGACTAGACTAGACTAGAAAACTGTCACTCTGATGCATTAAAATTAATTACTTTTTAATTTTATTTTTTGTGTGAATCTTCACATAGAGAGATTCTTCCCTCACAAACTGTAGGATGATTTTAAAAATGCTTCATTAAAAACATTAATTTTAGGTTTAAAGGTTAGATTATTATAGCTTTAACTTATTTTATTTTATTACACATTTTTAATCGTGTTTAGCCATTTACCAGAATTCCACTATTTTGGGAAAAGACAATTATTTTTAATTATGTTTTAATTATTTGTATTTAGGTTTGGTTTATGTATAGAAAATGTTTAAAATCACTGCCCTCAATACTGCTGTCATTATCATTCTGCTAAGCTTTCCTTTTTCTTGTTAAAATTAACTTAATCGACAAATTCAAGGCTCCAACGTTTTTGCCAAAAAAAAGAAAAAAGATTACCATCACATATCATTGGCATCACACACAGCATCAAAAAGTCCACTTGAAAGCTGACGGCAATGATCAGATCTTTATCGCAGGACATGTAAAAATTGTTTTAAATGAGAAATGTTTTGAAGAAGTTTCATATTTTAAGATTTCAGGTGGTCAAAAGTGGAGAAGTTGAAGTATAGTTGAACTATGTATAAGTTGAAGAATCACCAATACATATTTGCAAGGCAAAATCACAAGGTGACATTCTTCTCTCTCTCGCCCTCTTTCTCTCTCCACAGGGTACCACAAACCAAACCTGCATTTCCTGGGATGAGAATGACAGGTGAGAACACGGCTATTGATTTAATTCTGTCGCAGTAGGTGTATTTCCCTTTAGGAAGGGTGTGTTGATAAAGGGTTAGAGACAACGTGCTGTTGAAGAATGTTAAAATGTTGATGGAACGTTGGTGACGGGATTCTGATGACCCGGCTTTGACGCCACTTTGACACCGGATGATTGTGGCACGCAACGCTCCTTCTGTACTTCAACATCAGCAGTGGCGCCTCCAGAAATTTTTCATAGGGGTGGCCAGATGGGGCCACTTAAAATCTTGGGGTGGCACACCAAAACTATAAACCATAATTTCAGAATTTTATTCTACTGTTGTAGCAAACCGGCCTGTAGAAAACTATCAGAAAAACTTAAGGAAACTCCTACTGATATACTTTGGTTTATTGTGTTATATTTAATGTTACTAATGATATTGGTAGGGCCCTACTAATATATATTATATTATATATAATGATATATATTATACAGATATGATATATATATATATATATATATATATATATATATATATATATATATATATAAGGGCCCTCGCCCCGCGGCATATTTCAAGATACTTACATAATTGTGATGAATTTAATCCTTTTTAAGTTGTTATTTTGCAGTGTAAGATTACAGTTAACACCTTTAAATATTACATAAATGTATTATGAATTTTTAATAAACTTAATGAGTGTATAAATCAGCAGCAAAAAGTAATTCTTGAAAAAATGTGCACAGTAATTTTATAAAATCTAAATATGTTAATAGAAACAAATTACTATTAGTTCTCTTATAAAATTCAATCAGGCAATCATACATTTCACAATTTTATATTTATATATTAATGTCAAGAATTCAGAAGTGCATATATACCCTACAGCTACACTACAAAGAAATAATATACAATTAAATTATGCTTATTTTAAATGTATTGAGCAGGCTAGGTATAACAAAATATATTGGCTTTTAATAATATTTCAGTGCGCAAACCCATGATAACATGAAAAACAGCACGCACACAGCGTGTATGCGCATCGCGGGATTCGCGGGTGCAAAATGATGTGCTCAAAGCAACATGGAGTCACCGTGTGCAGCGCTGCGCTGTATCAATAAATATTGATACAGCTTAAGGGTTTTAATGACTCACTACCAGTGTTGGGAAAGTTCAATTTCTACATGAACTAGTTAAAGTTCAGTTCACAAATTTTAAAACGAACTAGTTCAGTTCAGTTCATACTTTAAAATTTTTAACTAGTTCATTAGTTCTTTTTTTCCATATGTTGCTGCGAGCTATTATTTTTCAAAATGATTGCCACAACCCATGAATTAGAGATAGCAATTATTTTATCGGTGGGCAAAGTTTGAACAGAAATGTAAGATTTTTCCCATCCTCACCGACCTTGTCATAAAACCCGTTTAAATGATCAAACGATCCTCCTTGCTGCATTTTGTGTTGATGACGCATGCGGCCTTGCGACGCTGGCGGCTGGTGTTGCCAGATTGGGTGTTTTTTCCGCTACATATTAAGGCCTGTTTACGGTGTGTTTAAGCCGGGGTTTCGCCTGGAAGGCTCTATAGAAATCTGGCACCCTAATGTATGAAGTTAAACTGTGCGCGCGCTGTTCACAGACACCAGAATGAACGAGTTCACAGTAACGTTCATCAGGCAGTAATACAGTATGTGCAGTTCACGTTCACCCAAAATATGAACGAGTTCATGAACTATCGTTCAATGAACGCGTTCAGGCACAACACTGCTCACTACCGTGTGCCGTTTAAAAACAGCAACAAACTCCAACAAAATAAAGTAATTGTATGCAAATCTACAGCCTTTTATCTACAGATCATGCATTATAATGTGAATATATCATATTGGAGAGAGTTTTACCGTGCATCCAAGAGGCGCGCGCGCTGTTTGAATATGAATGGAGAATGATTGACAGCCGCAGAGGAGGGGAAACGAGTTTCCGTATACTTTAATGATGTAAATAGACTTCTGTCCCTCACATTAAGCTATGGAATGACTTCAGATGACTTTGTCACCCAAACTGACGTGAAAAAAGCGGGAGGCCCCGAAAAGCGCGCTGTTTGCATCCCTGCTTGTCAAAACGCGGCAAAGACACATCAAAAAGCTGCTGTAGCAGTATACTGTAACCATTTGGCACTTAAAGAGCACGTCACGACACATAATACCCCGTCTTCTTTTACTAAAGAATATTTTTGACTTATTTATGAAATGCATAACCGATGCTACTAAAATTTATACTGGCCATTGGGGTGGCCAGTGGGGTGGCAAGGAGTCGGCCAGGGGTGGCCACGGCCACCCCTGGCCACCCCCTGGTGGCGCCATTGAACATCAGCAACAATTATGGAAATCACACTTCCATTTTAAGCAGAGAAGAGCGACACAAAGCAAGCTACAGTGAAAAGCAGTTAGAAAGAGGAGAAAGAGTGAAAGAGACAAGAAGGGTCTGGCTGTAGAAATGCACTCTGCCTGTGACGTCACATGCGCTCTCTGTAAAATAACGGAAATAAGTTGCAAAGATAATGTTGTTAGCATGTTAACAAAAGGTATTTTTATGGATGTAGACATTTTATTTTTCTATTTATGTTGTCTTATTTATATATGACACAGCTAGTGTTGTTTATATGTCACAAAAAAGTGTTATGATGGGTTGGTTTAGGGGCGGGGTCAGGGGTAGGTCATTCGTATGAATTCATATGAATTTGGCAACTCGTAAAATATGTACGAATTAGCAAAAATCATATAAATTCATATGAGTGAGGTCGAATGAATTCGTACGAATTAGCCACCTCGTAAAAGACCGGGTTGTCATATCATACTGCCATGTAAAAACTATTTAAGAATAATTTAAGGCCAACTTGTGTTTTTGTTTTATTGACTTTACAATAACACAAACACTTTAACACTTTAAAAATAACACTTTACAAAACTGTTCAATTTGTTAGTGCATATGAACCAACAAGGAACAACAATTTACAGCATCTATTAATATAGGATAGTGTTCATTTATAGATATACTATTGTTCATATTAGTTAGCATAAAGTACAATTGAAAAATTTGGGGTCAGTAAGATTTTTATGAAATAAATTTATAATGCTACAATATGCACTGATAATAATAAAAGCACCGAATCAGCATATTAGAATGATTTCTTAAGGATCATGTGACACTGAAGACTGGAGTAATGATGCTGAAAATTCAGCTTTGACATCACACGAATAAATTACTTTTTGAAATATATGTATTATACTAAATATAGTTTAAAATATCTAAAACTGAAAACAGTTATTTTAAATTGTAATCATATTTCAGAATATTACTGTTTTCATATATTTTTGATCAAATAAATGCAGCCTTGAGAAAAAGAAACTTTAACATGAAAAAAAACCAGACCCCAAACTTTTAAACTGTAGTGTATGGTTATTTATACAACTTTACATGTTAAAAGTGTATTATATGTAGGAATTAATAGAGTCATGTAAATTATTGTATTATTCATTATTAATTCTGTATACTTAAAAAAAAAATAATGATAACACTGTACAATAAGGTTTAATTTGTTAACAGTAGTCATTTTATATGTAGAAATTAACATTAACCTACATTAATAAATTCTGTAAATTATTGTATTATTCATTATATAATATTTTTACTTTAACAAATTGAACCTTATTATAAAGTTTTATCATTATTGTAACAATGTTCAGGGAAGAAGGAGGCGGGAACCGGCGAACAATCAAAATCTACTTTATTTAAAATAAAACAAACAAACCAAAATACCGCCAGCAGCCCCTCGCGGACGACTGCTGGCTGCCGAAAATAAACATAACTGCCAGCAGCCCCTCGCGGACGACTGCTGGCTAAAATAAAACACAAAAACCAAACACAACTAAAACACAGGCCTGTTCCTGTTTCGATCATCAACGTCGTCGCTCCCCCCTTTATGCTTCCGCTCCTCCGTGAGAGATGCGAGACCGGTGTGCTTCACAGGTGCTGCTCATTAGCAATCGCACCACCGGCCTCGCGCTGTTCTCTCACGTCCCTCGGCCGTCCTGTTCGCCACAATTATTTTTATTATAAAGTATGTATTTCCTGACTGTGTTAAAGAAATAGCAGTTACACAGATGCAGAATTAATCAAATGTTTTCATTATATGTTCTTAAAAAAAACAATTATTCTATAAGCTGCATTCAGATCTCAGGAAGTTTGATTCACTATATAACATATAAAGGCTTATATCGTTAGGTAAAAGGATTGGCACCTGACATTCAAATGTAAATCCATCTTGTCATCTCAATAATCATCTCTGTCATCTGAATAAATGAATGCTTAGCCTGTTATCACCAACATGATTGGTTTGTCTTTACCAGTGTCGAGAAACATAACAGGTCAATCATGACAGCGTCGCTCTAAGTGCTTCAGCTGCAGAATTTACATCTGAATTATTGTCACATTCAAAATACACAGTGCAGAGTTGAAATAGAAGAATCAGTATGTATTACCATGAGAATAAGTTCAGTTTCATTTGCAAACATGAACAGAAAATAATGTTTCTCTGCAGAGAGAGCCAGCAAAAAATCAAGACTGCGTCTCTGAAGCAAGATTCTATCGAAAGAGACAAACAGACAAGCACCAGAATTATTTTGTACTTTAACAAAGAACCGTGGGTCTCCTGGTCATGCTTGTACTTTCACCCCATACACATCCATCAGCTTGTGCTCTCTTTTGTCTTATAAAACTGCGAAAGACTAGTCTGTGACCATAGCACCTACACTCTTAAAAATAAAGGTGCCAGGAAGAACCAAAAAGGGGGTTTCACAGCGATGCCATAGAAGAACCTTTTTTGGTTCCCCAAAGAACCTTTCACTGAAAGGTTCCTTGAAGAACCTATTTTTTCTTAGTGCCATAAAGAACCTTTTTCGGAACGGCAAAGAACCCTTCTCAAAGGTTCTTTAAAGAACCTATAACAGTTCTTCATGTCACTTTATTAGGTTCTTTGTAGAACCATTTATGAAAAGGTTTTTTGACACCCATAGTAAACAAACAAACAAAGAAAATGCAGGAATAAAAATTATTTTATTTTTATGGCCTATGGCCAAATGTATTCATTTCATGAATCAGACAAACATTTCATTATACATTTAATTTCAATGAAGCAGACGTTTTAATTTAAAACGTGAAGACAGCAGAAACACTAAAATAAACCAGATATCAGCAGAAAACAGACTCAACAAATAAACCAGACTCTACAATAATAAACAGTCCACTCCAAATGAAAACTGCAACTTAAAGTATTAAAGAGATAGTTGGAAGGATAGAGAGAACATGGTTAACAATGCCTGGTTTCTGTTTCGCTTATAATTAAAGGGATAGCACACCCAAAAATGAAAATAATCATCATTTACTCACCCCCAAGTTGTTCAAAACCTGCACACAATTCTTTCTTCTGTTGAACACAACAGATATTTTGAAGAATGTTGGTAACCAGACAGTTGATGGCTGCTGGTGAGTAAATGATGATAATTTTCATTTTTGGGTGAGCCATCCCTTGTAAAATCCCAATTTAAGAGAAATAGCAGAAGACAGAACTGTACTACAGGGAATTATAAACTCTCTTCACACAAATAGGGACTGGTCCACTCCTTTAAAAACAAAAGCCTCAAAAAACAACAATGTCTTTCTCAGGCACTTTGGGTAGGCGACATTATAGATTTGATACATCGAGTAGAGCAGGCAAACACCCAGGGAAACGTCAATGTCCCTCATCTTCAACCATGTCCTCTCCATCCATCCTAATGGAAACACTGCCACTGGCTAAAGGGTTCCCATTCTCGCAGTCCTTTGGGACGATGGCTGGGGTTGGGTGTGGAGGATCCTGTGAAAACAAGCACACAGTATTTTATGGTGATTTTTATATATATATATATATATATATATTTTGTTTTAATAATATTATATCTAAAAAGAGCATACTTATGGGCCTATGGTTTCAATGTACTTATTGTGTTGATGTTGTATTGTAAAACACTTTAGCTGCTATTGTGTGATTCGGCTAAGAGGTCTTTAGGAATATTAATATTAATTACAGCTGTAATTACATGCAGGTATTTTTAAAATATTGAGTACAGTGAAATCAACAAATTTTGGTATTGAGCTGAGAGGGTTGTGGTCTGTTGCTCTTTCACATATCTTTCAATGCAGGTTTATATTGTTTCAACAATTTTTGCCTGACCCCTGGGGGCTCCGTATATTTCTGATAATATTTGTGGAGAAACATTACACTGTTTTAATTCAGAATCCTAACCGTACATTGTACTAATTAAAAGAAATTTATTAAATTAGGTCAAATAAAAAAATAACACAAAAGGTCAATGAATCCGTACCAGAAGTGATAGTGCAATGTAGCAGCTAAAGAATAATCCTCCACCAAATTGCCAGTAATCAGCTGGATACTTGGGCGAATCTGAAGGGGGGAAAGAAGAAATTATTCAATGAAAAGTCCTTAAAAAGCATTTTTTTTTTTTACCATTCCTTTAAACAATCTTAAAATTGATTTAAATTGTTAAAACGTTTGCCATTATAACATTCACACAACATGAACTGAGTAATGTCATCTTTGAGACTGTTATTACATGATTAAAAATGTAAACATACACTTAAAGCATGGCAATCCCATCAGAAATGTGTATAATAGCAAAGGAAGCACACACAAAAAAAAGCCAATAGGTAACTTACACCAAAATCAAACCATCAAATAATTTTACCTGCAGCAGCATTTATCCTATTATGACACGTCTGAGGGTCTTTCCCTTAATGGTTTCCAGTGATTAAAGAAAGGACTGATGAAGGTGACATGAATCCCCTTTCAGTGCCCCACTTCAGCAGAAAAAACCAAAAAGTTACTCAGACTTTCTATCAGTAATGTTAAATGTCTTACTTTAAAGATGAAAATCATACTTAATACTATACATTAATCCCAGAGTAGGTTTTTGAACAGTGGGTAAAATTAACTTACTGTAGTTGGTGAATGGGTCTTTCTGTTGGGTGTTCTCCACCGATAAAAATCTTATTCCAATGCTTGATCTAAAAAATATAATAATAATGTAAACAAATATATTTTCAATATAGTTATCAGTGTTTGAAGAGGTTATGTAAACATACTTCTAACGAATAAATGACGTTTTTTTTACCTCTTATGCGTTTGAGTTTTAAACTAACGTTAGCTGACAACATTAAACACATAACGTTACCAACAACAAAACACAGCAATGTCAGATGGTACTAACATTACATTGAAATACGTGCTAATATCGCTACGCTAATGGTAAAGCAGTACAAAAACACACACAGAGATAACTTATTTATCTTATGAGGTTGCAGTAACGTTAAGCCTATGACCGTTACCCGTGTCCCTAAACGTTAGAAAAAATGTTTTCTTACCTGATATCGCCAGTATTCCTCTGTTCACATTCCAGCTTTGTTCTTCATTGACATATCAAAATTCGCTAAAAATGTAGGAATTCAACAGGCAGATATAAAATAATCCAGGTCTGACCGGGTAATCAACGCAAGCAGCAGCTGTTTACCGACCGAGAGTAACGGACGTATTTTCAAACTTAAAATAGGCGCGCATAGCCGCTCACATTCTCATTGGACAGTTTCCTGGAAGACAGACAGATTAACCAATCATGCTCAAAGTAAAACGGCAAAACAACCAATAACAATAGTTTGCGCGAATTAACATAGCGGTTTTATTTGCAGTCTGTATTATTATTTAATTAATTGGTCAAATTACATGACAGTGTATGAATACAAATGTAATAATGCAATGTAAACTGTTAGGCATGCAGACAAAATTGTAAATTCACACAAAATCGACATAAGGCAAAAGGTTTCTGCTGCACACTCTTGAGGCTGAAACTATTATTGTTAATTAATGATAATAATTATATTTTAACATATACATTGAAGAGCTGTTATGATCAAAAAATCATTCAATGCAAATTGCTACATGCACGTGAGCTTTTATTTTGACGGAAACTGCAGTCCAGCTTTTATTTAGGCGGAAAACAAGTTTACAAACTCATCTCATTACAGATCTAGTAAAAAAAAATGCTGTAATCATCAACTAACACTTCAAATCTTTTTGTGGCGGTCAGTGCAGAGATTGTGGCATGCCGCCACAAATAAATCATTGTATGGGACACAAATTTACTCCAACAATGTGAGGTCACATGAGACTGATGGTGAAGAACCATTTTACAATCTAAAGTACCTCTTGGCGCTACAAAGAACCTTTTGTGCAATGGAAAGGTTCCTTGGATGTAAAAGGTTCTTCATGGAACCATATACCCCAACAAAGAACCTTTGAAGAACCTTTATTTTTAAGAGTGTAATGCAGTGTAGGTGGAACATTTGCATTTAGATATACATATAGATATGTTACAGATATAAAAAGTTTTTTTTCTGCCGTTGCCTCAAGGGGAAAAAAGACAGAGAACAATAGAATTTTTAAAAAATCTGAAGGAAGTGTGAGTGCAAAACTGGTGCTGCTGTTGGTTATCAGGGTTATCGTTGCTGTGCCATTGTTAAGGTGCTTCATGTGGTTTTTAGTGGGTTGCCGTGCAGTTCAGGGTGTTCTTTGGGGTCAGTGCATTTTTTTTTACAATATTTTTATTTATTTAGCAAGGATACATACATTTTTGCTCTGTTCATCAAATAATCCTAATTATTTCTAATTTTCCACAGCTCATATTGTTTGGGTATTTTATATATACTGTAATTTCTTAGGAAAGAGTTTCTTCAGCAGAACAATCCAAAAACGCCTTAAATGACAGCATACCCCACTAAAGAGATGTACAGTTGTGGTTAGAATTTAATTCCCGTTAAAAATCAAAGATGGCGCTGCAGTGAATAAGGTCTATAGAGGGCGCAACAGGATATGGAATATTTTGCTCCGTTTTCCAACAGTTAAAATGACAAATAAATGCCTTCTCCGAGAGCGATCCACAAGTTATGTTTGATTATACCATTCTGGATGCTCAAAATTTATCAGGTGAATGCATGTTTTAAACAGCTTATTGTAAACGTAAGTTAATTAAACGCAGTTCTAAACTAATGGTCTGCTGTATTGTAACACACAAAGCAGGGAATATGAAGCTGTGAGAAATAGACTTGCCGTGTTTTCGATGGCATCACCTGTAAAAAGCTGTATAAAGTTCCTAGCTCTTGTAAAAACACTATTGTGGAGTTTTTCTTTTGCTATTTGAGCAAATTGGAATACCCAAAAAATACTGTAGGCATGTAATGTCGTCTCTCATTCACCGCTATAGATCTTATGCACAAGAGAAACACAACAAGAGCAGCGTTGGAAAGTAGTGTGTCTACATAGGTTGTATCGAATTTTACTCTACTATGACGACTACCGCTTCTGAGAAACCTGGAAATGTGAAAAGGGTCAAATTCAATCGCTCTCTCACTATCACTTATGCATTTATTATTTACTGTGCTGCTTTATCAGTATCTGATTTAGAACAAGCACAAATCTGTGAGAAATATAACGACCAAAAGACAAAAGAACTGATAAGCTGTTATGAGCGCCTCTGTCATATGCCATAGATGTGCACAAGGCAACCGCATTCCAGTCTCAGCTCAAGGTTCAGGCTTATTTGTTCATTAATGATGTCATCACGACTAGTCAACGTCGGCTCGACTTTTATCACATAAATGTCAAATCTGAAGTCGTTCAACCCATAATTTCTGAAGGATCATCTATTCTTGTACTTATAAATGGTATAGCCTATGCAATATGTAAGTCTACGGAAAATTAATTTGCCCGTTTTAACTTTCAGCTGACAAAAACATCATAAATCCAATTTCTTATTAAAGCAAAAGGCGTACCTAGCACCACTTATAACAAAAGAATAAAAAAAACATTAGTGCAGAGAAATGAGAAGACGAAAAGGAGAGACAAGGAGAAGGGTTGACAGAGAGGAAGGAGTGAGATAAAGGGAGCGAAAGAGAGAGAGGGCGAGAGACAGGAAGAGGACGGTGAAATGTAATCTGCCCGCATTGAGCGAGGCAGAGGAGTCGGGGCTGGTGTGTGTTCGGTGCAAAATTAAAATCCATCTTGGACAGCTGCTATGATTAATGAGTTCATATTTGGGAGAGAAATTGGAATGCGAGGAGGCGTCCTTGTCACCGACTGTCTTTTACTTAACAACTTTAAAGAGTGTGGGCTTTCTGTTGACTTGCACTTCAATCACACAATAGCAATACAAGCCAGGAATTTTTTTTTATTTTTTTTTGCTGGTTCATACATGATCCTTCTCATTCATACATTTATACAAAGTGGCCATACTATGCCCTTTTACAAATTATTGATTTTGATTTTGGGGTCTAATAGAATAGGTTTTCATGCTTGAATTAAAAAAAATTGCTGCAGCACCTCTCTTCCCATTCTGTCAGTAACGGACTGTTTATTATCTTTCTCTAGGAAGCCCCTCCAAAAAGCGCAATGTGCTCTGATTGGTCGGCTCGACCAGTGTGTTGTGATTGGTCAGCTGCTTTGAGCGTTTCAGAAATGTCTTGCTACTTACTGTGAGTTTTAACACACTTAACAATGCAACTCAGGCCTCGCCCTAACCCTTTCTTTTGTCTATGCCTTGGGCGGGAATTATTTAAATTAGAAATATTGTGACATGTACGCTCCTGGAAGATAGAACAAGACTACAATCAAGGTTTAATGAAGTTCAGAAACAGTGCTCGCTTATATAGAGAATATCTCACTTTGGAGTGGACTTTGTGTTTTGTAACTTTGTGGACTTTTATAATGCGACACTACAGGCAAAAATATTGATTATTATTTATTGTTTTAGCTGTTGACAGTATTTCTGATTTGTGGAGTGATACATAGTTATCCAAAATCCCCTCTGTAAAAACCTTTGACTCTAAAATATCAAAAAAATTAGATTAAAGGTAGGGTAGGCAATGTGTTTCTAAAACACTTTTTGCCAAATTTGTTTAAACTGTCTTTATATACCAATACATATCTAAAATGTAAGTACTCTGAAAAGGAGTTTATAAAAATAGAGTGTCTGTAGTCCTCTCAGGGCTGCAATAAACACAGCTCACTATTCCATTCGGACCGAGTGCTCTGATTGACTGGGCGACTGTCACTCTCCCTCGTTGCTATGACTACCAGCCCTGCACAACAGGAGCTGCCAACATGCGCGCACTCGGTTGAATCGCTCATTTTGGAAGAGGAGAGGCGCGTACAGACCGCAAGCCACGACGTCTCATAATTATGGCAGAGAAAGAGCACTCAAAAAGGTATTTTATTACCTGTGATCAGTGTTGGGGAGTAACGGAATACATGTACCGGTGTTACGTATTCAGAATACAAATTATGAGTAACTGTATGCCGTTACAGTTACAATTTAAATAGTTGGTATTTAGAATACAGTTACATTTTTGAAATTAATGGATTACATGACGATACTTCTCTGTTTCACGAGTTTATTCACTCTCTAAATAAATTAAAGCAACTCCATGCATTTCCCAGAAGCCCCAATATGAAAACGAAAAAAAGCACGGTTTGCGTGATCAGTAAAGTCACAATGGAGTCGGAAGAGGAGCAGCAGGAGCTAGAGGTAGATGGAGCCGTAACAACAGATCCAGGGAAAGAATACGTGTCTATCTTGGAAATTCAAACAGCATTTCACATTAAAGAAAGAGAAGCGAGGATCTTCCTGGGTCTTCCCGTCCAGATCCAATGCTACCACATCTTCAAATTACTAGTATTATTTGAAGTTAACATTATAAAATACGTAGACCTACACCAGAAAACTAGTTGAAGATAAATTCTTTAAAATTGGCCAATTCCGTTATAACGTGATATTTACAGTCAAAACTTGAAATATAAATTCTCAGAAAATGCATTTAATACCAATATATTGAAACGTCTGTTTATATCCATACTCCCTTAATAAAGGAGTCCAGACGTTAGAAAAATATTTGTCTACACATGGGTTTTATATTTAATATGAGGGAAACATGCCTGACACAAAACAATATTTAACTTTTAGGTGGCAAAAATATATTTTATACAATAATATATATATTTTTTAGTAATTCTGTGAATTACACTGCGCAAACCAAAGTAATACTACTACCCACCGGATGAAGAAGGGTTGGCTCTCAGTCTCCACAGAACATAAAAATATTGATTTTATATTATTTTATTTTTCATGTTTGCATTTATGAGGAAAAACAATGTTACGGACACGACAGTTCCCCGTTAAGGACCTGAGCGCTCTGAAAGCGGCACTAAAAGATGCTTTAAAACTTTCACAGAGACATCCAACAGAAAGCACAAAAACTTTCTTTAAATTGAATTTCGTTTTGTATTAATTGTATCTTAATTTTAATCAATGTTTCATCAACCAACTGCCTGGATTTAATAAATAAGAAGTAAATATAGCAGACGATAGATAATCACGAAACAGAGGCGCCAGCGCGTTAACTGGAGCTCGTCTCATAAATGAACCGAAACTCAGCGTATAAGGTAGCCAACTTACCTCACAGACATGTCTCCTTTTAAACAGAACAATTCAAAACGAAAGAAAACAGACTACAGACTGCTCTCTGCTTATGTAATCCGTATGAAATGTGCATTTCTCTCTGGCGCGTTCACTACTGAAGATCGCGAGTCAGCATCGTCAACTTCATCTTAGCCGACACTGACAAAGAAAACACTTGTTTATTAATAAACAATTAAAATATCTCCTTGCTATATCTGACATATTCATAATCATTACTTTTGCCGGTTCTTTGTGACAGCTTTTAGATACTTTATTGGCAGCGCCGCCCTTACATGTTACATGAACGCGTCACCACTGCACCCCCACCCCACCAGAATAGGCCTGTTATGTAAGCCTGATTTGATGGCCGCATTCTTACACTTATAAAAGGCAATTCAATGTGGAAGTAATCCAAATATTCAGAATACGTTACTCAGATTGAGTAACGTAACGGAATACATTACAAATTACAGTTTTGGGCATGTATTCTGTATTCTGTAACGAAATACGTTTTGAAAGTATCCTTCCCAACACGGCCTGTGATTCTGACATGATGTCACTCAATCGCACTGCGCTCCTTTCCGCTCCGCACTGGTAAACGCGTCCTTCAGCTGAGTGGTTGGCTTTGCGTGTTCAAGTGTTTTGGGGGCGTGGCTTTGGAACGAGCTCAGAAGGAAGGGGGTGGGAGTTTCTCTGTTGGATACTTTCAAAATCCAGCAGTTTTCTGGTAGTTTCTCAGACTTACCTACAAGAGTTTTTAACCTGACTTCATTCAATGTTCAGATTTTTGTTCTAGAATGTATGCAAATTAGTGCATATTTAATTAGATAATGCCTAATTTGCATATTCAAACATAAAATTTCAGAGACATGTCACATGTTTTGCAATTATATATATACATATATATATATATATATATATATATATATTTTTTTTTTTTTTTTTTTTTTTTTTTATTATTATTATTTTTTTTTTTACCTTATTCACCTGGGGCGTCTTGCCTTAAACAGCAACATCACACACTAAAGAAAGTTGAAAATGTAAAAAAGCATAATAGGTCATCTTTAAAGTTGGCATGAAACGGAAGTTGCAATAGTCTTTTCTTCGCTATTGTGACGTATATCCGAGTGAAACAGCTTCTCAAACAAGAACAAATGTAGGGCGATTTAGTTGGACTTGGTTTAGTCCAACGGGACTAGATTGGATCGTTGTGGTTTGCCAATGATGCGATCTTATGTCAGAGGGAGGTTGTCCCGCCCTCACGCCAGTAAACACATCATCAGAAAAGAGATGTCGCTGCAACATGAAGAAGCTATTTTGATTAGAGATTACGAGGGCACTTGAATAATTATTGTCAATACTGCAATTTTCTGCTGACTTTTAAGGCATTTTGCATGCATTCATATATTAAAAACATATATATATATAAATATACTGTTGTATATTTAATTGTTTACATGATGTAAGCTTGCTTTTCTCGTGCATTTGCACTTGGCATGTTCTCTGCAAACATGCACACTACAGCTGGACTGCAAGCCCGGTGATCCAATTACACAGCCGTGCTGCGCTGTCTTTATATTTGTGTGGTCGACACAAAGTCTTAATCGTATCACGCACAGTGTCTGTGCAGTGGGTGATAATATATTGAGTTTCAGGTTTATGTGCTAATGTTAACACTGAGCCCTCCCCTGGGGCTGCAACACACTGTGCTTCCAGCTCTGTACTGTTTGGCCCTCAACGCTCCTCTAGCCCCAGTGCATTGTGGGTATCCTAGACTGCAGAGCTCTACCGCACAGTGGGTTTGGAATGGTGCCGGTAGCCTTGAGTCTGTGTGGAAAAGCTTCTGTGTGTGTGCGTGACTATATTGACTCCCCATTGCAGCTGCATGAAGAGGATGCTACATGATTGATGGCTTGCTATTAGGATCAGTTGTGCATGGAGTGGGTATGTTTTGATATGACTTTCATATCACTTTCATTGATGTCAATATGAGGTCTTTGTTATAGTTATTCGAGCATCAGATCAGACACAGCCGAATCATGCTGTCAAGAGGGTTCCTCGTCAAGATTATGAGATTCAAATTTGTGTAGGTGGCTAATTATTTAGTGGCTTTGGGCACCACCCACAACATAATAAAGGTTTTTTTAGTTGTATTTATGATATTTATGCTTTTACTGTCATCTGCTTTGATGCAAGTTTAATGGCAAGCATAAAACTGACAAAATTTTTTGCAAAGAATAGAAAGATGTGGATTAATGTTCCTTTGGGTCCTATGAAATGTCAGCTTTTTTTGATGACATTTATTTGTAGCGAATGTCTTAATCTCTCCATATATTATAATATTATGTGCTATTTTAATATTATTCATAGTTTCCTGTTACAGTCAATCGCATAGTGATTTAGAAAGAACATTCATTCGGTCTGCATTGAGTAAATGGGTTACACATTTGATACAGTATTTATTCATCTTTGTTAATGTTAGTTCATATCAAATACAGCTGTCCATTTTTAGTTAATGTTACCTTAGTCCATTTAAGATTATTAACAGGTACAACATTTGATTTTAACAGTGTATTAGTAAATGTTGAAATTAACATTAACTAAGATTTAAAAATGCTTTAGAAGTGATTTTCATTGTAGTTCATGTTAACTAATGTTAACAAATGGAACCTTATTGTAAAGTTTAACCAGCAAATTATTAGTTTGTTTATTATTCTGTATATGAACATGTGGGACATTGTATGCTAATCTAACATTCCCAAAGATAATAAAGTAAACATAAGACACTCACTGCTCTAATTCTTTTTTTCCTTGTGCTGTGTTCCAGTTAAGTCAAGTCACCTTTATTTATAGGGCTTTATACAATATGTTTCAAACATCATACAGATTGTTTCAAACTGTGATAACAGAAAAAAAAGATGAATTGTTGGCTGTTGTTTGGCTGAAGTCAGGACAGTGTTGATTCAGTCCGGTTGTAAAGATTGATTGATTTCAGGTGTAAAGCAATTCTGCAAAAAATGATGTCATCGTCCAACTCAGTCAGTACAGTCAGACCAATAATATTGTTGAATATTAAGTGTCCCCTACTAAGCAAACAAGAGGCGACAGTGACAAGTAACCCAATCTTCATCAGGAAACAGAATGGAGAAAAAAAAAACGTTGGGAGAAACCAGGCTCAGTCGGGGGGCCAGTTCTCCTCTGGCCAAGGTCTCAATGTCCCAGTGTAATATCCATCCTCTGCTCCATTGCACTTTTCCTCCATAATTTATAAACGTACAAAGTTTTGACAGGTAAAAGAGGCTGTTCTTTACTCTACTTGTAAAATCGACTTGCTGCAGGCTAAACACAGTGTGAAAAGGCTACCCCAAACTGTCCTTTGGGAACTTTCATTTCAAAGTGATTCTGTGTAGTTTGGACTGGAGGTATTTGGTGTTTTGCAATGCAGCAAGCTCTAGAACCAGTGCAACAACAACAACAACAATGGGCCTATTATTATTATTATTATTAAATGTAGGCACTTACACCAAATTCCAGGGTCAATGATAGTGTGAAACGATGCGGTGCTAGAATGGTGAGTTGTTCACCAACAGACAACTGCTTCCCTCATCAAATATTCATGCTCTTTGTACAGTGCGCAGAAAAAGCGTATTTTTTTCGTGTTTCAGCGTCTGAGTGAAAATGCCATTGAACTGTGATGCCAAAGTATACTTCAGCCTTCCGCGTCCCTGTATGACGTAATTTTCGTCATTAGGAAGGTACACTGTGGCTTTAAACCAAATTTTTGGCTGCGTCTAAAAACTTAGGCAGCTGACTTGTTGCCTTGCTGCCCTATTCAAGCAATGACTTTGCAGGCAGTGTTTGCACTCGAAGGTACCTCGCAAAACTGATTTCAGACAGACGTCTGAGGCAGTGTAACAGTTTAATGATCTACAGCAAAATAGAACGAGCTTTGGTGAAAACTGAGAGAATATTTAATGACTACAATAGTAATTTATTGCTATAAATTACATAAGTGGAAAACATAGATCACACTTTCAGACGGCATCTTTATTTTTCTTGATTGTGGGATATCAAAGGCAGTGAAGGATACATACATCTATGCTGCCTTCGAAAATCGATCAGATGAAGATATCTCAGGAAACAGAAAATGAAATTATCATTGCATTCGGACATGCCTTGATGCCTTCCTCCGAACGTAGCATTTATCAGTTTTCGGACAAAGTCTTTGTGTCCGCGCGGACGGTGTAGAACGACACATGTTTGACTGACTGGCTGATTTATACTTCTGCGTCGGACCTACTCCGGAGCCTCTACGCTATAGGTTTTCATTTATACTTCTGCGTCATTGTCCGCATTGACGCGCAATGACACCTACAGAGGGAGCATGTGAAACCTGAGGGAGGAGTTCTAGCAGACCAATCACAGCGCTTGCGTCTGCATATAATTGATGCTAGCCTAATTTATACTTCTGCGTCGAACTCACGCCGTAGCTACGTCGTAGGCTGTGCGTAGAGCGCATACCCTTCGGCGTATCCTGACATGCACCTCTCCAAAAATGTAACAAAGCGTCAATTCTACGCGGACGCAAGCGCTGTGATTGGTCTGCTAGAACACCTCCCTCGGATTTCACATACTCCCTCTGCATGTGTAATTGCGCGTCAACGCGCGTCAACAACTAGTCTATAGCGTAGAGGCTCCGGCGTAGGTCCGACACAGAAGTATAAATCACCCTTTAAGCCCAATTTATATTTCTGCGTCAAACTTACGCCGTAGCTACGCCGTAGGCTGTGCGTAGCCCTTTGGCGTACCCTGACGTGCACCTCTCCAAAAATGTAACAACGCGTCAATTCTACGCAGACGCAAGCGCTGTGATTGGTCTGCTCAAACTGCTCCCTTGGGTTTCACATGCTCCCTCTGCGTGCGTCAAAGCGGACAACGAGGGAGAAGTATAAATTAAAACCAATGCGTAGTCTAAAGGCCTCATTATGCTTCTGCGTCAACTCCACGGCGTAGCTACGCCGTCACTCCTACGGCGTCGTGGCCGTTTTATGGTTCTGCGTCAGGTTGAGCTGCATCGCGGTGCATCTGACCAATCACAGCCCTTGTGGTCTGCGTCGCCTCGACGCGTAGTTACAATTTTTTGGAGGTGCACGTCGAGCTACGGCGGAGGGGTTCGCGGCGACGCAGAGGGGTCTGCGGGGGTACGCCGTCAATTCGACGCAGAAGCATAAAACAGGCTTAAAGGCCTCATTATGCTTCTGCGTCAACTCCACGACGTAGCTACGCCGTCACTCCTACGGCGTCGTGGCCGTTTTATGGTTCTGCGTCAGGTTGAGCTGCATCGCGGTGCATCTGACCAATCACAGCCCTTGTGGTCTGCGTCACTTCGACGCGTAGTTACAATTTTTTGGAGGTGCACGTCGAGCTACGGCGGAGGGGTTCGTGGCGACGCAGAGGGGTCTGCGGGGGTACGCCGTCGATTCGACGCAGAAGCATAAAACAGGCTTAAGGCGTAGAGGCTCCGGTGTATGTCCGACGCAGAAGTATAAATCAGCCTTTACATTTTTGGAGACGTGCACGTCAGGGTACGCCACGCGCTACACACAGCATACGACGTAGCTACGGCGTGAGTTCTACGCAGAAGTATAAATTGGTCTTATGTCCACTAGATAGTGTGCTCAAGCCAAACGCGTCTTTCCTCGCTCACGAGCAAAAGAGTATACTTTCAAATGTGCGCGAAACAGAGCGGAACACGGAAAATTAAGTAGAGTCTCGTAAATTCGGTCCGGCCACCGAATTTATTTGCTGACATAAAAAAATCACCCTTTAAGCCCAATTTATATTTCTGCGTCAAACTTACGCCGTAGCTACGCCGTAGGCTGTGCGTAGCCCTTTGGCGTACCCTGACGTGCACCTCTCCAAAAATGTAACAACGCGTCAATTCTACGCAGACGCAAGCGCTGTGATTGGTCTGCTCAAACCGCTCCCTCGGGTTTCACATGCTCCCTCTGCGTGCGTCAAAGCGGACAACGAGGGAGAAGTATAAATTAAAACCAATGCGTAGTCTAAAGGCCTCATTATGCTTCTGCGTCAACTCCACGGCGTAGCTACGCCGTCACTCCTACGGCGTCGTGGCCGTTTTATGGTTCTGCGTCAGGTTGAGCTTCATCGCGGTGCATCTGACCAATCACAGCCCTTGTGGTCTGCGTCGCCTCGACGCGTAGTTACAATTTTTTGGAGGTGCACGTCGAGCTACGGCGGAGGGGTTCACGGCGATGCAGAGGGGTCTGCGGGGGTACGCCGTCAATTCGACGCAGAAGCATAAAACAGGCTTAAAGGCCTCATTATGCTTCTGCGTCAACTCCACGGCGTAGCTACGCCGTCACTCCTACGGCATCGTGGCCGTTTTATGGTTCTGCGTCAGGTTGAGCTGCATCGCGGTGCATCTGACCAATCACTGCCCTTGTGGTCTGCGTCACCTCGACGCGTAGTTACAATTTTTTGGAGGTGCACGTCGAGCTACGGCGGAGGGGTTCGCGGCGACGCAGAGGGGTCTGCGGGGGTACGCTGTCGATTCGACGCAGAAGTATAAAACAGGCTTAAGGCGTAGAGGCTCCGGCGTATGTCCGACGCAGAAGTATAAATCAGCCTTTACATTTTTGGAGACGTGCACGTCAGGGTACGCCACGCGCTACACACAGCATACGACGTAGCTACGGCGTGAGTTCTACGCAGAAGTATAAATTGGTCTTATGTCCACTAGATAGTGTGCTCAAGCCAAACGCGTCTTTCCTCGCTCACGAGCAAAAGAGTATACTTTCAAATGTGCGCGAAACAGAGCGGAACACGGAAAATTAAGTAGAGTCTCGTAAATTCGGTCCGGCCACCGAATCTATTTGCTGACATAAAAAAAAAATACAGATCTTGTGCGCGTTGCGTGGTGACAGTGTTTCTTAAATAAGGTGATAGGAAGTTAACCCCGTATTTACTGTATTGTGTGAAATATAACCTGGCTACCCAAGATTAGGCGAACCCTGGATAAAATGTGTGCAGTGTGAAACAGGAACGATAACCCAGGATTATGTTTACCCGGGGGCCGGGGTTAAGAATGTGCCTTCTTTTTAGCATATAGCCTAATAATTAATAATAATACTAATAATAATAATTATAAAATTCAATAGTGGCAAATGTATTTTATTATTATTATTATTAATAATAATAAATGATTACAGTATTTGTAATTTTATTTTATTTCAGCACTTAATAATTTCTTACATTTAGCTGTAGCTGTTTTTCAGCTAACCTGGCCATGCAGAAAGCAGAGGTGTGCGCTACATCACATCGTCCATTCATCTGTCTTTTCTCGCGCTCCGGCTCTCATCCAAGGGGCTCTGTGTGCGCTGGATTAGGGAAAATAGATGTTTTATCGCGCAAGGATTTGATCTCATTCCGCGCTCTTGTGTGTCTCCGCTCCGCAGCTCGTCGTTGCTGGGCTCCTGGTCTGCGCGAGGCTGTAGAGCCGTGCCCGTCGACTCCAGCACAACCAAATGCTTGTGTGACAGACTCTCCACCTTCGCCATTTTAGCACGCCTCAATCCCGATGTGGTAAGTCTAGCCATTTCTTTTGCATCCTTTTATACCGAAGAATGTAAAAATGTGCGTTTGTGTGATATTTTGTGATTTTAATGTACCGCTTTTTGGTAATAGGCGTCATTGTCATTATGTATCAACAGATCCCTCTCTCTCTCTCACTCCCCCCTCTCCTCCTCTCCACAACATGACAGAACCATACAGCAGATTTGATGCAAACATTTAAGACATGTTTCCAACTTCAATGTGATCTGAGTAGCCTATATGCACATACGTTTATGCCAAACATATGTTTTGCTATGTTTGTTTAATGCCATAACGCAGTGCATTAAACATGCTGGCATTCATATTGGATTTGCATACATTAAATGTTTGCACAGAGAAAATACATGTGATTAATAATATAATGGTTCAAAATAGCTCTCTAACTATGGTAAAGAAGACAATCTCTATTATTTGTAATGGAATACATTTTGTTTAAAACACAACAACACACAAATATATTTTTATTCTTATGTTGTGCTGTGTGGACACCTAAAATACATTTTACTTGGTACATTTAAATGTTCATAGTGTTTTTGTTGGCATTTAATGAGTTTAAAAGCATATATATGTATATATCTTAAATACACACCATTGGTTCAGTTGGGCCTCAGAGGGTTGTCTTTGTGTAAATATGTATACCTTTAAAATGCCATATTTCTATAAAATGATGGGATTTGGTTTGGTTTAATGCTGGGAAGGGTCGTGTCTTTGTGTGGAATTTTCATTCAGTGTGATTAGTTATTATTAGACTGGAAACTGCCTCTGAAGCAGTTTATTCACCAGTTGCCTTGGAAACAGCATGGGCAGTGGAAGTTCTTAAAGCTATAGAACACGCTATAACACTCTCTTTGTGCAGCTTGGCCCAGATATGAGCCAGAGAGACCAGAAAAAAAAGAGGAAGAGGAAGCTTGACACCCTACTGGCCAAAACAATGGCCACGTCTTCTCTCATTTGCTTTGCCAAGATGTTTCAGATTGACTGCTTCAAGAACAGAAGTCACTGTTGTGACACTGTTTTGATTTGGGAAACTAAGTGAAAAAAGGACATCATAACAAAACAGAATTATGATCTCACCATTACATACAGGCCATTTTGCATAAAGTTGCAATATGGTGTCCATAAACAAACATTTTACTTGCTTAATGTGAAGTTTTCCCAAGTGAAAGAGGACATATAAGGTAAAAAATGTAGCGTGATACTTTGCTTTGGAAATCAATTGGAAATATGGGCTTAGAATTCGCTACAATTATGCCTGAATAGCTATTTGGCTATTGGTTAACATCGTACAGCCCTCTCGGCCTAAGTGATGTCAGCAAAAAAGGAAAGTTGTTTCAGAGGAAAAACAAGTTACTAACAAATTTAAAAAGACAAATTATATTTTTATTTGAAACGATATGTAGTGATTGGTCATCGACAATAATTCCAGGAAAGTGCAATGAGTTAGTTCATTTTTATTTTTTGCTAACCAAAGGTTGATGTTACATTCAAGCAATGTCTTTGGGATATAGTTATATAGTTAACGTGATTTCACCAAGTGAAACCTGTTCCTGGATCAACCGTTTTCAACATTCCCAACCAATCTTTTGATGCAACAAGTTTAAAGTATATATCAGTTAAGCTTACAACCAGGGTGAGTTGCTTCTCCATCAGTAGTATTCGCCTATCATTTCCCTCTGATTTTAGGGATAAGTTATGGGTAGGATAGAGTTAGGTTTGGGGATATGGTTAGGACAGAATTTTCAGAGAGGAATGTTGTTGCATTATCAACAAAATATGTATTTGACCATATTGATATATTGCCCCATCTTGAAGCCAGTTTACATTATACACATTTGTATCTGTGTTTTAGAGGGCTCCTGTGTGCATTAATGTGCTGCCATTGCTTTCATGGATGTGTGTGTAAAGACAGCATGATTTGCACGTCTCTTCATGGTGAATCAGAGAGCCATAGCCGTATGCTAATCTCTCGCCTTATGATGGCTCCATGTCCTGCTCTACCTGGTCAGATGAACGTGGACAAGGGAGTATCGCAGTTAGCTTTTTCCTCGCCCTCATGGGAAGCATATTGTGGGGATTTCATTTGTATTGCCGTGTGCCAGCAGAAAGGAGGACCGCTCCTCCCCTTGGCTCCACTCCCTGTCTGTATCTTTCGTTCCCTAGCCTTCTCGCTCCAGACCCCCACTGCTCTGCTGCTAATTATTCCTGCAGCTCCACTTGCCACCTCAAAATGGCCCATCCAACGGCCCCTCCGCTGGCAACTGGCATCCTACAGCTTCAGAATGATAAAGAGCCAGAGAAACACTTCTCTTCCTCTCTTTCCCTCCCACATTTTGAGTCTGAATATACAGTCAGCTGCAGTGCTTGTGGAAAGAGACGAAAAACAATAAAGGGAGATAGTACACTGCAGCTATTTTAATCACACGCCAGTCTTTCTACAGATGTTTCCAGCTTTGAGCCAGACTCTCGTGTACATGGGTCAGATTGTCTTGCGCTTTATAAGCAGTTTGATACGAGAGGTGGTTTTGCCCAGACTGAATATTTATGAGCTAAAGCTTGTAGAAATGCACAGTTACACTGCGGTTGTACTTGGATGAAGCTCTTAATACATCATTCTTGAATATGGGTCAGTGAAGATGGCGAGATCAAGAAACCAAATGCTGTGTTGGGATATTTCATGTTAGTATATTCTTCTGAGGTAGGCCATTTTCTTTTTGCTTATCCCTTGCACAAGATTGGGTATTGCCTTTGCAAGTCGAGTTTTTATGTTCTTTTTATGCATTTGCGTACAGTTTGGCAAGTTTTAAAATACCAATAAATGGTTAGACCAATGACCGTATTTTAACTGCAGTATTTAGAGGTAAAGTAACTTATGTATTGTTTAGAATAGCTTTTTATATAACACCCACTCATTTTCAAGTATATTCTGACTTAACAATTATATTTATTTATTAACAATTTTGCATTTGGGTCTTTTATCCAAAGGAACTAACGTTGCATTCAAGGTATACATTTTATCATTCATTATCAGGAAGGTTTGTTTGTTTGTTTATCCTTAATGCATATTATGTTTTCATTGTATCATTTAGTGATTGTTAAATCTCAATCTCAATCTGAAACAAAACAATTATGGTTCTGAATATTGGTTATGAGACACTTGCATAATAATAATCATCTGTATTGATCATCAATGAAGCAATATTGGCCAGTCTCTATTTTAAGTGTTGGCAAATCTCCTCCTATTGTCCTGACAACTATGACAGCAGATAAAAATTACAAATGGCCTAAATTATTACAAAACTGAACAAATTGTATTCAGATGATGTTGTATATGTGCTATCATTTCAACTTCCCAAGCCTCCTTCAAACATTTCAGAAGTGACAGGACTTGTTACTCTAGAGTTTCTGTTCCCAACTTGCTATGGGTCTCCATCTGCACTGATGGACTAAATAATTCCCTTGGTTCGATAGAGGTTGCTCTGAGTACTAGCCTGCCTTCCACAGCTTAGGCTTAGTCAGGTGTTTGATTGGCTAGGAGAAGACAAACCTAGTCTCAGAGGATGCATTTCTTTCTTGATTGTCAGTGGGGACCACACTGCAGTGCAGATTAATCACATGGATTTAATTAACTTGGCCCTGTGCGCACATTAAACCTGGGACAAGACAGGCTATAAACTCAACCAATTATCTTTGTGTGTAAGTGTAAGTCTGTGTGTTTTTGAGCTAAGGTGAGAAGTCCACACCCCGTGGACATCCTAAACGCCACAGTACCACATAAATGTATTTAAAATGTTGAAAGGAAAGTAGTTATAGACATGCATTATAATGGCTTAAGGCTTAAGCAAGGGATGCAGATATTCACGAACACGCAGGCATGCACTACTCACACCTATGGTACAGTTGATGCTGCGTACACCACTGCAGTGGCCGCTGTTTCTCCAACACATCACCATGGCAACCAAGACAATGGTTGCGCAAGCCTGAAAATTTGTTATATTTGAAGCTTTTGGTTCACAATCTGTGTATGAGTAATTCACAGCATCAAGCATTTAGCTTTTCCGGTGGTCTTTATGGCATTAAAGGCAGTCATAGGTTTCTATACTGTAGCTCTCTGCTGTGCCCTCTGGATATCTCAGTATCAGCCCTTTGCAGAGTGACCTTCATCTCACCTTGTTCCTTAGCCGGAGCCACACGGACAGCAGCCCACTCTCCCCAGCTCTCTTCAGCACAGAATCACATGGAGGACGGCGGGCAGCTAGCCTGATGCACAGTTAGCATCTGTGAGCACTAACTGAGTCTATTTTCTTGTGTTGACAGAACATGGATAAGTCCCAGCTTCCATCTGTGACTCTGATCGTGGGCTGCGGGGTTTCATCCCTCACCCTGCTTCTCCTCATCATCATCTATGTGTCTGTTTGGAGGTAAGCAAGATCTTCCACTGCTAAAATACAATTTGGCTGTTCACCAGTAAAAGAAACTCATAGACATTAATGGGAAGCCACATGGGTTTCAGCACCATGGACAGTGATATGTTTTTGTATAAAGAGCTTTGTGATGCTTTGGAGTATAAGATTCAAATCAATTATTTGACATGATGTAATCCTAAACAAGTCAGGTTGTTATTTATGATTATTTATGATTAGTGACCAGTGTGCTTGATTGTGCTTAATTGGCACATTAACTAAGTGGTCATGCAGTTTACTTTAAGTTCCAAAAACTACCAACAGCCTTGTCCATGGTCATTTCAGATTTTGTGTTATTTCTAAATTAATTTGAAGTAAATTTAAGTGTATGTGGGGTCAGTAAAAAAAAAAAAAAATATATATATATATATATATATATATAATTTTATTTTGAAGGAATATGTTAAATTGATAAAAAAGTGGCAGTAAATAGACTTTTACATTGTTAAAAACAATAAAATAAATGTTTTTCTCTTGGACATTACTGAATCTTGAAAGAAATGTATCACGGTTTCCACAAAAATATTAATCAGCCCAACATTTTTGTCATACAAATTATATTTGAAATAAAAGGTCTTTTTTAAAAAAGGTCTAAATTAATTTCACAGTGTCTTAGTCTTTGTCATTTTGCTCTGTTAGCTTTAATGACAGCTGCAATAACTCCAAAAGCTTGTCTGCAAACTGATGATCATGTTATGGAGCCTGATTTGAGAGTAATCCAAAGAGCATCTTGTGCTTCAGTAGTCTGTACAGAGGCAGTCACAGTGTGTCATCTTGGTCATCACCACTAGCTATTATACAGCAGTTCAGGTTCCATTGATGTGCCTATTTATTAAAAGCATTGTGAGTGAATGATTGTGAGCAATAGACGTCATTCAGATGTATTGGCTCAGTGTTTCTGTGTGTTTTTCTTCAGGTATATCCGCTCAGAACGTTCTGTCATCCTCATCAACTTTTGTCTGTCCATCATCTCCTCCAATGCACTCATACTTATTGGACAAACCCAGACACGGAACAAGGTAAGGCCAAACAAACACAAATAAATTGATAAAAATCCTTAATCTACAACAAAATATGTTTCATAATCTTCCTTTTTTCCTTCTTACATAACCTTATCTTTGATGGATGGACTCTCTCTTTCTGTCTCTATATTCTTGCTCTCAGGTTGTTTGTACTCTTGTGGCTGCATTTCTGCACTTCTTCTTCCTGTCCTCTTTCTGTTGGGTTCTCACGGAGGCATGGCAGTCTTACATGGCCGTGACTGGCCGTCTTAGAAACCGCATCATACGCAAGCGTTTCCTCTGCCTTGGTTGGGGTGAGGCTTGTCTCTTTGACTTCCTATTATGGGCCTATTTACAACTAGTTACTTCACGCTTTTTTACTGATCGAATAGCTATCCGATTTATTAAAACTGTTCCATTTGCACTTGACCACATAAATGTGTCTCTGCAAAGCGAATATAAATCCGATCTTCGCTATATTCAGTGGAGTACACGTCAAGGAAAGCAACAGATATGAGCTGCATTTGATTTATTATCAGCTAATTTCAAGATCAAAGGCTGCAATAGGTGATAGAGTGATACTAACTGGTGAGATAATTTAACCTCACTACTTTTAAAGAAGGTGATTGTGTGTCAAGCTTCATGATGTGATGCCGAACTTTCAGTTTCATTTGCTGCAGTTTGAACATCGGCTTGTATTGTGCCATCTCCCAGAAATTAGATGTTGCAGGGTAGGATGTCTGTAAATTATATTTTGGGAAGGAAAATTTATATATGTGGTTTCAACAACCAAATACATTTGCACTTGTCCAGTTTCATTCGTAATGCATCACAAACCACCTCCTGAAGTGGTTTGAATGATTGGGTTTTAATCTGTCTCATAAGTTTTAGAGGGCATTTACACATTGTCTCTTCACGATTGGATGGCTATCTGATCAGAGAAAATGTATGGAGTGACCAGGGGCTTCATGTCAGGGGCGTTGTGGGACCAAAAAATCTACCGGGAAATTTCTTAGACCACCGGCCTAGGGGGGTATTTTTTGGTAAAACAAAAATATATTTTTGCAAGAACCCTTGCAAAATTATTTTAAATAGATTAAAAAAGCCACCACTGGTCACATCTATAGTTAGATTGATTTGTTTAGATCCATTGAAGTCGTGTCCCACTCCACCACATTTTCTCAGGATCGATATTGTCCCCCACCACTTTTTGAAACATTGAGGCAAGGATGTACTAATACAAATAAATAAAACATGTCCAGTTAACTAGGAGAGCATTAATTTAGTTTGCTATTAAATAAGAGATCTAGCGCTAAAATGTTATTTTTTTAAATCAAGCCGAGCGCTCGTTGCTGTGGCGATCGGTTGTCATGGATACAGTGTTCTCTTGTGGTGCGCTATGCGCGCAGTCTTCACTCGGACGCGCGCTTCAATCTATCGCTGATGCGAGACTCTATTCATTCCGGTGAGTTCACAAAATAAAATGCAGTTAATGCACACAAACGTGTCCCTGCTTGATATAGACTGTAACCACTGATGAACATATGGTGTATGTTCATACATACGGATGGTGTTGCTAAGAACTTGCAATGTATAACTATTGTCAGACCGGCCCTCGCGGCCTCGAAAAACTACCGGCCCACCAGGAATAATCCAAACTCTCCCGATTCCCACTCCACCCCTGCCTCATATATAAAACCTTGTGCAGTGTGCGTATACACAAAACCTAGAACCAGCACAAAATTCCCTTTAGAAAACCCAGTCAGCGGCAGATTGTGCATATATCTCCCCGAAATAACCATGTATGGAGCTTACAACGCCTCGTTTTACTATGCATATTGTCATCTGCATATCATTGCCATGCATATTCCCATCCATGTAATACCATGTTTAACATAAAACATTAGGAAAATATGAAATAAGGACTACATATAAGGTCACATTACATTATTAAAAATCATTCAGTAGCCTTGCCTTGTTTTAAAATAAATAAATCAATATTGTACAAAAAAAAAAAACATTTCAGAGAAAGTTTTTCTCAATCTTTTCCACTGGCCAAATAGTATTACTGGCCATTGTTCATTATTTGCACAAAAATATTTTCTCAGAACGTAAGTGCTGCTGTTTAGAACACAATTCAAAGCGGAATTATCATGTGCCAAGTAATCCTCGCTGTAGTTAAAACATTAAAACATAGCATTCCACAGGAAAAGTGTTCAAAAGTAGCGCATCCACTACAAATATTTCTATTTAAATTAGCATAAACATATTGTAACTTCTGGATAATGATTTCATGAAATGTCAGTACTCCATTAATGAGAGTCTCCTCTGCCGATAATGACCCAACTGGGTAGTTGATATAACATTTCAGTTGGTTTCAGTAGCATTGTTTGATACTGCATGCATAATTGATCTAAAATCTTCGATCAAATTTAACTGAATGTAACATCTTGATACATGATTTATAGAAAGTACTCAACAGCTCTCCACTCATTTCTGTCCCTTTATTATAGGTTTACCTGCTCTTGTTGTTGCAATTTCTGTTGGATTCACCAAGGCAAAAGGATATGGCACTGTTAACTAGTAAGTATGATAATGATGAAGTGATCATGATTAATCATATATTTCTGATAGTCCTAGTGCTCCCTATGGCTCCTATATTTTGAAGTAGACACTTCAAAATGTTAAAAACAACTAATGACAACCACAATATATGACATCACTGATTACTCTTTTCCTTTTAGTCTCTTTATCCTTTTATTTCTTCCATCCCTCTCATTCTTACTCTTTTCTTTTCTGCTTTTGTGTTTTGTGTTAGTTGCTGGCTGTCTCTGGAAGGTGGACTGTTGTATGCATTTGTGGGACCAGCTGCTGCTGTCGTCTTGGTACAATTTCTCTCTCTGTTTGATTTATTCACTCAAATCTTCTGTCCTTCATTTCCAGCTTTAGTGACAAGCACTTAGAATGGAAGTGAATGTGAATGCAGACAATCCAGATTTTACCCTCATAATGCCACAACATAATATTCAGCAAACACACGTTTTAGTGGATCTGTCTAAACAGCGTATGCTAGTGTGGTCATAGTAGCCACTGCAGATTAATTAAACCTGATCTGGGTTTACACAAAATTAACATCGATTACAGCAGTATCTCTTTTATTGGACAACAGATTTTAATTTGTCAGAAACTGATATGGTAGAGTTTTGAAATGTCATTCTAGTGCAGTTTTTCTGTGTAGAACCAAAGCACAAAACACACTCAATTTCCAATTTTATGATTTTGGATACCAATATTTCACACCACAGCAAATACTAATATGCTAGTACTTATATGCTATTAGTAATATGCAATATGCAGTAATATGCAGTAATATGCAAATACTAATATGTTAGTACTAATATGCTATTAGTAATATGCAATATGCAGTAATATGCAGTAATATGCAAATACTAAAATGCTAGTATTAGTGAACCATTGTAAATTTGCCTTTAATTTATGACTTTTGCACTGTATCTCATATACTAGTTTACTTAATTTTATTTTAGCAGTCAATTTCCAATTTTCTGATTTTGGATACCAATATTTCACACCACAGCAAAAACTAATATTATGTTACTAAATTGACACCTTATATTTTCAACTGGAATATTAATATACAATTTTAGAAATTTACAGAATCCTCTGAAACAAGTTTGAAAAACAGCTACTGAAAGATCTCAGTAAAACATTATTTACACTAAAATCTAAGATTTTCTTATTAAAATACAACAAAACCCCAAAGTAAAGGAGGCTTTACAGAATCCTTCTAAACCACCCACTTTGTAGCACACAGGAGAAGTCACTAGTACCGTGTATCTGTTGTGAGGCTGTATTTGTGATGTGTTCACCTTTTTCCTCTCTCTTCACCAGGTTAACATGGTAATCGGGATTCTGGTTTTTAACAAACTGGTGTCCAAAGATGGCATAACTGATATGAAACTCAAGGAGAGGGCCGGGTATGCCTCACAGTATTCATTCATCTCATTGGCTGACCACTAACCAGCTCTGGGAAAGACATTCATTGGCCAGACCTTTCATAACATCTCTCCCTCCTTCAACAGGACATAAATTAGCATGCATTAATTAAATAGAAAAAAGCAAATTTACTGCAAAAAAAGCACATTTATTATCAAATTATTTTGTCTTGTTTTCCTCTAAAATAATATCAAATAATATCAATAGATTTACTTACTTATATGATTGTTTTTCTGTAATGTATATTGAATTGAGTTTTTCTTACCCCATTTCCAAATAGTTTTTTTCTTCTTGTTTTACACATAAATTAGCAACCAAACTTGTTTATGCTTGAAAAAAAAAGTAATGTTTGTCTATCAGAGGGGAAGAGATTGATAAGGACTGGTTATTGGTGCTGTCAAAAGCAAGATGACACATTTGGTCACTCATTGCATTTCTTTTCCATTTCCATTGGTGATTTGCCATGTGTCGCTTAATCATTTCTCCAGCTTCTCTTGATTTTTAGGTGTTGCTATGCATCTTGATTCAAAGTCATGTTTCTGTGTGTGAAATGTTTATTTGAGGGGCAGTCGCAAAGGAGCCGCAAAGGAAATCTCACATAAGGCGTCAGCTTCATGCGTCGGATCGATAGCACTCAAGCTGAGCGAATTTCTCATTTTATATCCATTGATTTTGACAAGTATTCAGTCGTGCAAGTTAAATGCCATTGAAGCTGAAGTATGAACCGAGAATTGTTATTATAGACCTCATTTTAAGGGTTTCTCAATCGTACGCTGTCCATCTCCGTGCCATTGACCATCAATTACACACTGGATTTGTTAATCTTCCAAGATTCACATGTCTTCTACCAATCAGGCTTTACAGCAGAAATGTGTCCTGCGATTTATTACCGAGAAGACGAATATTACTCATGCTATGACTCATGATTGACTGTCTGTGTTTCCTTTTCTGGGCTGTGCTCCACTGCCTGCAGGCTGACGCGTGCCCTTACTGGCATCATTTTTGCATCCGAATGTTTTCTTTCTCTTGTTCCTTCTCTTTGCTTTGTGTTTTAAGATTGTTATTATGGTTATTTCATTTCAACTACATTGTGTTTGCCTCTGCAATGATCTCTCTGCTTGATTGTGTTTGTTTTAGTGCTGTTTGAGACATTGTATCAGAGTTACCACAGCATCCCCTCGCTCACACTCAGGGCTCTCCTCTCTGCCCCGCCCACCCACCACTGATTGGCTGAGATGCAGGTCCGCCCATCCTTTAATTTAGCCTTTCCCACAATTTAGCACTTACATTTGCCTGATGCAATCTTTTAGGTCTCAACCCTTACGGATTAATTCTGATGGAAGCATGCTGGTGTGCTTTAGACATTTAGATTTAGAACAGCTGTAGGTTTAGTTTGGATCCATAAATTAGTTTGTGTGTGTGTGTGTGTGTGTGTGTGTGTGTGTGTGTGTGTGTGTGTGTGTGTGTGTGTGTGTGTGTGTGTGTGTGTGTGTGTGTGTGTGTGCGTGTGTGCGTGTGTGCGTGTGTGCGTGCGTGCGTGCGTGCGTGCGTGCGTGCGTGCGTGTGTGTGTGTGTGCAAAAGTACGCTTGTATGAGAAAGTATGTGTATTTCATTGTTTGGACATTTTGGATCGGATTGGATTTTTTTTTTTTTTTTGGTAAGTCAGAGTTCTGTTTGTGTCGAAGTAATAATGGGAAATATTTTCCCAATTCCGAAACTCTTATCAACATGTTTGTTTGAGTATTTTCCATACGCATTGCATTCTCTGTGGAAATAGATCAACTCAAGGCTGGCTGCCGTTGTTTGGTGCTGATAGATTGGAAGGGTGAATCACATTTAGAGGGAGGATATTTATCACTTTTCCCTTCTTCTCTCACCCTTGTTCTTAAACAAAACATTTTTCATTAGCCTAACTAATAAGCACTGCTATTAATTATGCGTAATGCAGCCGCAGCATTTTGGGTAGTCGCTGTACACCTGTAAATTATGGCATTTTCTTCAGTTTTAGGATAACATTTGGGGCATTTTGATAAATTGCTGTGGTCCACATCATGAGCTTTCAAGTTCCTTTACTACCTGTGGCAAGACAAAACAAAAGATGAACTGTTTCAAAACTGGAGGGTAAAATAAATGAGAATGTTGTAATGTTTGATATAGGATCATATCAGCTAGGTCTTTGAAGTTCCTCCATGAGGACTAGAAAGATGGTCTTATATTAAAAAAAAATGCTGATTGCTTTTTAATATCACTGCCTCTACTGAGGTTTTATTGGTGGCATTGGCCTTTTGCTTGAAGAATTGAATTTCTTATATTATTCAGGGTTTCATCTACATGTCTGCCAGTAGCAGAATCAAGTTCCTATACGTGTGGGCAGCCATGCCAAACTGATGGCTTTATTTTTATCTTTATTTTTTGTTTTTTTGCAGGTGGCTATTTTGTGTGCAGCAGTTGCATTACATGCATTACCGTTCAAAAGTCAGTAAGATTTTTTTTTTAAATAAACAAATACTTCTAATTAGCAAAGAAACATTACATTGATCAAAATTTACCAGTAAAGACATTTTTCTTACACAATATTTCTTTTTGATTTCTGTTCTTTTGAACTTTCCATTCATCAAATAATCCTGAAAAAAAAAATGTATTACAGTTTCTACAACAATATTAAGCTGCGCAATTGTGGCCGTAATAAGAAATGTTTATGTGACTTTGAGGACTGGAGTAATGGCTGATGTAAATTCATCCTTGGTGAGCATAAGAGATTTCTTTCAAAAACATTTATTTTTTTTAAATCTTACCGACCCCAACATTTTTAACAGTAGTGTGTTTTTTGAAAATGTTGGACAATGCTAATGCAGCCTCTATTATTTATTTTGTTATTTTAACTAGATTTGCCCAAAAAGCAAATGCATATTTTTCACATTTCATCAGTTGTCTGCAAATATTAAAATGCTTTTGAGAATCTCAGTAAAGGCATATTTTAGGATAAAAGTAGTCTCTGTCTCAACAGTGGCATTACAGACTTAAATAATGTATTCTGCAGTTTATTTAATAATAATAAAAGAAGCAAGCCACACATATGCAGAGTTCGTGCATGCAGGATATTGACAGTTATGGCTGTGGATGACTTTAATGTGTCTCCTAAAATGACCGTGATTTAGCTCGTGTCTGTGAATGCACGATCTCCGGCTGTCAACACGCATGAATGTTTGTGTATGTTTTTCAGCCAGCTTTTTCGAGTTCCCATGTCTCTCTCCAGGGACCAAAGACAGATGCAGAGTGGGACGGATAAACTGCTCGCAGCCTAAATCAAGCAAATTCCATATGGCATATTAATGCAAAAGAAGATTTTGATGTCATTGATATGACAGAATCAAAATCCTATCATGTAATATTTTACGTAGACTGTCAGTGGAAATAAGTGATGGTAACCCATACATACATGCATGACATATAGAGTTGATTTTTTTTTTTTTTTACTTGCTAGCTCTTTGTCCCACATATTCAATCAGGCCTATTTAGAAATAAAACTATCTGACAGCATCTTTTCCATCATTCCTGCACTTTCCCAAAGCCTTGACAGAGATCTGCCCTGAGTAGGAGCTTGAAGGGGATTCTGTGTCCGCTAGGTCTGTGTATCAACATGTATGTAGGTGTGTCTCTGTGTATGTGTGTGTGTGTGTGTGCGAGAACGTGTGTGTGGTTATATATCAGCGTACATGTGTATTTCAGTGTGTTGATTTGACTTTGCAGTCAGATGACAGTGCCACTGTACAATATGACGCTCAAATGTGCCAAGTGCGGAGTTATCTCGTCGGCTGACGTTTCCACCACAGCTACCAGTAACGCCATGTTAGTCCCGCTAATTATTTACCAACTCTTTGATGCTCTGCCTTCGGTTCTATTTTTATTTATTTTCTGCATATTTCTTTCCTCACCCCTCTTTATTTCCTTTTTTGGTTTTCTCCCCCATTCATTTCCCACACCCTGCTATTGCTCCTTAGCTGTTATGTCAGAAGCGATAAACAGAGACGGAGATTTATGCTGTTGCACTGCTAAATCATGCAGATTGCAATAGGAGCCCATCTTGAAGCCCTGCTGTGTATGTGTGTGTGTGTGTGTGTGTGTGTGTGTGTTTGTAGTGCGCAGTTGACCAGACGTTTCCTTGCTCAAGATGGTACCATGGTAACCATAATTCCTGTCAAAGTAGCATAGGTTTAGTTATAAAAAATTAGGTAGGCGGTTTCATCCAAAACGACTTCAGTGCATTCAGTATGTGCATTTCCTGGGGTTCAAACCCATCGCCTTGGTGTTGCTAGCATAATACTCTACCAATTTTTGAATAAGCGATAGGTCAATATATCATCCAGCTTTAAAATTGTTAAATTTGCCAATATTTGGTCATCTTGAGAAATCTAACTTGTTTGCTTAGGCAGTTGACATATGCGTTGGCACTTTCAGATATTTTAATACATTTTGAGTAATATTCAGTGTTGTTGTTAACTAAAACTTTTAAAAATAGTTTTTGGAAATAAAAAGCTTAAATAAAATAAAATATAATTAATGTTGTCTTAGCAACTAAATGCAATTAAATAAAACTATAAAATAAAAGCTAATTCAAAAAATTTAAATAAAATACAAAAAACATTCCAATAAAACATATTAAAATTCCACAGATGAGCTCAAATTAAACTCATTTCAGCACATTTATTTAAATCTCAGTTGTTATAATTCAAATGAATTAACCTATGTCGCATACTGTATACTGTAGATATAGGATATTGAAAACCTCAAATTGGTCAACCACTATTCTTCAAAGAGTACACGAATCTTTCTGTCATTTTTTTCATTTCTTTTTTGATGAATGGTGGCCAAGTTATCAGTTTTCGCAGTAACACTAACCGAATGGTATTTTGGTTGGACTCTGTGGTGTTTAGATGGAAGTAATGGTTGCCATGGGACATTTTTTTTAAGGGCTAATAATAGCAGCCATGCCAAGAATGGCTTTTTTGACTGCGAGACTTACATGAGCCCAGTTGGTCTGGTTTCTGTCATTAGCTTTCTGCTGGCTGTGTGTTTTACTCTATTATATGAGATAAAGTAGAAAGGACATTTATTGATGTACGTGAATATCTGTAGGATATTTTTGTATATGGTGGCAGCTAAGAAACAATAACAGAAGTTAAAATCATGCAACCTGTAATGCGGTGAATTGCAGCAATTTGTAAACATACCTCAGCAGACAAGTAGGGTGAAAGGTCGATAATGTTTTACCGCATTATGCATGTGTTGTTATATGTGTATAGATGCCCGGGGTTGACTATGTTTGTGTTTAGCAGTGTTTGTGAAAATTATGTCAGGTGAAAGTAAATCCTTATGGAATCTGCTTTTCTGTCCATAAAATAAATATATTGTAAATCCCCAATGTATATCAAAGAAATTAATGAATTGTGATTATTTCCCACAGCAGTGTTTCAGTGTAGCCACTAAACAAAAACCTTTCAATGAACAGTTCTGAAAAGAACCGTGTTTTGAAGTGTGAAGAACATTTTAAAAATCCGAAGAACCTTTTTTCACTATAAAGAAACTTTTGTGGAATGGAAAGGTTCAATGGACGATGAAGGTTCTTCATGGAACCATCAATGCCAATAAAGGACCTTTATTTTTAAGAGAGCGTGAGCATTCTTTGATGTGTGTGTGTGATTGGCAGTGTGTTTGTTGGTGAGTTTAAAAGATGCAAATGCAGTAGACTTAAGCAGACCAAGAATACAATTGTAAAATAAAAGGGAGGAATAAAATAGTGAGAAGTAGGACTTGCTGAGCATGCTGGCCCTTTCCTCCAAATCCATGATCAGGGGAGAGTTTGTCTCTAAAGACCACTGATGTGTCTACATTCCTTCATCTTTCACCCTCTCATTTGTCTTCCTCTTTTTCATCGTCCATTGCTCCTTTTTATTGCTTCTTTTGGCTTATTTTTACCTGTTGCACCTGTTCACATATGTTTTGAACTGTGATTGAACCATGTTTTGAGTATATTGATATTGTTTAGAGTATAATCAACAAAAAGGGCAACTCTAGCTAATATTGAGCACTGTATCGATCTGTGTATTCATATTATAATGCTTTTACTGCAATACCAGACTCATGTCTTTTAAAACACTCATCAGACATCCAAGAAATCAATAATATGCATTATAAATATTAATTCGTTTTATAAGAAATTTCTAAATATCAACATAGGTCACTCCGAAAGAGAGGCTTATCCTTTAGTTTTGCCCTCTTTGTCTTTTTGTATGTCAATGGTGATTATAAACCTTTACTCACTGTAATTCTGCTCCTGTCCTGCAGGGCGTCGCTGTGGAGCTCCTGTGTTGTGCTTCCACTGCTGGCTCTCACTTGGATGTCGGCGGTCCTGGCCATCACTGACCGCCGCTCAGCCTTGTTTCAGATTCTTTTTGCTGTCTTTGACTCTCTCGAGGGCTTTGTTATTGTGATGGTGCATTGCATCCTACGCAGAGAGGTGCGTGAACCTTGTCCCATACCTGAATCGGTTTTCAAATGTAAAGGTAGACTTCCAATTTTAGATGCAAATTGAAATACTTAGACACGATTTTTACAATCGATTAGGTCCAAGAGGCAGTAAAGTGTCGCGTTGTTGATCGTCAAGAAGATGGAAACGGTGACTCTGGTGGATCTTTCCAGAACGGCCATGCTCAGCTGATGGTGACTTGCGACTGCATTTCTGTATTTCTGTTACACATAAAACCTAAAGTTGGGGATTAAAACTCTCATTCTATCTGTTTTCTCCAGACTGACTTTGAAAAGGATGTAGACATTGCTTGCCGATCAGGTGAGTCTCTCAACACACTCTCTGGTCATTTAAATTTGCTGTGATGTCCATCTGAGAGGTGCAGCCGGCTGTTTAGACAAGACAAGTGCCATTTTACAGGCCCCATGATGCATTTTCTACAAGGAGATTCAGAACACGATCTGATTGCTGGCGAGCAGCAAAATGCAGATAAATAGACTTGCCTGTTCCCTTGCCGTGCCTCAGATCTGCCGGCCTGCCCTAATTAAGTCCCTCCCGACATTTCTTTATCAGATAGCAGCTTTCTTCTCTGATATCTATCAGAAATGGGATTCTGATTATTTGTCAAGACGACATATCAAGCTAGCATCTAGAAATAGAGACTTGTGATGTGATATTTTTTGCTTTTTTGAAGTGTGAAGGACTAAAAATTAAGCTTTCCATCAGCCCCCCATCACTTGGTTACTCAAAAGACCCTTTCACATGACTTGCTGAAGCTAAAGTTTTGGCCACATTATTATACAAATCATTGTAATGCGCCCCTTAAAGTTCAAACAGTCTCAACTTTGCCTGCTCCTGTTTTCCTTAGAACTTTTGTAAGGTAGCCAATGATTATCTGAAAATTTGCTTAGGCTGCATCCAAAATTGCAAACTCTTTTGATTAGGTACTTCTTTTAAAGTGCCCCTATTATGCTATTTTAAAGTTTCCTAATGTTGTTGTGGAGTCTCCTACACCAGGTTTACATGTATCAAAGGTCAAAAAACTATTTTCATTTTCTCATAATATACATTTGCACATCACCACTTTTTCGATGATTCTCAAACGACTCGTCAGATGAATCAATATCTCTAAATCCTTCCTTTCCGAGAGCTACTCTGCTCTGATTGCCCAGACAGCTCAATCTGTTGTGATTGGTTTAGCGTGTACAACGCGCGTGTACTACAAAAATGGCCATTGCCATAAGAACGTCAGCTGTGCGTGTCCTGAGCATAGACTGTAAAAAAATGGTCCTGAGGCTTCCTACACCGTAAACTAAACAAAGTAACTAGCAATGAAGTCGATTTTACCGTGTCAATCCGACCGCGAGTGCGATGATGAAACATTGGAAGAACTAGTCATTCAACCCAAACCTCCATCGCAAGGACGACTCGAGCAGGACGTTTCTCAGTGATACGCTATTCAGTTTGAGGTACATTATGAGATGTTGCAAATGTAATTCCTCACCATCAGCATTAACAAGAGCATGTCCATCAACAAACCGATTATTTTACTTGTACTTATTTATTTACCGAGTATTTTTCTAATTTATTGCAGTGAACATATGGAAACATTAGCCGAGCTCCAGTGTGAATGACTGATGTGATATAAACGTTGGTAAATCAAATCTTGCTCCATGCTTAATCTTTCCTCTAAGTAGTGAGAACGACAGACAGTCTTCATTAATAGACACATTTTTAGGTAACGATGTGGCCCACAACTGATTCGAAGAAGTATTTCAGTAAGACAGTAATAATGTGAGTTAACCAGTAAGCAGGAGACCAACTCAATATAAAACTCAAAACTAAGTATTTTGAACACCATCCTTCAAGAGCAAGCGGTTTGCGAATCCTGCACTGAACTCCTAGATTTGAGAAGCAGTCGTCAGTAAAATAAAGGGAACACAGCGAAAGTTTAGGATTATACTGCTGTGGTATCGTGGTAAAGATGAATTTTAACCACTGATTCTTCACATGCTCGTCCTTGGGCAGTGAAAAAAAACTGGCTTTACCTTCGCATTGTAGAGCACATCGTCTTCTCGACATGATGCTGTCCAGTATCCACAGGAATCAGCTGCAGTGTTTGAGGTTGAAGTTTTCCCTGGTGTCTGGGCACGCAATAAGTGGGCGGACAATATGCTAATGTTTCGCCTTTACGTCACAACGAAACGGCTAATGACTCGTTTAAAAAACGATTTGAAAGACAATAACTTTATATATACGGTGCACTTCCAGTTTTAAAACTTTGCAGGATGTTTTCATTCACTTTGAGTCATTTTCAAAAATTCATTACAGGGGCACTTGAAATAAGTAATCATGACTGCTAAAAAGGTCCGGACGTACTACATGAAACATGTTTTCATCATCATGTGACCTACCAGCATCAGCTGCATTCCTTCACTGCCATTCACAAATCCTCTCCCGTGGCCTCATGGGATAGTAAAGTGTCCATTGTATGTGCACTTCAGAATCTCCCCAGAAGTAGTAGGTCATCCGGGTGCTTTTTACCTACTCTTTTATGAGATCTGTGTATTTGGACATACTTCTTTTGTAACATACTGTTCCCTTTTGTAGTCACTCCCCGTTACGTCGGATGACGACGAGTGGGGGTTTCGCCTAGAAAGCCAATCATCTTCGTGTATTATAAAACGAGCCAATGGCGATGAAATGCCATGGGTCTGCGGAATTTGCATAGCGTATCTCCGCCCCACCTCGTGGGTATAAAAGGAGGACGCTCGGCAACATGCAGATATGTTTTCGCTTCGGAGCCAAGAGCTTCTCTTCACTCCACAAGCCAATCCTGACTTCATCTTCTGTGACGAGCGAACTCTCCGGTGTTGGTGTGACGGTGGTACCCAGCGAGTTCACATTGCCTGCGATCTGAGCAGTGATCTGCCAGTCTGTGTGTTTCTCCCTGGTCGTCTCAGCATCGCTGAGTTTTTTCTCTAAAAGAGCTGCACGTGGCACGTCTTTTTAAAGATGTCTCGCCCGTGTTCTTCTGGGTGCGGTCGTTTCCTGTCTTCCTTTGATGGGCACAATCGCTGCTTTGCGTGTTTGGGCTTAGAACACGCTAAAGCAGCACTTGTGGATGACTCATGTTCCTTCTGTGGGAACATGGCCATCGCAACACTGAGGTCTAGACTCAATGATCTCATTCGAGAGAGACTCCCCTCATCCACACCCCGATCTACATCCTCCATGAGAGGCTGTACTTCGGCTGGTGGACAGGGTGACTTGAGGGTGACGGTGTGGGACAATCCGATGATGCGTCCTCGGACCACGCCCCGCTCTACAGTGTTGCAACCCGCGAGTGCTGCGGTGATTCTACCGGGTTCATCCTTCGATGCCCCGCGTGTTTCATTCGGCGCTCCAGAGGAAGACTCGATGTCGATCGCGGCATCACAAGGTGGGCAAGAGTCATCGGGAAGTGACGATGCGGCTGCGTTGCCTCCTTCTGGAGCTCCAGCGTTGCCCGTATCAGATCCCGAGATGACGGCCATGCTCTCCCGGGCCGCCGCGAGCATCGGGCTTGAGTGGAACCCTCCGCCCTGCCCTGAGCGCTCGCGGTTGGATGATTGGTTTTTGGGTGCGGCTGCCGCCTCACGGCTACAGCCAACCTCAATGCCATTCTTCCCGGAGGTGCATGAGGAGTTGACGAAATCATGGAAGGCTCCCTTGACCTCCCGTGTACGTTCGTCAGCTTTCTCCGCCTTTCCTCCCCTCGATGGGGCGGCCGCCCATGGGTACACTGGGATTCCCCCGGTTGAACGCTCTGTTGCCATGCAACTATGTCCTCAGAGTGCTTCATCTCGTGGTAATCCTAAGCACCCATCCAAGGCCTGTAGATTTTCGTGCACCCTAGTGGCGAGGTCTCACAGAGCTGCAGGACAGGCGGCTGCCGCTCTGCATGCGATGAGCACCTTGCAGGTCTACCAGGCCCAGCTGCTCAGAGATATGCACGAGGCGGGGACTGAGCCAGGGCTCTTCAATGAGCTGCGTGCCGCCACTGACCTCGCTCTCCGAGCGACGAAAGTGGCCTCACGCTCCCTGGGTCAGGTGATGGCCACCTCTGTGGTCCAGGAGCGTCACCTGTGGCTGAACCTGGCTGATATGCGGGACGCCGAGTGAACCCGTCTGCTCGACGCCCCCATATCCCAGGCCGGCCTCTTCGGTGGAGCGGTTGAGGACTTTGCCCAGCAGTTCTCAACCGCACAGAAGCAGTCTGAGGCGATTAAACATATTCTGTCCCTCCCCTCCCGCACGGCCCCAGCAGCAGCCTTCACCCGGGCCGCGTCGTTGAGGAGGCCGCAGGAAGGCGCCACAGCCCTCTCCAGCCCCGCGCCCCGCTAAACGCCAGGCTAAGCGTCGCTCCTGAGACGGGCTGCTCAGTGATGGTGTCGGTTTTTTCCCAGGAGGTGGTTGCAGGCCCCCTCCTTCCCCCGGCGAGGGCCGGGGGAGAATCTTTTGTTCTCCCGCTGCCCACCCACGGGTGGGCAGTACCCTATTATGGTCAAAGAAAGAACCAATACACCCATCACTGAGCACACAGAGCCGGTTGACAGTGCGCAACGCCCCCGGGCCTCGCCGCTCTCATCCCTCTCTGTCACAGAGTTCTCGGACCGCAGTGTGTGCCGCCTCCGGGCCTCGCCACTCCCGTCCCCCTCTGTCCCGGAGGGTGCGGATGACAGTGTGTGCCGTCTCCGGACCTCGCCACTCTCGTCCCACTCTATCGCCAGATCCCTGGCAGAGCAGACCCCCGTGGAACGCTGGTCCTTCCCTGGTCTCCTCTGTCAGGACGCGGAGCATGACCGCGCCCCCGCACCGGGCCGCTTTGCCACCCTCGCCTGGGCCGGTCACTCCGCTTCGCTGCCCCTCCAGGGGGACGCATGTGGTTCGTATGACCCCGCTGGTTCAGTATCTGACAGCTTGGTTGGAGCTTCCCACCCTTTCTCGCTGGGTCGCCCGAACTATCAGGCTCGGCTATGCGATTCAGTTCGCACGGTCTCCTCCCCGCTTCGGGGGAGTTCGCTTCACTATGGTCGGTGGCAATGCCCCTATCATGAGAGCGGAGGTTGCCACCCTGCTGGCGAAGGGTGCAATCGAGACTGTCCCTCCAGCCGAGATGAAGTCAGGGTTTTACAGCCCGTACTTCATTGTCCCCAAGAAGTCCGGTGGGTTACGGCCGATCCTGGATCTACGCGTCTTGAACCGCTCCCTTCACAGGCTGCCGTTCAAGATGCTCACGGCCAAACGCATTTTCGAATGTGTGCGGCCACGGGATTGGTTTGCAGCGATAGACCTGAAGGACGCCTACTTTCATGTCTCCATCTTACCTCGACACAGACCGTTCCTACGGTTTGCTTTCGAGGGGCAGGCATACCAGTACGCGGTTCTCCCCTTCGGGCTAGCCCTGTCTCCTCGCGTCTTCACGAAGGTCGTCAAGGCTGCCCTTGTTCCCCTTCGGGAACACGGGGTTCGCATCCTGAACTATCTCGACGACTGGCTGATCCTAGCTCACTCTCGAGACCAGGTTTGCGAACACAGGGATCTTGTGCTCCGGCACCTAGCCCGTCTGGGCCTTCGGGTCAACTGGGAGAAGAGCAAACTCTGCCCCGTGCAGAGGATCTCTTTTCTCGGTATGGAGATCGACTCGGTCGCCATGTCCGCGCAGCTTACGAGCGAGCGCGCACACTCGCTGCTGGCTTGTCTTCAACAGTTCGATGGCAAGAGTGCGGTCCCACTGAAATTGTTTCAGAGGCTCCTGGGGCATATGGCATCTGCAGCCGCGGCAACGCCGCTAGGATTGCTTCATATGAGACCGCTTCAGCTGTGGCTTCGCGATCGAGTCCCGAGGTGGGCATGGCATCACGGCACGTTCCGAGTCCCAGGGACTCCGACCTGCCGTCATTCCTTCACTCCGTGGAGGAACCTCTGCTTTCTACGGGCCGGAGTTCCCCTAGAACGAGTTTCCAGGCATGTTGTTGTTTCCACAGATGCCTCTTCCACGGGTTGGGGCGCCATGTGCAACGGACATGCTGCCGCGGGCTCCTGGACAGGACCCCAGCGCCTTTTGCATGTCAATTGGCTCGAGTTGCTGGCAGTACGCCTTGCCCTGCACCGTTTCCTCACGTTGCTCAGGGGTCAACACGTACTAGTCCGTTCAGACAATACCGCGACTGTAGCGTACATCAACCGTCAGGGTGGTCTACGCTCCCGCCGTATGTCGCAACTCGCACGAGACATGTCTATGCGTTGAAGTGGAACCTCTTCGTCAACTGGTGCTCTTCTCGTCGAGAAGACCCCAGGAGATGCTCGATCTCTGTCGTGCTTTCCTTCCTGCAAGATGGGTTGGAGCGAAGGCTGTCTCCCTCCACCCTGAAGGTGTATGTGGCTGCTATCGCCGCATATCACGAAGCAGTTCAAGGTAAGTCTCTGGGGAAGCACGACCTGATCGTCAGGTTCCTGAGAGGTTCGAGGAGACTGAATCCTCCTCGCCCTCCTCTCGTTCCCTCTTGGGACCTCTCAGTGGTCTTAAATGCCCTGCAGAGGGCTCCCTTTGAGCCTCTGCATTCAGTTGAGCTTAAGTTCCTGTCTATGAAGACAGCGCTCCTCGTTGCTTTGGCCTCTATCAAGAGGGTAGGGGACCTGCATGCATTCTCCGTTGACGAAGCGTGCCTGGAATTCGGGCCCGGTCACTCTCACGTGATCCTGAGACCCCGGCCTGGATATGTGCCCAAGCGCGGGAGGAGGCAGACCCAGCCTTGGCACTGCTCTGTCCAGTACGCGCTCTCCGTGCTTACGTAGGCAGAACGCAGTGTTTCAGGACCTCGGACCAGCTCTTTGTCTGTTATGGTGGGAGACTGAAGGGAAAGGCTCTCTCAAAGCAGAGGTTGTCTCACTGGATAGTGGACGCCATTGCTTTGGCTTACCAACAGCAAGGCCGACCGTGCCCCCTTGGTGTGACAGCCCACTCCACCCGGAGTGTGGCTTCCTCTTGGGCTCTAGCGCATGGCGCCCCGCTGGCAGACATTTGTTGAGCTGCAGGCTGGGCGACACCCAACACATTCGCCAGATTCTATAATCTCCGAGTGGAGCCTGTGTCCTCTCGTGTACTCGCTTCAGTTAGCTAGTACTGGACCCGCTCAGGTGTCTTCGCTTGCTCGCCATTCCACTCCACGGACTGGATACGTGCGATTATTCCTCAGGTGAGCCTTACTCTCTGAAGCCCTGAGTTCCTCCAGCACTGTTGACGCTGGCGCCAGTGTCTATTGCCTGGGCGTCGGCTAGGTGCCTCCGTGTGCATGGTTCCTCCCTGAGTAACCCCCACATGTGTATTTCCACTGTAAGCCTCCTTGAGCATGTGTCTTTCCCTTGGCAAGCCACCTTGCCCTCCTGGAGTTGAAAGTTGCCACCCCTCGGGCTGGTCACTCCAGTGTTCCTCCATATGTAGCCCTCCGGCCATATGTGTTTCTTAAGTCCTCCCTACGGGTAGGCATGCTGCGGCATATCTCCTCTGAGATATGCTTCCCAGTGTACCTTGGTATTCCTGTGTTAAGTAGGACTCCTTCGTCCGTGCCAGTATCACGACAGGGGGATCAGACTTTCGCAGGGCACTGGAAGACAGCTGTGAAGGTGGCGTGATTTCACGGGGACCCCCATTCTTCGTCATCCGACGTAACTCGGAGTGACTACGAAAGGGAATGTCTCGGTTACATATGTAACCCTCGTTCCCTGAGTAGGGAACGGAGACGTTACGTCTCCCTGCCACTTCCGCTGTACCGCTGTGTTCCGCTGTACCGCTGGGCTCCTCAGCGAAGACATATCTGGATGTTGCTGAGCGTCCTCCTTTTATACCCACGAGGTGGGGCGGAGATACGCTATGCAAATTCCGCGGACCCATGGCATTTCATCGCCATTGGCTCGTTTTATAATACACGAAGATGATTGGCTTTCTAGGCGAAATCCCCATTCGTCGTCATCCGACGTAACGTCTCCATTCCCTACTCAGGGAACGACGGTTACATATGTAACCGAGACGTTTTTCACCTACTATGTAGTAGGAAAGTATGCGATTTCGGATGTCAAATTTTGAAATAATAAATCAAAAGTAGGCCTGTAAAATGCAATATGGACTGGCATCAGTAATTATTCAAACGGAAGCTGAAATATGGAATCTTCTTGTTCTGCATGTCTCTGTGTGAATGAGTGATGTAGTTTCAACTATCTTAAGCACACTTAAGCACATGTGACACTCATGATATGTGAAATACCTACAGAAACTCAAAGGTCTACATGACCATCATTGCCGAAAACAAATAAAAAATGTTGTTAACTTGAAGAATGATTTCTCTTGTTATTATGATTTGAAAGGGCAGTAACATATAGCACTACTATTAAATCAGCATGATCCCTTTTCACTTACTAAGGCTTTTCACCTCTGATTTTCAGGCACTCTGAAGCGTTCCTCCCAACAAGGCGAGGAGAAGGTAGCTTCACAGCAGATCACGGTACAGAAAGGCTCCAACTTCAACACCCTTCCTGCCAGCATGGCAAAGGTCCACCTGCAAAACGTTGCCGATTACGCCAGCCAAACTCTCACCATGCGCCGCGACAAAGGGGGCATTGCGGGGGTCAGCACCGAACTACCTGGAGCCAAATCTATTTACATCTGTGACGGCGAGCTCTTCAAGCAGCTGGATGGAGCTCCGGGAGACAGCGGCGGCCTTGAAGGTGGCGGAGGAGGAAGGTCCGGCCAGGGTTACGTGCTCTTGCCCAACAACAACAACACCCTTAGGCCCTCGAAGGGTGGCAAGGAGGACCAAGCCACCAAGTACAACATCGGCATTGAACAGTTACCCCAGACCAGGCTCATACACCTGGCCAACCCTGCTGGCACCGATCCCGTGCCAGGCTTCGGGCTAAAGAGCTTGCCCACCGACAGAGTCAGCATTTCCTGCTCAGAGAGGGACTCCCCGGGGCAGACAGTGCAGAACATCTCCAGCGAATCCCAGATGATAAACAGTTGTGAGCAAGGGGACTCTGGGAACTCCGGCATGATGTCTAAGAGCGAGACCATCTCCACACTGTCTATGAGCTCTTTGGAGGTAAGAAACAATGATAATCATGAGATCAAACAATGCAACCCTCTACATTACAAG